>NC_088116.1:15647740-15965674 GCF_036370855.1 Dromaius novaehollandiae
GCTGGCTGTGCTTGTGAGGTCACAGCAGCCTGAATGCCTCCTAGACCAGTATCAGGCTCATGGCTGCTGGCTGCGTTTCTGAGGTCACAGAAACCTTAATGCCTCCTAGGCCAGTGGCAGGCTCATTGTTGCTCGCTGTGCTTGTGAGGTCACAGCAGCCTCAGTGCCTCATCGTTTAGTGTCCAGCGTCCCCTGCTGGCTCTGCTTGTGAGGTCACAGCAGACTCAGTGCCTCATAGGTTAGTGTCCATCGCCCCCTGCTGGCTGTGCTTGTGAGGTCACAGCAGCCTCAGTGCCTCCTCTGTCAGTGCCATGCTCATGGCTGCTGGCTGTGCTTCTGAGGTCACAGCAGACTCAGTGCCTCCTAGGCCAGTGGCAGGCTCATGGCTGCTGGCTGTGCTTGTGAGGTCACAGCAGCCTCAGTCCTTCATAGTTTAGTGCGCAGCGTCCCCTGCTGGCTGTGATTGTGAGGTCACAGCAGACTCAGTGCCTCAAAAGTTGGTGTCCAGCGCCCCCTGCTGGCTCTGCTTGTGCGGTCTTAGCAGACTCAGTGTCTCCGTGGATAATGCCATGCTCATGGCTCATGGCTGTGCTTGTGAGGTCACAGCAGCCTCAGTGCCTCTCAGGCCAGTGGTAGTCTCATGGATGCTGGCTGTGCTTGTGAGGTCTCAGCAGACTCAGTGCCTCATAGATTAGTGTCCAGCGCCCCCTGCTGGCTCTGCTTGTGAGGTCACAGCAGACTCAGTGCCTCCCAGGCCAATATCAGGTTTCTGGCTGCTAGCTGTGCTTGTGAGGTCACAGCAGCCTGAATGCCTCCTAGGCCCGTGCCATGCTCATGGCTGCTGGCTGTGCTTCTGAGGTCACAGCAGCCTGAATGCCTCGTAGGCCAGTGGCAGGCTCATGGCTGCTCGCTGTGCTTGTGAGGTCACAGCAGCCTCAGTGCCTCTCAGGCCAATATCAGGCTCCTGTCTGCTGGCTGTGCTTGTGAGGTCACAGCAGCCTGAATGGCTCCTAGACCAGTGGCAGGCTCATGGCTGCTGGCTGTGCTTGTGACGTCACAGCAGCCTGAGTGCCTCCTAGGCCCGTGGCAGGCTCATGGCTGCTCGCTGTGCTTGTGAGGTCACAGCAGCCTCAGTGCCTCTGAGACCAGTGGCAGTCTCATGGCTGCTGGCTGTGCTTCTGAGGTCACAGCAGCCTGAATGACTCCTAGGCCCGTGCAGGCTCATGGCTGCTAGCTGTGATTGTGAGGTCACAGCAGACTCAGTGCCTCATAGTTTAGTGTCCAGCGTCCCCTGCTGGCTGTGCTTGTGAGGTCACAGCAGACTCAGTGCCCCATAGCTTACTGTCCAGTGTCCCCTGCTGGCTCTGCTTGTGAGGTCACAGCAGCCTCAGTGCCTCCCAGGCCAATATCAGGCTCCTGGCTGCTGGCTGTGCTTGTGACGTCACAGCAGCCTCAGTGCCTCCTCTGCCACTGCCATGCTCATGGCTGCTGGCTGTGCTTGTGAGGTCACAGCAGCCTGAATGCCTCCTAGACCAGTATCAGGCTCATGGCTGCTGGCTGCGTTTCTGAGGTCACAGAAACCTTAATGCCTCCTAGGCCAGTGGCAGGCTCATTGTTGCTCGCTGTGCTTGTGAGGTCACAGCAGCCTCAGTGCCTCATCGTTTAGTGTCCAGTGTCCCCTGCTGTCTCTGCTTGTGAGGTCACAGCAGACTCAGTGCCTCATAGGTTAGTGTCCATCGCCCCCTGCTGGCTGTGCTTGTGAGGTCACAGCAGCCTCAGTGCCTCTGAGGCCTTTATCAGGCTCATGGCTCCTGGCTGTGCTTGTGACGTCACAGCAGCCTCAGTGCCTCCTCTGTCAGTGCCATGCTCATGGCTGCTGGCTGTGCTTCTGAGGTCACAGCAGACTGAGTGCCTCCTAGGCCAGTGGCAGGCTCATGGCTGCTGGCTGTGCTTGTGACCTCACAGCAGCCTCAGTGCTTCATAGTTTAGTGCGCAGCGTCCCCTGCTGGCTGTGATTGTGAGGTCACAGCAGACTCAGTGCCTCAAAAGTTGGTGTCCAGCGCCTCCTGCTGGCTCTGCTTGTGCGGTCTTAGCAGACTCAGTGTCTCCGTGGATAATGCCATGCTCATGGCTCATGGCTGTGCTTGTGAGGTCACAGCAGCCTCAGTGCCTCTCAGGCCAGTGGTAGTCTCATGGCTGCTGGCTGTGCTTGTGAGGTCAAGCAGACTCAGGGCCTGATAGGTTATCTCCAGTGCCCCCTGCTGGCTGTGCTTCTCAGGTCACAGCAGCCTCAGTGTCTCCTTGGATAGTGCCATGCTCATGGCTGCTGGCTGTGCTTTTGAGGTCACAGCAACCTCACTGCCTCTCAGGTCAGCATCAGGCTCCTGGCTGCTGGCTGAGCTTGTGAGGTCACAGCAGACTCAGTGCCTCCTAGGCCAGTGGCAGGCTCCTGGCTGGTGGTTGTGCTTCTGAGGTAACAGCAGCCTCAGTGCCCTATAGGCCAGTGGCAGCCTCAAGGCTGCTGGCTGTACTTGTGAGGTCACAGCCGCCTCAGTGCCTCATAGTTTAGCTTCCAGCGTCCCCTGCTGTCTCTGCTTGTGAGGTCACAGCAGACTCAGTGCCTCATAGGTAAGTGTCCAGCGCCCCCTGCTGGCTGTGCTTGTGAGGTCACAGCAGCCTCAGTGCCTCCCAGGCCAATATCAGGCTCCTGGCTGCTGGCTGTGCTTGTGACATCACAGCAGCCTGAGTGCCTCCTAGGCCCGTGCCATGCTCATGGCTGCTGGCTGTGATTGTGAGGTCACAGCAGCCTCAGTGCCTCAAAAGCTAGTGTGCAGCATCCCCTGCTGGCTCTGCTTGTGAGATCACAGCAGACTCAGTGCCTCATAGGTAAGTGTCCATCGCCCACTGCTGGCTGTGCTTGTGAGGTCACAGCAGACTCAGTGCCTCTCAGGCCAGTATCATGCTCATGGCTGCTGGATGTGCTTGTGAGGTCACAGCAGCCTGAATGCCTCCTAGACCAGTGTCAGGCTCCTGGCTCCTGGCTGTGTTTCTGAGGTCACAGAAGCCTGAATGCCTGCTGGGCCAGTGCCAGGCTCATGGCTGCTGGCTGTGCTTGTGAGGTCACGGCAGACTCAGTGCCTCATAGCTTAGTGTCCAGCGCCCCCTGCTGGCTGTGATTGTGAGCTCACACCAGCCTCAGTGCCTCTGAGGCCAATATCAGGCACATGGCTGCTGGCTGTGCTTGTGACGTCACAGCAGACTGAGTGCCTCCTAGGGCCGTGGCAGTCTCATGGCTGCTGGCTGTGCTTGTGAGGTCACAGCAGCCTCAGTGCCTCAAAAGTTAGTGTCCATCGCCCCCTACTGGTTGTGCTTGTGAGGTCACAGCAGACTCAGGGCCTGATAGGTTATCTCCAGTGCCCACTGCTGGCTGTGCTTGTGAGGTCACAGCAGCCTCAGTGTCTCCGTGGATAGTGCCATGCTCATGGCTGCTGGCTGTGCTTGTGAGGTCACAGTAACCTCAGTGCCTCTCAGGTCAGCATCAGGCTCCTTGCTGCTGGCTGAGCTTGTGACGTCACAGCAGACTCAGTGCCTCATAGGCCAGTGGCAGGCTCCTGGCTTTTGGTTGTGCTTCTGAGGTAACAGCAGCCTCAGTGTCCTATAGGCCAGTGGCAGCCTCAAGGCTGCTGGCTGTACTTGTGAGGTCACAGCCGCCTCAGTGCCTCATAGTTTAGCTTCCAGCGTCCCCTGCTGGCTATGCTTGTGAGGTCACAGCAGACTCAGTGCCTCATAGGTAAGTGTCCAGCGCCCCCTGCTGGCTGTGCTTGTGAGGTCACAGCAGCCTCAGTGTCTCCCAGGCCAATATCAGGCTCCTGGCTGCTGGCTGTGCTTGTGACATCACAGCAGCCTGAGTGCCTCCTAGGCCCGTGACAGGCTCATGGCTGCTGGCTGTGCTTGTGACGTCACAGCAGCCTCAGTGCCTCCTAGGCCCGTGCCATGCTCATGGCTGCTGGCTGTGCTTCTGTGGTCACAGCAGCCTCAGTGCCTCCTAGGCCAGTGTCAGGCTCATGGCTGCTGGCTGTGCTTGTGAGGATACAGAAGCCTCAGTGCCTCCTCTGCCAGTGTCAGGCTCATGGCTGCTGGCTATGATTGTGAGGTCACAGCAGACTCAGTGCCTCAAAAGTTAGTGTGCAGCGCCCCCTGCTGGCTGTGCTTGTGAGGTCACAGCAGCCCCAGTGCCTCCTCTG
This sequence comes from Dromaius novaehollandiae, assembly GCF_036370855.1. NCBI lineage: Eukaryota > Metazoa > Chordata > Aves > Casuariiformes > Dromaiidae > Dromaius > Dromaius novaehollandiae. The sequence goes on from NC_088116.1 coordinate 15,651,985, forward strand.
CCAGTGCCAGGCTCATGGCTGCTGGCTATGCTTCTGAGGTCACAGCAGCCTCAGTGCCTCTGAGTCCAGGGGCAGTCTCATGGCTGCTGGCTGTGCTTGTGAGGTCACAGCAGCCTGAATGCCTCGTAGCCCTGTGGCAGGCTCATGGCTGCTGGCTATGATTGTGAGGTCACTGCAGACTCAGTGCCTCATAGGTAAGTGTCCAGCCTCCCCTGCTAGCTGTGCTTGTGTGGTCACAGCATCCTCAGTGCCATCTACACCAGTGGCAGGCTCATGGCTGCTGGCTGTGATTGTGAGGTCACACCAGCCGCAGTGCCTCACAGGCCAGTATCAGGCTCATGGCTGCTGGCTGTGCTTGTGACGTCACAGCAGCCTCAGTGCCTCCTCTGCCAGTGCCAGGCTCATGGCTGCTGTCTGTGATTGTGAGGTCACAGCAGCCTCAGTGTCTCCTCTGCCAGTGGCAGACTCATGGCTGCTGGCTGTGCTTGTGAGGTCACAGCAGCCTCAGTGCCTCTGAGACCAGTGGAAGTCTCATGGCTGCTGGCTGTGCTTCTGAGGTCACAGCAGCCCCAGTGTCTCCTCTGCCAGTGTCAGGCTCATGGCTGCTGGCTGTGCTTCTGAGGTCACAGCAGCCTCAGTGTCTCCGTGGATAGTGCCATGCTCATGGCTGCTGGCTGTGCTTGTGACGTCACAGCAGCCTCAGTGCCTCTGAGTCCAGGGGCATGCTCATGGCTGCTGGCTGTGCTTGTGAGGTCACAGCAGCCTGAATGCCTCCTAGGCCAGTGCCAGGCTCATGGCTGCTGGCTGTGCTTGTGAGGTCACAGCAGACTCAGTGCCTCATCGTTTAGTGTCCAGCGTCCCCTGCTGGCTCTGCTTGTGAGGTCACAGCAGACTCAGTGCCTCATAGGTTAGTGTCCAGCGCCCCCTGCTGGCTGTGATTGCGAGGTCACACCAGCCTCAGTGCCTCTGAGGCCAATATCAGGCACATGGCTGCTGGCTGTGCTTGTGACGTCACAGCAGCCTCAGTGCCTCCTAGGGCCGTGGCAGGCTCATGGCTGCTGGCTGTGCTTGTGAGGTCAAAGAAGCCTCAGTGCCTCTGAGACCAGTGGCAGTCTCATGGCTGCTGGCTGTGCTTGTGAAGTCACAGCAGCCTCAGTGCCTCAAAAGTTAGTGTCCCTCGCCCCTACTGGTTGTGCTTGTGAGGTCACAGCAGACACAGTGCCTCATAGTATAGTGTCCAGCGTCCCCTGCTGGCTCTGCTTGTGACGTCACAGCATCCTCAGTGCCTCACAGGCCAGTATCAGGCACATGGCTGCTGGCTGTGCTTGTGACGTCACAGCAGCCTCAGTGCCTCCTCTGTCAGTGCCATGCTCATGGCTGCTGGCTGTGCTTCTGAGGTCACAGCAGTCTCAGTGCCTCTGAGGCCAGTGGCAGGCTCATTGCTGCTGGCTGTGCTTTTGAGGTCACAGCAGCCTCAGTGCCTCCTAGGTTAATGTCGATCGCCCCTACTTGCTTTGCTTGTGAGGTCACAGCAGACTCAGTGCCTCCCAGGCCAGTATCAGGCACATGGCTGCTGGCTGTGATTGTGACGTCACAGCAGCCTCAGTGCCTCCTCTGCCAGTGCCATGCTCATGGCTGCTGGCTGTGCTTCTGAGGTCACAGAATCCTCAGTGTCTCCTAGGCCAGTGGCAGTCTCATGGCTGCTGGCTGTGCTTGTGAGATCACAGCAGACTCAGTGCCTCATAGGTTAGTGTCCAGCACCCCCTGCTGGCTGTGCTTCTGAGGTCACAGCAGCCTCAGTGCCTCCTCTGCCAGTATCAGGCTCCTGGCTGCTGGCTGTGCTTGTGACGTCACAGCAGCCTGAGTGCCTCCTAGACCAGTGGCAGTCTCATGGCTGCTGGCTGTGCTTGTGAGGTCACAGCAGCCTCAGTGCCTCCTCTGCCAGTGGTAGTCTCATGGCTGCTGGCTGCGCTTCTGTGGTCACAGCAGCCTCAGTGCCTCATAGGTTAGTATCCATCACACCTACTGGCTGTGCTTGTGAGGTCACAGAATCCTCAGTGTCTCCTAGGCCAGTGGCAGTCTCATGGCTGCTAGCTGTGCTTGTGAGGTCACAGCAGACTTAGTGCCTCATAATTTAGTGTCCAGCGTCCCCTGCTGGCTCTGCTTGTGAGGTCACAGCAGACTCAGTGCCTGAAAAGTTAGTGTCCAGCGCCCCCTGCTGGCTGTGCTTGTGACGTCACAGCAGCCTCAGTGCCTCTGAGGCCAGCGCCAGGCTCATGGCTGCTGGCTGTGCTTGTGAGGTCACAGCAGCCTGAGTGCCTCTGAGGCCAGTGGCAGGCTCATGGCTGCTGGCTGTGCTTGTGAGGTCACAGCAGCCTCAGTGCCTCATCGTTTAGTGTCCAGCGTCCCCTGCTGGCTCTGCTTGTGAGGTCACAGCAGACTCAGTGCCTCATAGGTAAGTGTCCAGCGTCCCCTGCTGGCTGTGATTGTGAGGTCACACCAGCCTCAGTGCCTCTGAGGCCAATATCAGGCACATGGCTGCTGGCTGTGCTTGTGACGTCACAGTAGCCTGAGTGCCTCCTAGGGCCGTGGCAGGCTCATGGCTGCTGGCTGTGCTTGTGAGGTCAAAGAAGCCTCAGTGCCGCCTCTGCCACTGGCAGACGCATGGCTGCTGGCTGTGCTTGTGAGGTCACAGCAGCCTCAGTGCCTAATAGGTTAGTGTCCATCGCCCCCTACTGGCTGTGCTTGTGATGTCACAGCAGACTCAGGGCCTGATAGGTTATCTCCAGTGCCCCCTGCTGGCTGTGCTTGTGAGGTCACAGCAGCCTCAGTGCCTCCTCTGCCAGTGTCAGGCTAATGGCTGCTGGCTGTGCTTCTGAGGTCACAGCAGACTCAGTGTCTCCGTGGATAGTGCCATGCTCATGGCTGCTGGCTGTGCTTTTGAGGTCACAGCAACCTCAGTGACTCCTAGACCAGTGGCAGGCTCATGGCTGCTGGTTGTGCTTGTGAGGTCACAGCAGCCTCAGTGCCTCCTCTGCCAGTGTCAGGCTCATGGCTGCTGGCTGTGCTTCTGAGGTCACAGCAACCTCAGTGCCTATCAGGCCAGTATCAGGCTCATGGCTGCTGGCTGTGCTTGTGAGGTCACAGCAGCCTCAGTGCCTCCTCTGCCAGTGTCAGGCTCATGGCTGCTGGCTGTGCTTCTGAGGTCACAGCAACCTCAGTGCCTATCAGGCCAGTATCAGGCTCATGGCTGCTGGCTGTGCTTGTGAGGTCACAGCAGCCTGAATGCCTCCTAGACCAGTGTCAGGCTCAGGCCTGCTGGCTGTGCTTGTGAGGTCACAGCAGCCTCAATGCCTCCTAGTCCAGTGGCAGTCTCATGGCTGCTGGCTGTGCTTGTGAGGTCACAGCAGACTCAGTGTCTCATAGTTTAGCGTCCACTGTCCCCTGCTGGCTCTGCTTGTGAGGTCACAGCAGCCCCAGTTCCTCCTCTGCCAGTGCAAAGCTCATGGCTGCTGGCTGTGCTTGTGAGGTCACAGCAGCCTCAGTGCCTCATAGTTTAGTGTCCAGCGTCCCCTGCTTGCTGTGTTTGTGAGGTCACATCAGACACAGTGCCTCATAGGTTAGTGTCCATCGCCCCCTACTGGCTGTTCTTGTGAGGTCACAGCAACCTCAGTGCCTCCCAGGCCAATATGAGGCTCCTGGCTGCTGGCTGTGCTTGTGACATCACAGCACCCTGAGTGCCGCCTAGGCCCGTGGCAGGCTCATGGCTGCTGGCTGTGCTTGTGAGGTCACAGCAGCCTCAGTGCCTCATAGTTTAGTGTGCAGCGTCCCCTGCTGCCTCTACTTGTGAGGTCACAGCAGCCTCAGTGCCTCCCAGGCCAATATCAGGCTCTTGGCTGCTGGCTGTGCTTGTGATGTCACAGCAGCCTGAGTGCCTCCTAGGCCCGTGGCAGGCTCATGGCTGCTGGCTGTGCTTGTGAGGTCACAGCAGCCTCACTGCCTCACAGGCCAGTATCAGGCTCATGGCTGCTGCCTGTGCTTGTGACGTCACAGCAGCCTCAGTGCCTCCTCTGCCAGTGCCATGCTCCTGGCTGCTGGTTGTGCTTGTGAGGTCACAGCAGCCTCAGTGCCTCCTAGGCCAGTGGCAGGCTCATAGCTGCTGGTTGTGCTTGTGAGGTCACAGCAGCCTCAGTGCCTCCTCTGCCAGTGCCATGCTCCTGGCTGCTGGCTCTGCTTGTGAGGTCACAGCAGCCTCAGTGCCTCCTAGGCCAGTATCAGGCTCATGGCTGCTGGCTGTGCTTCTGAGGTCACAGAAGCCTGAATGCCTCCTAGGCCAGTGGCAGGCTCATGGCGGCTGGCTGTGATTGTGAGGTCACAGCAGCCTCAGTTTCACATAGCTTAGTGTCCAGCGTCCCCTGCTGGCTCTGCTTGTGAGGTCCCCGCAGACTCAGTGCCTCAAAAGTTAGTGTGCAGCGCCCCCTACTGGCTGTGCTTCTGAGGTCACAGCAGCCTCAGTACCTCTCAGGCCAGTGTCATGCTCATGGCTGCTGGCTGTGCTTGTGAGGTCACAGCAGCCTGAATGGCTCCTAGATCAGTGGCAGGCTCATGGCTGCTGGCTGTGATTGTGAGGTCACAGCAGCGTCAGTGCCTCATCGTTTAGTGTCCAGCGTCGCCTGCTGGCTCTCCTTGTGAGGTCACAGCAGACTCAGTGCCTCATAGGCAAGTGTCCAGCACTCCTGCTGGCTGTGCTTGTTAGGTCACAGCAGCCTCAGTGCCTCCGAGGCCAATATCAGGCTCCTGGCTGCTGGCTGTGCTTGTGACATCACAGCAGCCTGAGTGCCTCCTAGGCCCGTGGCAGGCTCATGGCTGCTGGCTGTGCTTCTGAGGTCACAGCAGCCTCAGTGCCTCCTCTGCCAGTGGCAGTCTCATGGCTGCTGGCTGTGCTTGTGAGCTTACACCACCCTCAGTGCCTCACAGGCCAATATCAGGCTCCTGGCTGCTGGCTGTGCTTGTGAGGTCACAGCAGCCTGAATGCCTCCTACACCAGTGCCATGCTCATGGCTGCTGGCTGTGATTGTGAGGTCACAGCAGCCTCAGTGCCGCTGAGGCCAGTGTCAGGCTCATGGCTGCTGGCTGTGTTTTTGAGGTCACAGCAGCCTCAGTGCCTCCGAGGCCCGTGGCAGGCTCATGGCTGCTGGCTGTGCTTATGACGTCACAGCAGCCTCAGTGCCTCTGAGGCCAGTGGCAGTCTCATGGCTACTGGCTGTGCTTGTGAGGTCACAGCAGCCTCAGTGCCTCATAGTTTAGTGTCCATCGCCCCCTAGTGGCTGTGCTTGTGAGGTCACAGCAGCCTCACTGCCTCCCAGGCCAATATCAGGCTCCTGGCTGCTGGCTGTGCTTGTGACATCACAGCAGCCTTAGTGCCTCCTAGGCCCGTGACAGGCTCATGGCTGCTGGCTATGCTTGTGAGGTCACAGCAGCCTCAGTGTCTCCGTGGATAGTGCCATGCTCATGGCTGCTGGCTGTGCTTGTGAGGTCACAGCAGCCTCAGTGCCTCTCAGGCTAGTGGCAGTCTCATGGCTGCTGGCTGTGCTTGTGAGGTCACAGCAGCCTGGAAGCCTCCTAGCCCTGTGGCAGGCTCATGGCTGCTGGCTATGATTGTGAGGTCACAGCAGACTCAGTGTCTCCGTGGTTAGTGTCCATCGCCCCCTGCTGGCTGTGCTTGTGACGTCACAGCAGCCTCAGTGCCTCCTCTGCCAGTATCATGCTCATGGCTGCTGGCTGTGCTTATGAGGTCACAGCAGCCTGAATGACTCCTAACCCAGTGGCAGGCTCATGGCTGCTGGCTATGATTGTGAGCTCACAGCAGCCTCAGTGCCTCATAGTTTAGTGTACAGCGTCCCCTGCTGGCTCTGTTTGCAAGCTCACAGCAGACTAAGTGCCTCATAGTTTAGTGTGCAGCGCCCCCTGCTGGCTGTGCTTCTGAGGTCACAGCAGCCTCAGTGCCTCCTAGGCCAGTATCAGGCTCATGGCTGCTGGCTGTGCTTCTGAGGTCACAGCAGCCTCAGTGCCTCTCAGACAAGTTACAGTCTCATGGCTGCTGGCTGTACTTGTGAGGTCACAGCAGACTCAGTGCCTCGTAGGCCAGTATCCGGCTCATGGCTGCTGGCTGTGCTTCTGATGTCACAGAAGCCTGAATGCCTCCTAGGCCAGTGGCAGGCTCATGGCTGCTGGCTGTGCTTCTGAGGTCACAGAAGCCTGACTGCCTCCTAGTCCAGTTGCAAAGTCATGGCTGCTGGCTGTGATTGTGAGGTCACAGCAGACTCAGTGCCTCATAGTTTAGTGTCCAGCGTCCCCTGCTGGCTGTGCTTGTGAGGTCACAGCAGACTCTGTGCCTCAAAAGTTAGTGTCCAGCCCCACCTGCTGGCTGTGCTTGTGAGGTCACAGCAGCCTCAGTGCCTCACAGGCCAGTATCAGGCTTATGGCTGCTGCCTGTGGTTGTGACGTCACAGCAGCCTCAGTGCCTCCTCTGCCAGTGCCATGCTCATGGCTGCTGGTTGTGCTTGTGAGGTCACAGCAGCCTCAGTGCCTCCTAGGCCAGTGCCAGGCTCATGGCTGCTGGCTGTGCTTGTGAGGTCACAGCAGCCTCAGTGCCTCATAGTTTAGTGTCCAGCGTCCCCTGCTGGCTCTGCTTCTGAGATCACAGCAGACTCAGTGCCTCAAAAGTTAGTGTGCAGCGTCCCCTGCTGGCTGTGTTTGTGAGGTCACAGCAGACTCAGTGCCTCTCAGGCCAGTATCATGCTCCTGGCTGCTGGCTGTGCTTGTGAGGTCACAGCAGCCTCAGTGCCTCAAAAGTTAGTGTCCAGCGCCCCCTGCTGGCTCTGCTTGTGAGGTCACAGCAGCCTCAGTGCCTCTGAGGCTAATATCAGGCACATGGCTGCTGGCTGTGTTTGTGAGGTTACAGCACCCTCAGTGCCTCTGAGTCCAGTGGCAGTCTCATGGCTGCTGGCTGTGATTGTGAGGTCACAGCAGCCTGAATGCCTCCTAGCCTTGTGGCAGGCTAGTGGCTGCTGGCTATGATTGTGAGGTCACAGCAGCCTCAGTGCCTCATAGTTTAGTGTCCAGCGACCCCTGCTGGCTCTGCTTGTGAGGTCACAGCAGACTCAGTGCCTCACAGGCCCGTGGCAGGCTCATGGCTGCTGGCTGTGCTTCTGAGGTCACAGCAGCCTCAGTGTCTCCGTGGATAGTGCCATGCTCATGGCTGCTGGCTGTGCTTGTGAGGTCACAGCAGCCTCAGTGCCTCTCAGGCTAGTGGCAGTCTCATGGCTGCTGGCTGTGCTTGTGAGGTCACAGCAGCCTGGAAGCCTCCTAGCCCTGTGGCAGGTGTATGGCTGCTGGCTATGATTGTGAGGTCACAGCAGACTCAGTGCCTCAAAAGTTAGTGTCCATCGCCCCCTGCTGGCTGTGCTTGTGACGTCACGGCAGCCTCAGTGCCTCCTCTGCCAGTATCATGCTCATGGCTGCTGGCTGTGCTTGTGAGGTCACAGCAGCCTGAATGACTCCTAGCCCAGTGGCAGGCTCATGGCTGCTGGCTATGATTGTGAGCTCACAGCAGCCTCAGTGCTTCATAGTTTAGTGTCCAGCGCCCCCTGCTGGCTGTGCTTGTGAGGTCACAGCAGCCTGAATGCCTCCTAGGCCAGTGGCAGGCTCATGGCTGCTGGCTGTGCTTCTGAGGTCACAGCAGCCTCAGTGCCTCTCAGACCAGTTGCAGTCTCATGGCTGCTGGCTGTGCTTGTGAGGTCACAGCAGCCTCAGTGCCTCTCAGGCCAATTTCAGGTTCCTGGCTGCTGGCTGTGCTTGTGACGTCACAGCAGCCTCAGTGCCTCCTAGGCCCGTAGCAGGCTCATGGCTGCTGCCTGTGCTTGTGACGTCACAGCAGCCTCAGTGCATCTGAGGCCAGTGGCAGTCTCATGGAGGCTGGCTATGATTGTGAGGTCACACCAGCCTCAGTGTCTCACAGGCCAGCATCAGGCTCATGGCTGCTGGCTGTGCTTGTGACGTCACAGCAGACTCAGTGCCTCATAGTTTAGTGTCCAGCGTCCCCTGCTGTCTCTGCTTGTGAGGTCACAGCAGACAGTGCCTCAAAAGTTAGTGTCCATCGTCCCCTGCTGACTGTGCTTGTGAGGTCACAGCAGCCTCAGTGCCTCATCGTTTAGTGCCCAGCGTCCCATGCTGGCTCTGCTTGTGAGGTCACAGCAGACTCAGTGCCTCAAAAGTTAGTGTCCATCGTCCCCTGCTGACTGTGCTTGTGAGGTCATAGCAGCCTCAGTGCCTCCTAGGCCAGTGTCAGGCTAATGGCTGCTGGCTGTGCTTCTGAGATCACAGAAGCCTGAATGCCTCCTAGGCCAGTGGCAGTCTCATGGCGGCTGGCTATGATTGTGAGGTCACACCAGCCTCAGTGCCTCACAGGCCAGCATCAGGCTCATGGCTGCTGGCTGTGCTTGTGACGTCACAGCAGCCTCAGTGCCTCCTACGCCAGTGCCATGCTCATGGCTGCTGGCTGTGCTTCTGAGATCACAGCAGCCTCAGTGCCTCCTAGGCCAGTGGCAGGCTCATGGCTGCTGGCTGTGCTTGTGAGGTCATAGCAGACTCAGTGCCTCATAGTTTAGTGTCCACCGTCCCCTGCTGGCTCTGCTTCTGAGGTCACAGCAGACTCAGTGCCTCATACGTAAGTGTCCAGCGCCCCCTGCTGGCTCTCCTTGTGAGGTCACAGCAGCCTCAGTGCCTCTCAGGCCAGTATCAGGCTCATGGCTGCTGGCTGTGCTTGTGAGGTCACAGCAGCCTGAATGCCTCCTAGACCAGTGTCAGGCTCATGGCTGCTGGCTGTGCTTCTGAGGTCACAGCAGCCTCACTGTCTCCATGGATAGTGCCAAGCTCATGGCTGCTGGCTGTGCTTTTGAGGTCACAGCAACCTCAGTGCCTCTCAGGTCAGTATCAGGCTCCTGCCTGCTGGCTGTGCTTGTGAGGTCACAGCAGCCTGAATGCCTCCTAGGCCAGTGGCAGGCTCATGGCTGCTGGCTGTGCTTGTGACGTCACAGCAGCCTCAGTGCCTCTGAGGCCAGTGGCAGGCTCATGGCTGCTGGCTGTGCTTGTGAGGTCACAGAAGCCTATGTGCCTCCTAGGCCAGTATCAGGCTCATGGCTGCTGGCTGTGATTGTGAGGTCACAGCAGCCTCAGTGCCTCCTAGTTTAGTGTCCAGCGTCCCCTGCTGGCTCTGCTTGTGAGGTCACAGCAGACTCAGTGCCTCATAGGTTAGTGTGCAGCGCCCCCTGCTGACTGTGCTTGTGAGGTCACAGCAGACTCAGTGCCTCACAGGCCAGTATCAGGCTCAGGGCTGCTGGCTGTGCTTCTGAGGTCACAGCAGCCTGAATGCCTCCTAGACCAGTGTCAGGCTCATGGCTGCTGGCTGTGCTTGTGAGGTCACACAAGCTTGAATGCCTCCAAGGCCAGTGGCAGGCTCATGGCTGCTGGCTGTGCTTGTGAGGTCACAGAAGCCTGAATGCCACCAAGGCTAGTGGCAGGCTCTTGGCTGCTGGTTGTGCTTGTGACGTCACAGCAGCCTCAGTGCCTCTCAGACCAGTTGCAGTCTCATGCCTGCTGGCTGTGCTTCTGAGGTCACAGCAGCCTCAGTGCCTCCTAGGCCAGTATCCCGCTCATGGCTGCTGGCTGTGCTTCTGAGGTCACAGAAGCCTGAATGCCTCCTAGGCCAGTGGCAGGCTCATGGCTGCTGGCTGTGCTTCTGAGGTCACAGCAGCCTCAGTGCCCCATAGCTTAGTGTCCAGCGTCCCCTGCTGGCTCTGCTTGTGAGGTCACCGCAGACTCAGTGCCTCAAAAGTTAGTGTGCAGCGCCCCCTACTGGCTGTGCTCGTGAGGTCACAGCAGCCTCAGTGCCTCTCAGGCCAGTATCATGCTCATGCCTGCTGGCTGTGCTTGTGAGGTCACAGCAGACTCAGTGCCTCATAGTTTAGTGTCCAGCGTCCCCTGCTGGCTCTCCTTGTGAGGTCACAGCAGACTCAGGGCCTGATAGGTTATCTCCTGTGCCCTCTGCTGGCTGTGCTTGTGAGGTCACAGCAGCCTCAGTGCCTCCTCTGCCAGTGGCAGGCTCATGGCTGCTGGCTGTGCTTCTGAGGTCACACAAGCCTGAATGCCCCCTAGGCCAGTGGCAGGCTCATGGCTACTGGCTGTGATTGTGAGGTCACAGCAGCCTCAGTGTCTCCTAGGCTAGTGGCAGGCTCTTGGCTGCTGGCTGTTTGTCAGGTCACAGCAGCCTCAGTGCCTCATCGTTTAGTGTTCATTGTCCCCTGCTGGCTGTGCTTGTGAGGTCACAGCAGACTCAGTGCCTCATAGGTTAGTGTCCAGCGTCCCCTGCTGGCTCTGCTTGTGAGGTCACAGCAGCCTCAGTGCCTCTAGTCCAGTGGCAGGCTCATGGCTGCTGGCTGTGCTTGTGAGGTCACAGCAGCCTCAGTGTCTCCTACGCCAGTGGCAGTCTCATGGCTGCTGGCTGTGCTTCTGAGGTCACAGAAGCCTGAATGCCTCCTAGGCCACTGTCAAGCTCATGGCTGCTGGCTCTGCTTGTGAGGTCACAGCAGCCTCAGTGCCTCATCGTTTAGTGCCCAACGTCCCCTGCTGGCTCTGCTTGTGAGGTCACAGCAGACTCAGTGCCTCAAAAGTTAGTGTCCAGCGCCACCTGCTGGCTGTGCTTGTGAGGTCACAGCAGCCTCAGTGCCTCACAGGCTAGTATCAGGCTTATGGCTGCTGCCTGTTCTTGTGACGTCACAGCAGCCTCAGTGCCTCCTCTGCCAGTGCCATGCTCATGGCTGCTGGCTCTGCTTGTGAGGTCACAGCAGCCTCAGTGCCTCATCGTTTAGTGCCCAACGTCCCCTGCTGGCTCTGCTTGTGAGGTCACAGCAGACTCAGTGCCTCAAAAGTTAGTGTCCAGCGCCACCTGCTGGCTGTGCTTGTGAGGTCACAGCAGCCTCAGTGCCTCACAGGCCAGTATCAGGCTTATGGCTGCTGCCTGTGCTTGTGACGTCACAGCAGCCTCAGTGCCTCCTCTGCCAGTGCCATGCTCATGGCTGCTGGCTCTGCTTGTGAGGTCACAACAGCCTCAGTGCCTCCTAGGCCAGTGGCAGTCTCATGGCTGCTGGCTCTGCTTGTGAGGTCACAGCAGCCTCAGTGCCTCATACTTTAGTGTCCAGCGTCCCCTGCTGGCTCTGCTTGTGAGGTCACAGCAGACTCAGTGCCTCACAGGCCAGTGTCAGACTCATGGCTGCTGGCTGTGCTTATGACGTCACAGCAGCCTGAGTGCCTCTGAGGCCAGTGGCAGGCTCATGGCTGCTGGCTGTGCTTGTGAGGTCAAAGCAGCCTCATTGCCTCCCAGGCTAGTGGCAGGCTCATGGCTGCTGGCTGTGCTTGTGAGCTCACAGCAGCCTGAATGACTCCAAGGCCAGTGGCAGGCTCATGGCTGCTGGCTGTGCTTGTGCGGTCACAGCAGCCTCAGTGCCTAATAGGTTAGTGTCCATCACCCCCTGCTGGCTGTGCTTTTGAGGTCACAGCAGACTCAGTGCCTCATAGATTATCTCCAGTGCCCCCTGCTGGCTGTGCTTGTGAGGTCACAGCAGCCGCAGTGACTCTCACGACAGTATCATGCTCATGCCTGCTGGCTGTGCTTGTGAGGTCACAGCAGCCTCGGTGCCGCATAGGTTAGTCTACAGCGCCCGCTGCTTCAGATGCTTGTGACGTCACAGCAGCCTCAGTGCCTCTTAGGCCAGTGGCAGGCTCATGGCTGCTGGCTTTGCTTGTGAGGTCACATCAGCCTCAGTGCCTCATAGGTTAGTGTCCAGTGCCCCCTGCTGGCTGTGCTTGTGAGGTCACAGCAGACTCAGTGCCTCCTAGGCCAGTGGCAGGCTCCTGGCTGCTGGCTGTGCTTGTGACATCACAGCAGCCTCAGTGCCTCACAGGCCAGTATCAGGCTCTACTCTGCTGGCTGTGCTTGTGAGGTCACAGCAGACTCAGTGCCTCTGAGGCCAGCGGCAGGCTCGTGACTGCTGGCTGTACTTGTGATGTCACAGAACCCACAGTGCCTCCTAGACCAGTGGCAGGCTCATGGCTGCTGACTGTGCTTGTGAGGTCACAGCAGACTCAGTGCCTCTAGTCCAGTGGCAGGCTCATGGCTGCTGGCTGTGCTTGTGAGGTCACAGCAGCCTCAGTGTCTCCTACGCCAGTGGCAGTCTCATGGCTGCTGGCTGTGCTTCTGAGGTCACAGAAGCCTGAATGCCTCCTAGGCCACTGTCAAGCTCATGGCTGCTGGCTCTGCTTGTGAGGTCACAGCAGCCTCAGTGCCTCATCGTTTAGTGCCCAACGTCCCCTGCTGGCTCTGCTTGTGAGGTCACAGCAGACTCAGTGCCTCAAAAGTTAGTGTCCAGCGCCACCTGCTGGCTGTGCTTGTGAGGTCACAGCAGCCTCAGTGCCTCACAGGCTAGTATCAGGCTTATGGCTGCTGCCTGTTCTTGTGACGTCACAGCAGCCTCAGTGCCTCCTCTGCCAGTGCCATGCTCATGGCTGCTGGCTCTGCTTGTGAGGTCACAGCAGCCTCAGTGCCTCATCGTTTAGTGCCCAACGTCCCCTGCTGGCTCTGCTTGTGAGGTCACAGCAGACTCAGTGCCTCAAAAGTTAGTGTCCAGCGCCACCTGCTGGCTGTGCTTGTGAGGTCACAGCAGCCTCAGTGCCTCACAGGCCAGTATCAGGCTTATGGCTGCTGCCTGTGCTTGTGACGTCACAGCAGCCTCAGTGCCTCCTCTGCCAGTGCCATGCTCATGGCTGCTGGCTCTGCTTGTGAGGTCACAACAGCCTCAGTGCCTCCTAGGCCAGTGGCAGTCTCATGGCTGCTGGCTCTGCTTGTGAGGTCACAGCAGCCTCAGTGCCTCATACTTTAGTGTCCAGCGTCCCCTGCTGGCTCTGCTTGTGAGGTCACAGCAGACTCAGTGCCTCACAGGCCAGTGTCAGACTCATGGCTGCTGGCTGTGCTTATGACGTCACAGCAGCCTGAGTGCCTCTGAGGCCAGTGGCAGGCTCATGGCTGCTGGCTGTGCTTGTGAGGTCAAAGCAGCCTCATTGCCTCCCAGGCTAGTGGCAGGCTCATGGCTGCTGGCTGTGCTTGTGAGCTCACAGCAGCCTGAATGACTCCAAGGCCAGTGGCAGGCTCATGGCTGCTGGCTGTGCTTGTGCGGTCACAGCAGCCTCAGTGCCTAATAGGTTAGTGTCCATCACCCCCTGCTGGCTGTGCTTTTGAGGTCACAGCAGACTCAGTGCCTCATAGATTATCTCCAGTGCCCCCTGCTGGCTGTGCTTGTGAGGTCACAGCAGCCGCAGTGACTCTCACGACAGTATCATGCTCATGCCTGCTGGCTGTGCTTGTGAGGTCACAGCAGCCTCGGTGCCGCATAGGTTAGTCTACAGCGCCCGCTGCTTCAGATGCTTGTGACGTCACAGCAGCCTCAGTGCCTCTTAGGCCAGTGGCAGGCTCATGGCTGCTGGCTTTGCTTGTGAGGTCACATCAGCCTCAGTGCCTCATAGGTTAGTGTCCAGTGCCCCCTGCTGGCTGTGCTTGTGAGGTCACAGCAGACTCAGTGCCTCCTAGGCCAGTGGCAGGCTCCTGGCTGCTGGCTGTGCTTGTGACATCACAGCAGCCTCAGTGCCTCACAGGCCAGTATCAGGCTCTACTCTGCTGGCTGTGCTTGTGAGGTCACAGCAGACTCAGTGCCTCTGAGGCCAGCGGCAGGCTCGTGACTGCTGGCTGTACTTGTGATGTCACAGAACCCACAGTGCCTCCTAGACCAGTGGCAGGCTCATGGCTGCTGACTGTGCTTGTGAGGTCACAGCAGACTCAGTGCCTCATAGGTTAGTCTACAGTGCCCCCTGCTGGCTGTGCTTGTGAGGTCACAGCAGACTCAGTGCCTCATAGGTTAGTATGCAGCGCCCCCTGCTGTCTGTGCTTGTGAGGTCACAGCAGCCTGAGTGCCTCCTACGCCAGTGGCAGGCTCCTGGCTTGGCTGAGACTTCCAAAGTGAAGTGGAAGTGGGCAATCAAAGCAGGGAGTCCCCTGCATCGTTGATGGGGAGCTCCAGAAGGCAGCTGCTGGAAGCTGCCTGGGACTGCACACGCCGGGTGAGCTGGTGTGAGCACCAGAGGGGTTTGGTCTCTGTGCCCTGTTGCCGAGCTGTGCGCCTGCCTGAGCCGCAGCAGGTGGTCCTGCAGGAGAGGGATGTAGATGCGACTGCAGGCGTTGAAATCCACAAAGCAAGGGGCAGAGAGACAGAGGCACAAGAGGAGGCTCTAATTCCTCGTCAGGAGAAAAACGCAACCGATGGCAGAGTCTCCCCAAACCCTGGCACGCGCTTGCCCCTCCCAAGGAGACGTTCCTCCCTGGGCCAGGTGCCCATCACTGTTGCCAGGTCACACAGCTGTTGTGTCCATGGGAATCACCTCACTCCCCCATGGAGCACACGGCCCCCCTTTTCCCTGGCCCAGACTCTCCCCTGGCAGGAGGCTCTTTGCCCACCCCTTTCTGCCTGTTGCTGCCTCCAGATGCATGGCAGTTATTGCAGGTGGAGGAGGCCCCCCTTGAAGGAGGAGGTGCAGCAAAGGGCGATTCCCTTTCTGACAAGGGAAAGCCCTTGGGACCTGTGTCTCAGGGACTCTATGAGCAAGGACGCCAGGCATCCCTGCTTGCACCAGGGGTAAAGGTGTCTGCAGTGGCCATCCGATTTTCCTGAGGCCAAAAGAAAGGAAGTTTGGGCACTTTCAGACTCCTCCAAGGAAAGAGCAGTTTGCAAGGCAGGCGAGGCAGTGGATTGCCATGGGAAAAGATCCCTTGGAGGCTAGGCTTCTCTAAGTATTTGTGCTTAAAGGTGACCTGATAGGCTTCTCCGTGGAGATGACTAGCTTGGTGCCTGAGGGGAGAGCAGTGGAGGTTGTTGCCCTGGACCTGAGTAAGGCTTGCGAACCTGGAGGCTTTCAGCTTGCACAAGATGGCCAGAAAGTGTGTGGAAAGAATCAGGGACCAGAGTGGAGTAAAAGAGTGACTGTTCCCCTTGGACAACCCTGTTATTTTTCATACATGTAGCACTCTTGAAACGGTTTTTTTAAAGAACAGGGTTCTCTTCTGTTCCTTGCTTTCCACAGGCTACTAGTCACATTACAGGAAGCAGCCACTCCCCTGCCCCAGCACAGGTTCCCCCCAAGGCAGCTGTCCCTCAGGCGTGTGCCTGCTCCAGCGTGGGTCCTCCCCGGGCGGTGGTCCCTCGGGGCTGTCCCTGCTGCAGCGTGGCTCCTCCCCGGGCCACAGTGCCCTCAGAGGAGGACCACCTCCTTGCAAGAGTGCGACTCCAGCCATTTGCCTGACAATGTCCCCTGCCATGTAGCTCCTGCCTTTTGTTTCTCCAAACATGGCTCATGACAGTTCTCCTCACGGGGGCCCTCTCGTGTCTCCCATGTCTCGTCCCTTGTGCCTCCTTGTTATGGAAACTAGGCTTGTTGGCCACCATAACAGGGCTCGACCCTAGGTTCCCGCAAGTAAAGTTCAGAGCCAAATCAAAACAAATTAAATTTTAATCACGCACGTGCCGTAATTACAGCTCGAGCTGGGTGCCTCCAAAGAGGTACCCTAACGTAAAAAATCCTGGGCAATTATAGTTTTTTCAACTTACATTTCCCACCCCTCACGTGGTAGTTCAGACCAATAGCAATTTTTTGGTCTGGGGTCTCCTGCTCCTCACTGGGTCTCATCGTCGTTCTTAGGTAAGCTGTTTTTCTCCTTATTCTTGTTTTTTGCGGTCTCTGATGAAGGTTGTACCTCTGTTTTTGTTGGGTCTGGCAGTTGTCTCCCAAGGTGTTGTTATTCAATTGTTTTGTCATCTTCCCTTTCGGAGTGGGTAACACAGGAACGCAGACTGCGTGTGGCTTCCTTATTTTCACAGCCTGAACGAGCTCTGAGGCACTATTTTTTACTAAACTAGGTAAAGGTTTATTACTTCTCTCAAATGCGGACTAAGGCTTCAGCAAATTTAGCTCCTCATGCTAAGCAAGTCTTATAGAAGTTGTGCTAAGCAGCTATTTCCAGACAGTTTCAATTCACTATTCTTTAACACTCCTCCTGTGTCTCCTGCCTGCAGCGTCTCCTGCCCGTTCTTCAGCACGTTGGAGCAGAGGCACCATGGGCTCCTCTGACTGCCTGAAGTCCTGCTGCGCAATGGGCTCTTGTCATCTGTGGCAGAGTTGGCTGGAAGGGGCTGAGCCTGGCCCAGGGCAGCTCGCACACTGGTCTCCTCGCACACAGGGCCCCTGCAGAGCCCTGCTCCCAAACCGAGCCATCTGTGCCCAGCACGGCCCTCACTCACACACACACACACACACGCGCACACACCCGCACTGTGGCTCCCTCCAAGAACTGCCCTTAGACACTCAGTCGGTCCTGTAGTTGGCCCTGGATCCCTGGTTTCCCAGTTGCCTCACGCACAAACCACACACACACACACACACACACACACACACACACACACACATATTCAGCAAGGCCCTGCCCATGGGGGCCCCCTCCAGCCCCCAGGATCTCCCCATGGGGCAGAGCCCGGCAGGGTCCCCACAGGTGGGGACGGAACCAGGCATGCCGTCACCACGGCCCACCCATGTCATCATCAGTGACCTCAGCACCGCTGTTCCAGAGCCGTTGGGAGACCGTTGGTGGGAGAAGGGCCAGGAAGGTGCTCTCCGTTCCTGCCCGCCATGAGCCAGCCGGAGCGGCTGTGGATGAGGAGGAAGGCGGCGCTGCGCATCAGGAGGAAGGTGGGCCCGACCGTTTGGGACCGCCGCGCCGCCCTCCTGCCGAGTGCCGCAGCCGCCCCGGAGCCCGTGGAGGTGGAGCGCGTGGAGGAGGAGGAGGAGCCCATGCAGGTGGAGCCTGTGGAGGGGCAGCCCGCCCCGCAGCCCCTGGACCTGCCCCAGGGGCCAAAGAGGAGGAGGAGGCGCTAGCCCGGCAGAAGGCCCCCGCTGCCCACAAGCCAGGGCACGGCCCCCCAGCAAGACCAGGCTGGGGCTGGCACTCAGCCCGGGGCAGCCGAGCCCAAGGCGCCAGGCTTGGAGGCTGAGGAGCGCCGGGCTGCGCGGCACCTCCTGGCCCGCCCCTGACTGCCGGGCACCAACATCTGCCCGGCAGAGGCAGGGCTGACCACGGGGCACAGAAGGGAGGCAGAAGCCTGGAGGGACTAAGCTGGGCCGGCCTTCACAGAGCTGGTGCTTGCAAAAGCTCCTGTAGCAGGGAGGCAGCAGCACTGCCACCAAGGAGCATCTTGCACACACATGCATGGGGTGCCCGGGCACCTGGGCTCAGTCACCTGGGCTACAACTGGAGGCAAGAGTGCATCTGTGTGCAGCTGCTTGTAGGACTGGGCCCCCCCAAACCACCCTCTTGCCCTCTGCGGAAAAGCAGCTGGACTCTGGCATCTCCTGTACGGGGACGTGAGGTTAGAGAGTTTCATCAAAGAGGCCTCTAACGCCAGGATTTAGGAACAGGGGAAAGTCCCTTGCAAAGTGCCTGCGGCCACGAGGCTGTGGTTCATTTCTGCCTTCCTACAAAACCTGCTGAGGAGCCTTGGGGAAGCGCAAACAACAGGAACTTGACTCCCTGTCTCTCCTGAAACCTTGCATCTCCTGAACCGGAGGTTCTTCCCTGGGGCCCTCCGACGCTTGGATGCCCATCACCTGGCTGTCTCGTCGTCTGGGTCCCCTGACGCCTGGCTTCCTCATCGGACGCCTGAGTCCCTCCAAGGCTTGGGTCCCTCGATGCCTCCTTTGCTGGGACAGCTGCATTCTCTGACGCCTCCATTCCTGGGACACCTGTGATCCCTGATGGCTCCATTGCTCAGACACCTGCATAGGTGGGGTGGATGCCAGGGCTGGTCCAAAGAGAGGATCTCAAGGCAGGATCCCAGGGTGGATCCTAGGCACATCTCAGGGCAGGATCCCAGGGCAGATCCTGCGTTAGGGAAAATTTCCACTATACCCTCTTTCACAGAAAGGACACACAAGGTCACAGTAACCCTGCCAAAAGCAATTTCACCTTTGGAGGAGAAGGGACTCCTACAGCCCCTCCTGCTGCCCCACACTGCCCACGGTCAGAGCTCCTTCCCCTGCCATGCCCCACACCAAGCCTGCGGCTGAGATCTGCTTCATCCTGGCTGTCTCTGCACCCAGAGCAGTTGGGTCCCGGGGCACAGAGGTGATCACCCAGCTGCAAATGCCTTCTGGATAAAGATACTATCCTGCTGCAGGAGCTAGGGGGGTTGGCAGGATTTCCCTGTCCTGGGTCTAGTGTCACCCCGTGTGGCGGACAGATGAGTGAACTTTTGCCTTAAACATTTCTTGGTACATAAGGTGCAAGCAAACCATCACCCCAAACAAGCCATCTGTTCCCAGCGGAAACAAGACTGAGCTGCTGCGACCCCCGAAACGGTCTCCCTGTGACCACCTGGGACACACCGAGCCTGTGCCGAACCACGGCACGATCGGGCAGAGACTTTGGGACCTGGCCCTAGTTCAGTGAGAAAGGGCCCCAGAGCTGGTGCAGGCTGGAAAGATAAGGGAGTTACAAGCAGTCTGCATTCCTATGCATCACACTCCAGGAGGGAGGATGTGAAGGCTTTGAAATAAGGCCTGCTTGGGCGTCACGACCCTGGGAAACAAAGCCTCCTCTCACTGCTGAAACAGTGTTACTTAAGGGGGAGTCTGGATTATATCCTCTTCCTCAGGACCTTGGAAGATAACACCTACTGTCACTGCTGGGGCAGTGCTAATTGCTGGAACAACACCTCTTTGTGTTTGTGCCTTGAGAGACAAGGGTGGGACCCAAGGAATCAAAACACATCTGTCAGCAGAAACAGCAACAGTAAAGATAAGGGAGAAAAAGAGCCTGCCTAGGAACAAGGATGAGAGCCAATAAGGAGCAGGAGACCCCAGACCTAAAAATTACTCTTGGTCTGAACTACCGCGTGAGGGGTGGGAAACTTAATTTGAAAAAGCTATAATTGCCCAGGGATTTCTTTGCTCGGGGTCCCTCTTCGGAGGCACCCAGCTCGAGCTGTAACTACTGCACGTGTGTCATTACAATTTATTTATTTAATTTGCCTTGATTTGGCTCCGAACTTTTCAGTGGGAACCTAGGGTCGGACCCTGCTCAAGTTGCAATTACTGCACACGCTTCGCTAAAATTTACACCCAGGGTGAAGAGGACCAACAGGACGCTGCTGGATCCACTGGTGGTGATATCTCTTTCTCTCTCCCCCTTTTTCTCTCTCTCTCTCTCTTTCTCTCTCTCCTCCCCTTCGCCTTTCCCCACCTTTTCTCCCCACTCCGTGGAAAATAAAGTTAAAAGGTTGTACGATATTTGACCGGTTTTAGCATCTTAATCTCGTCCTTGGGATCGTAACGAAACCCCCCCGGTATTGGATCGGCACACCCCGGCCCTCTCCTGTGTCATTGCCCATCTCTGGGGATGGCAAAATGATGAGGACCCTGAAGCACAGCAGGCAGCAGCTGAGGTCCTGCGTGACAACTGGCCAGAAGAAACGCTGGGAAAGTAGGATAATAAAGCTCAGTGCAAGGCCCTAGGAAAGGGGAAAGCGATATCCATTTACAAACTCTCCAAACAAGGTGATCTCACCTGCTCACCCTCGGTCTCTCCGCGGTTCAGCCGCTCACATCTTTTTTTTTGTACCCCTCAGGTGTCATTAACTGTTAGGGGATGGCATTTTGCCTTGGGGTCTTGCTGACTTCAGGCCCCACCAGTCTGAGGCCCAGCTGCTGCCCTGGCTGGTTTCCCTCTTTTGTTTGAAATCAGCATGCATTTCCCTGCGGGATCAATGGGACAAGGCCTGGCAGAGTGGAGGCACCAGCCAGCCTACAAAGAAAGGAGGTTTCAAAAATTGGGCGGTGTTACTTGAAGGCGTCTTTTGGGAAAAAGATTTTCAGTTCTCAGCAGCAGCTCTTTGTTGTATCAAGGTTCAAGACTCAGATGCCTTTGCCCATTCAAACTACTGCAAGCATTCAGCACACACAAGACCAAAACTGTCGCTCGGGAAAATATTAAAGCAGCATCTTCCCTGCACAGGTGACCCCCAGAAAGGCTCTACATAAAGGGGGAGCTGGGGAGCAGGATGATGGTTTGCAGTGCTGACTGCATTCGGGCCCTTTGGAGCGAGACATATAAGCACCACACGTGTGCGCATCTGAGCACACGCATGCATGCTGGCCAGGATGTTTGTGCACGCGCTATATTGCACTGTGTGTTAGGATGCGCAGGTGGGGGGTATATGGACATATAGGGGCTTCCTCATGTCGGTCCCCTGTCTTTTGCACAGCCGCCATTCTTCATACCACCCCCTGCGGTGAGTACCAGCCTCTTCTCCGAGTGCTGGAGAGTTAAACCAAAAGAGGGACAGCTGCATGAGCAGGGAGAAGGCAGAGAAATAGTGCAGGCCTAACGCGGGCCAAATGGTATGGCATCTGCTTCTGGGGGAGTTGCAAGGTCTCTGCGATGAGACAGAGGCCCCTTGTGTCCAAGCCCATGACAGGGTCCCATATGCAGCTAATCAGCTGGGGCTGAGTCA
This sequence comes from Dromaius novaehollandiae, assembly GCF_036370855.1. NCBI lineage: Eukaryota > Metazoa > Chordata > Aves > Casuariiformes > Dromaiidae > Dromaius > Dromaius novaehollandiae. The sequence goes on from NC_088116.1 coordinate 15,672,705, forward strand.
GGTGGGGCTGAGACCTTGGCCTGAACAGGGAACCACCCTCACGGCAAGGCATCTTGGTGTCCCTGCTCTGCAAAGGAAGGACAGCGTATGCGGATTGGAAAAGGTTGAGCCACCTCTGGCGGGGCCCAACAACTGCCCCTTGGAGTTCAGAGACATCCAGGTCAAGGCCAGAGCCAACAACCTGCTCCTGTCCCCAGAGGGCTGCCAGAGAAAGAGCCCCTTTGCCCGGCTGCTGCTGCCAGGGGCAGCAGGGGCATTGCAGCAGGGGGAAGCCCCCTCCCTCCTTGCAGCTATTTAGCAGGGCAACTGCTGCTGCTCCTCTTGCTGTCGTCCCTTCCTCTTGGCAATGCACCTGAATGTTTCCCGCCGGGCTTGATAGGGCTCCAGTCTTTGGAGAATCTGGGCTGCTCGAGGGGAAAGGTGGCTGCAACAACAGGACAAAACTGTCTCAGTGGCTGGCTGGGCCCCTGCCTGCCTCTGCCCTGCTCCAGCCCCTGCACCCACCCAGGCCCCTGCACCCACAGCCCCTTTCAACCTGGGGGGAGTGTTCGGGCTTAGCTGTGGGCTGCAGAAAGGCCCCTGGGAGGAGGGAGATGTAACCCAGGTCATTCCTGTGTCACCAGAACGCCAAGGGTGTTGTACGCAACCCCAGGCCTCCGGGATTTGGAGCCATAACACCCTGCAGGGGCCACGGCCGCTCATCTGCCCCAGGCTGGGGCTGGGCTCAGCGCACACTTACCGGGGCTGGACTGTCTCCAGCTTGGCCGCTGCTTTCTTCTCCTCCACTGCGAGAGGCTTTTCAGGCCTTTTCCACCTCTGCCTGTGCTCCTTTCTCCTGGGCTGGGTGGGAGGGTGGGAAGCCCAAATCTCTTCATGGCCAGACTCCTGCTGAGGAGGAGACACTGTCTGCAAAGGAGATGAGCAAGAGAGGAGCCCTTTCCCAGAGGCCCTCTGGCAAGCACCCGGCAGCAGGAGCTGGGCAGCCAGGAACCTCTCCACCACAGGCCCCCAGGGCAAGGGCAGGGTGGGAGCCGGGCTTCGCTGCAATTCCCAGCTGGCCCTCTGCTTTCCTGCTGACATCACTGAGAGCATGGGAAATGGGGAGGAGGGAATTGCCATTTGCAGGTCAGTCTCTGCGCAAAAGCCTTGGAGGGGGTGTGCAAAGTAAGGAGGGGGAACAACTTGCACCCTAGACACTAAGTGCTAGGCAGGGAAGGGAGATGCAACTGTAATCCAGTACTAGCTGGGTGGGAGTCCGAAGACCACGGGTGGTAATTAGTTGTGCTGCAGTTGCAAAGTGTCCCATTGACTGAGCAGCAACACTGCCCCCAAGGCCAGAGGACCTCCCGCCCTCGGCTCCGTGACGGAGAGGATGGCTGTTGTTCTGAAGGGTGTCCAATGGGGCCGGTACCTGAGCCGGCTCGGGAGCCTCCCCTGCACACCAGGCTTCCCACGCAGCCCAGGCGGCCTCTGCTTGTTCCTGCCGCTCTCTGTACAAGGAGCCCAGGCTCTGCCTTCAGTCCCACTGCGTACACAGCTCGCTGCTTTCCTGCGGGGCCACAGAAACACCACAGCACACAGGATTAGTCTCAGCTGCCGCCAGGGCATGGCTTTCTGCAGGTCGTACCCTCCCTCCTGGGCTCTCTCTTCAGCCGGCCTATCGCCAGAGTTTGGCTCCGGAAAGCTGAGGAGGCCTGAAGTTACGCCCGGCTCCTCCCTCCACTGCACACACCATTGAGCGGTCTGGGAGGACCAATGACCTCAACTACCAAGGGTCTGCAAAAGACCTGCGCATTGCCACAGCCTCAGAATGCAGCAGGTCCTGCTGCTAGAGCCAACAGTGCCCCGGGGAAGTGTCCGTGGCTGCTTCCTGCAAGTACAGGAGGCAAAGACACACTGGAAAGGTAGAGCAGGCCTTCAGCCCTCAAGAAGATCTGAAGGAAGGAAGGGCAATGGTCAAAGGAAGAGCTCTTAAGGCATCTGGGCAGAACTGCTCTGCACACAATGGGGCTTTGGCAGCGTTTGCAACAGCACAGTCATTACAGCAACCCAGGGCAGGTACCTGCAATAGTCTCCGACAGCTTTCAGGAATAGAGAGTGCAGCCGTGGACCTGGCTGGAGGAGGTGGGTGCTGCTTGCCGGCCTCCTTGGTCCTGGGGGAGCTGCCTGGACACGGTGGGAGCAGACTACAAGGAGATAGCAGGAGGAGTTGGCATGAGCACAGCGGGAGGTTGTTCTGCGCCCCGTGTGCCCATGCTGGGCCCCTGCCTCTGCAGCGGGAGGCAGTTCTGCCAAAGACTAATGTGTCACTAATCGTGTGCACATCAACAAAAACAGAGATGACCCCCAGCTTCAACACTCAGCTCTGGCCCAAGGTGGCCTCAGCAATGCGCAGGGGGCCCCTGCAGAGGCCCCTCTTCTTCGGCTCCAAGGAGAGGAGCAGCATCTTTGGCAACAACAGGCTCCTACAGGTACTGCTCTACCCTGCCTGGCCACTGCTTCCACTGCTGCTCTGTGGGCCATAATGCGCTGTTTCTCGATGGAGAAGAGCTTCTTGCTGGGAAGCCAGTGTCAAAGAAGGAGCAGAGGCTTAACTCAGAAAAGCAGTCCTGCCATTTCCCTAGGCCTGGCCCTCTCTTGTGCCTGCCACAAAGATGGGATTTCTTAGGAAAGGGGAGGCTAAAAGGAGCTCCCTCCTCTGGTGTCAGTGCTTCCCAGGCTTGCAGAAGAAACGGGGCAGATGGGGCCGATTCCCATGGCAGGGTGGCGGGTGGCCGCTCTGCGGACCCTGAAGCTTTGAAGAGCCTTTGCTGTGCCATGTCGCCTAGACGGACAGGAGAAGCAACAGAGAGGACTGCACAGGACCCCCTGAAGATGATGCTGATGCCCCCTCCCTGCCCTCCCTGCTCCCCTCTGATGAGAGCAGCAAATGCCCCACCAGTGGCTCCAGACCTCAGTGCAGCCTTTGCTGGGATGTGTGTCAGGAAGCTTTCCCAGTCCCTGCCCGCAGCTGGCGTGGCCAAAGGGACATCTCTCCCGCAGGCTTACAAGGGTTCCCCTTAGGCCTTTGCCCAAGGGTCTCACCTGGCAGGAGTCTCCTTCTCCACGTCTTGCTGCCTGCTGCCTGCCCGCGACCTTGGCAGCATGGGCAGGGGAAGCTGCTGCCGGCTCTGCAGGAGCTGGCCAGGATGGCCCTCTGGAAGGAGGAAAGGAGGGTGCTCTTCAGAGCAGCCTCTTGGGCAGTGCCTTTGTGGCTGGCTGAAGTCCCCAGGCATGAAGGACAGCCAGTGGGGGCACAGCCTGCTCAGGAGGGAGCTGTTCCCTCACCACTGATGCTCGTGGTGCTCCGGAGCTCTCCCAGGGCCTTTACTTCCCAGCGGCACCATCGGGGGGCTGCCTCACCCTTTGCTTTGCCTTCCAGGGTGAGCTGAAACCTGGGAAACAAATGACCACACCAAGCAGAGGAAAGGCCACCATCTACCCTTGCAGCTTGCCAGCACTAATCCTCCTCGCTGTCATCTGAGACCTTGCATGCCTTCCCCTTTGTGTTGCAGGCATGGGTGGTTTTGGCACTCTCCCCCAAAAGACACAAAACGTAGCCTCAACTGCTCTCTGCGTGCCATCAGTTCTCTCTCCCTGATGGCAGTGATGGCAGGCTGGGCATGAGAAATGCAGTCACCGTTCCCCAGCGCTCCAGCTGACACACACACACACGTAGCCCCAACTCAGCGTTGGTTAAGCAGGACCCAGTCCCTGCGGGAGGGAGTTTCTCCCACCTCCAGGCTGAGCGTCCAGCCCCAGCAGTGTGCGCTCCCCTGCAGGAGAGGAGCCGGGAAACCTCCCGCTGGGTGAGCCGAGGGCTGCAGAGGAACCCTGCTGACCTTGGGAAGACGTGGGCAGGGCTAGCCTGCAAGCCTGGACTGCTGGTTTCTCCTCCAGAGCTGTCTGCCTCCATCGGCCACGGTCTCTGCAATGCAACACACACCCGTTGGGAGGCTTACAAGGCAGTTTTCTCCTTGCGACCCAACAGCAGCACACTTGATCCTGCTCCAAGGGGAACCTGCCTCTCCAAAGCCCTCAGCTCTAAAGCCTCTGCCATGAGGAGCAGCCCCTAGTTCTGGTGCACAGCAGGGAAGGAAGAGGGGGCACTAATGGCGCCAGGCTTCTTCTTAGGAGCAAGAATCAAGCAACTCAGCAGAGGCTCTCTTTGCTAGTGCAGGAGTCAGTGGGGCAAGGCCTGGGGAAAGCATTGCATTAGCCCACCACGTTGCAGGGAGCCAACAGAGAGCAGATTGCTGGTCCTCTGAGAGCATTCCCAAAGAAAGCCAAGGAGCCCAGGAAAGCTGGGCAACTTACACTGTGCAGGGCTGCAAGAAGGCCTGCCTTGCTCTCCAGCCTGTGAATGAGGTAGGGACAGAACTGCATGCCCACTTGGTCTCCTTTGCAGGCCAGAACTCCCATGTCCTTGAAGACAAAGGTGACGTGCTCCTTGTTCAGCAGGTGGGATGAGAACAGGAGGACGGTCTCCTGCACGCAGCCCTCCACCACGCGCAGGGGGAAGCCTGTGTCCCATGACAAGCGCCGGTAGTTCAGCAGTTTGATCCTGACATTGCCTGCAAGGCAGGGCAACAACGTCACTGCCACAGCAGGCTACACTGCCAGTGCTGGGCCAGGTGGAGCCAGTTGTCTGGGTGGCTCCGAGAGAGCCCAACTTCATGCACTCTTTTTAAAAGCCTATTCCCAAAGCAGTTGCTTAGGGAAAGGGCTCTTTGGGCAGAGGTTTGTTCTGGGGGAGCTGAAGCTGTCCACCATCCTTTGGAAGGACCTTCTCAACAGGGAGAGTCACTCTGCGGACATTAAGCCCGAGGCATGGCTGCAGAGCTGGGCTTTGCCCCAGTTACAGACTGCCAGCCTTACTCCTAGGCCAGGGGACGTCCCGAGTGGAACTAGGGACATGGGAAGGCTTTTTGAGCTCTGCCAAACATGTTCTGCCAAGCTGGAGGCACAAGAGGACCCCTGCGGAAGGACCAGAGGCTGTGACCTCACAAGCATAGCCAGCAGCCATGAGCCTGGCACTGTCCTCGGAGGCACTGAGGCTGCTGTGACCTCACAAGCACAGCCAGCAGCCATGAGCCTGCCACTGGCCTCGGAGGCACTGAGGCTACTGTGACCTCACAAGCACAGCCAGTAGGGGGCGCTGGGCTCTAAACTATGAGGCAGTGAGGCTGCTGTGACCTCACAAGCACAGCCAGCAGGGTGCACTGGACACTAATCTATGAGGCACTGAGGCTGCTGTGAACTCAAAAGCACAGCCAGCAGCCAGGAGCCTGCCACTGGCCTCAGAGGCACGGGGGCTGCTGTGACCTCACAAGCACAGCCAGCAGCCAGCAGCCTGCCGCTGTCCTAGGGGACACTCAGGCTGCTGCGATGTCAAAAGCACAGCAAGCAGACATGAGCCTGCCATTGGCCTAGGAGGCATTCAGGCTGCTGTGACCTCACAAGCACCAGTAGCAGCCAGGAGCCTGCCACTGGCCTAGGAGGTAAAGAGGCTGCTCTGACGTCACAAGCACAGCCAGCAGCCATGAGCCTACCACTGGCCTCGGAGGCACGGAGGCTGCTGTGACATCACAAGCACAGCCAGCAGCCAGGAGCCTGCCACTAACCTATGAGGCACTGAGGCTGCTGTGACGTCAAAAGCACAGCTAGCAGCCAGGGGCCTGGCACTGTCCTCGGAGGCACTGAGGCTGCTGTGACCTCAGAAGCACAGCCAGCAGCCATGAGCCTGCCACTGGCCTCGGAGGCACTGAGGCTACTGTGACCTCACAAGCACAGCCAGTAGGGGGCGCTGGGCTCTAAACTATGAGGCAGTGAGGCTGCTGTGACCTCACAAGCACAGCCAGCAGGGGATGCTGGACCCTAACCTATGAGGCCCTGAGTCTGCTGTGATCTCACAAGCAGAGCCAGCAGGGGACGCTGGACACTAAACTATGAGGCACTGAGGCTGCTGTGACCTCACAAGCACAGCCAGCAGCCATGAGCCTGCCTCCTAGACCACTGTCAGGCTCATGGCTGCTGGCTGTGCTTCTGAGGTCACAGCAGCCTCAGTGTCTCCATGGATAGTGCCATGCTCATGGCTGCTGGCTATGCTTTTGAGGTCACAGCAGACCCAGTGCCTCTCAGGTCAGTATCAGGCTCCTGCCTGCTGGCTGTGCTTGTGAGGTCACAGCAGCCTGAATGCCTCCTAGGCCAGTGGCAGGCTCATGGCTGCTGGCTGTGCTTGTGACGTCACAGCAGCCTCAGTGCCTCCTCTGCCAGTGCCAGGGTCATGGCTGCTGGCTGTGCTTGTGACGTCACAGCAGCCTCAGTGCCTCACAGGCCAGTATCAGGCACATGGCTGCTGGCTGTGCTTGTGACGTCACAGCAGCCTCAGTGCCTCCTCTGCCAGTGCCATGCTCATGGCTGCTGGCTGTGCTTCTGAGGTCACAGCAGCCTCAGTGCCTCTGAGGCCAGTGGCAGGCTCATGGTTGCTGGCTGTGCTCTTGAGGTCACAGCAGTCTCAGTGCCTCCTAGGCCCGTGGCAGGCTCCTGGCTGCTGGCTGTAATTGTGACGTCACAGCAGCCTCAGTGCCTCCTCTGCCAGTGCCATGCTCATGGCTGCTGGCTGTGCTTCTGAGGTCACAGAAGCCTGAATGCCTCCTAGGCCAGTGTCAGTCTCATGGATGCTGGCTGTGCTTGTGAGGTCACAGCAGACTTAGTGGCTCATAGTTTAGTGTCCAGCGTCCCCTACTGGCTGTGCTTTTGAGGTCACAGCAGCCTCAGTGCCTCTCAGGCCAATATCATGCTCATGGCTGTTGGCTGTGCTTGTGAGGTCACAGCAGCCTGAATGCCTCCTAGACCAGTGTCAGGCTCATGGCTGCTGGCTGTGCTTCTGAGGTCACAGAATCCTCAGTGTCTCCTAGGCCAGTGGCAGTCTCATGGCTGCTGGCTGTGCTTGTGAGGTCACAGCAGACTTAGTGCCTCATAATTAAGTGTCCAGCGTCGCCTGCTGGCTGTGCTTGTGAGGTCACAGCAGACTCAGTGCCTCATAGGTAAGTGTCCAGCGCCCCCTGCTGGCTGTGCTTGTGAGGTCACAGCAGCCTCAGTGCCTCCTCTGCCAGTATCAGGCTCCTGGCTGCTGGCTGTGCTTGTGAGGTCACAGCAGCCTGAGTGCCTCCGAGACCAGTAGCAGTCTCATGGCTGCTGGCTGTGCTTGTAAGGTCACAGCAGCCTCAGTGCCTCCTCTGCCAGTGGTAGTCTCATGGCTGCTGGCTGCGCTTCTGTGGTCACAGCAGCCTCAGTGCCTCATAGGTTAGTATCCATCACACCTACTGGCTGTGCTTGTGAGGTCACAGAATCCTCAGTGTCTCCTAGGCCAGTGGCAGTCTCATGGCTGCTAGCTGTGCTTGTGAGGTCACAGCAGATTAGTGCCTCATAATTTAGTGTCCAGCGTCCCCTGCTGGCTCTGCTTGTGAGGTCACAGCAGACTCAGTGCTTGAAAAGTTAGTGTCCTGCGCCCCCTGCTGGCTGTGCTTGTGACGTCACAGCAGCCTCAGTGCCTAATAGGACCGTGGCAGGCTCATGGCTGCTGGCTGTGCTTGTGAGGTCAAAGCAGCCTCAGTGCCTCACAGGCCAGTGGCAGTCTCATGGCTGCTGGCTGCGCTTGTGAGGTCACAGCAGCCTCAGTGCCTCCTCTGCCAGTGTCAGGCTAATGGCTGCTGGCTGTGCTTCTGAGGTCACAGCAGACTCAGTGTCTCCGTGGATAGTGCCATGCTCATGGCTGCTGGCTGTGCTTTTGAGGTCACAGCAACCTCAGTGCCTCCTAGACCAGTGGCAGGCTCATGGCTGCTGGTTGTGCTTCTGAGGTCACAGCAGCCTCAGTGCCTCCTCTGCCAGTGTCAGGCTCATGGCTGCTGGCTGTGCTTCTGAGGTCACAGCAACCTCAGTGCCTATCAGGCCAGTATCAGGCTCATGGCTGCTGGCTGTGCTTGTGAGGTCACAGCAGCCTCAGTGCCTCCTCTGCCAGTGTCAGGCTCATGGCTGCTGGCTGTGCTTGTGAGGTCACAGCAACCTCAGTGCCTATCAGGCCAGTATCAGGCTCATGGCTGCTGGCTGTGCTTGTGAGGTCACAGCAGCCTGAATGCCTCCTAGACCAGTGTCAGGCTCAGGCCTGCTGGCTGTGCTTGTGAGGTCACAGAAGCCTGAAGGCCTCCTAGTCCAGTGGCAGTCTCATGGCTGCTGGCTGTGCTTGTGAGGTCACAGCAGACTCAGTGCATCATAGTTTAGCGTCCAGCGTCCCCTGCTGGCTCTGCTTGTGAGGTCACAGCAGACTCAGTGCCTCATAGGTAAGTGTCCAGCGTCCCCTGCTGGCTCTGCTTGTGAGGTCACAGCAGCCCCAGTTCCTCCTCTGCCAGTGCAAAGCTCATGGCTGCGGGCTGTGCTTGTGAGGTCACAGCAGCCTCAGTGCCTCATAGTTTAGTGTCCAGCGTCCCCTGCTTTCTGTGCTTGTGAGGTCACATCAGACACAGTGCCTCATAGGTTAGTGTCCATCGCCCCCTACTGGCTGTGCTTGTGAGGTCACAGCAACCTCAGTGCCTCCCAGGCCAATATGAGGCTCCTGGCTGCTGGCTGTGCTTGTGACATCACAGCACCCTGAGTGCCTCCTAGGCCCGTGGCAGGCTCATGGCTGCTGGCTGTGCTTGTGAGGTCACAGCAGCCTCAGTGCCTCATAGTTTAGTGTCCAGCGTCCCCTGCTGGCTCTACTTGTGAGGTCACAGCAGCCTCAGTGCCTCCCAGGGGAATATCAGGCTCCTGGCTGCTGGCTGTGCTTCTGAGGTCACAGCAGCCTCAGTGCCTCCTAGGCCCGTGGCAGGCTCATGGCTGCTGGCTGTGCTTGTGAGGTCACAGCAGCCTCAGTGCCTCACAGGCCAGTATCAGGCTCATGGCTGCTGCCTGTGCTTGTGACGTCACAGCAGCCTCAGTGCCTCCTCTGCCAGTGCCATGCTCATGGCTGCTGGCTGTGCTTGTGAGGTCACAGCAGCCTCAGTGCCTCCTAGGCCAGTGGCAGGCTCATAGCTGCTGGTTGTGCTTGTGAGGTCACAGCAGCCTCAGTGCCTCCTCTGCCAGTGCCATGCTCCTGGCTGCTGGGTGTGCTTGTGAGGTCACAGCAGCCTCAGTGCCTCCTAGGCCAGTATCAGGCTCATGGCTGCTGGCTGTGCTTCTGAGGTCACAGAAGCCTGAATGCCTCCTACACCAGTGCCATGTTCATGGCTGCTGGCTGTGATTGTGAGGTCACAGCAGCCTGAGTGCCGCTGAGGCCAGTGTCAGGCTCATGGCTGCTGGCTGTGTTTTTGAGGTCACAGCAGTCTCAGTGCCTCCTAGGCCCGTGGCAGGCTCATGGCTGCTGGCTGTGCTTATGACGTCACAGCAGCCTCAGTGCCTCTGAGGCCAGTGGCAGTCTCATGACTGCTGGCTGTGCTTCTGAGGTCACAGCAGCCTCAGTGCCTCATAGTTTAGTGTCCAGCGTCCCCTGCTGGCTGTGATTGTGAGGTCACAGCAGCCTCAGTGCCTCCCAGGCCAATATCAGGCTCCTGGCTGCTGGCTGTGCTTGTGATGTCACAGCAGCCTGAGTGCCTCCTAGGCCCGTGGCAGGCTCATAGCTGCTGGCTGTGCTTGTGAGGTCACAGCAGACTCAGTGCCTCGTAGGTTAGTGTCCATCGCCCCCTAGTGGCTGTGCTTTTGAGGTCACAGCAGCCTCACTGCCTCCCAGGCCAATATCAGGCTCATGGGTGCTGGCTGTGCTTGTGACATCACAGCAGCCTTAGTGCCTCCTAGGCCCGTGGCAGGCTCATGGCTGCTGGCTATGCTTGTGAGGTCACAGCAGCCTCAGTGTCTCCGTGGATAGTGCCATGCTCATGGCTGCTGGCTGTGCTTGTGAGGTCACAGCAGCCTCAGTGCCTCTCAGGCTAGTGGCAGTCTCAGGGCTGCTGGCTGTGCTTGTGAGGTCACAGCAGCCTGGAAGCCTCCTAGCCCTGTGGCAGGCTCATGGCTGCTGGCTATGATTGTGAGGTCACAGCAGACTCAGTGTCTCCGTGGTTAGTGTCCATCGCCCCCTGCTGGCTGTGCTTGTGACGTCACAGCAGGCTCAGTGCCTCCTCTGCCAGTATCATGCTCATGGCTGCTGGCTGTGCTTATGAGGTCACAGCAGCCTGAATGACTCCTAGCCCAGTGGCAGGCTCATGGCTGCTGGCTATGATTGTGAGCTCACAGCAGCCTCAGTGCCTCATAGTTTAGTGTCCAGCGTCCCCTGCTGGCTCTGTTTGCAAGCTCACAGCAGACTAAGTGCCTCATAGTTTAGTGTGCAGCGCCCCCTGCTGGCTGTGCTTCTGAGGTCACAGCAGCCTCAGTGCCTCTCAGACCAGTTGCAGTCTCATGGCTGCTGGCTGTACTTGTGAGGTCACAGCAGACTCAGTGCCTCGTAGGCCAGTATCCGCCTCATGGCTGCTGGCTGTGCTTCTGAGGTCACAGAAGCCTGAATGCCTCCTAGGCCAGTGGCAGGCTCATGGCTGCTGGCTGTGATTGTGAGGTCACAGCAGCCTCAGTGCCCCATAGCTTAGTGTCCAGCGTCCCCTGCTGGCTCAGCTTGTGAGGTCACCGCAGACTCAGTGCCTCAAAAGTTAGTGTGCAGCGCCCCCTACTGGCTGTGCTTGTGAGGCCACAGCAGCTTCAGTGCCTCTCAGGCCAGTATCATGCTCATGCCAGCTGGCTGTGCTTGTGAGGTCACAGCAGCCTGAATGCCTCCTAGACCAGTGTCAGGCTCATGGCTGCTGGCTGTGCTTGTGAGGTCACACAAGCCCGAATGCCTCCGAGGCCAGTGGCAGGCTCATGGCTGCTGGCTGTGCTTGTGACGTCACAGCAGCCTCAGTGCCTCACTGATTAGTCTGCAGCGCCCCCTACTGGCTGTGCTTGTGAGGTCACAGCAGCCTCAGTGCTCCCAGGCCAATATCAGGCTCCTGGCTGCTGGCTGTGCTTGTGATGTCACAGCAGCCTGAATGCCTCCTAGGCCATGGCAGGCTCATGGCTGCTGGCTCTGCTTGTGATGTCACAGCAGCCTCAGTGCCTCACAGGCCAGTGGCAGTCTCATGGCTGCTGGCTGTGCTTCTGAGGTCACAGCAGCCTCAGTGCCTCCTCTGCCAGTGGCAGTGTCATGGCTGCTGGCTCTGCTTGTGAGGTCACAGCAGCCTCAGTGCCTCCTAGGTTAGTGTCCATCGCCCCCTGCTGGCTGTGCTTGTGAGGTCACAGCAGCCTCAGTGCCTCCTCTGCCAGTGTCAGGCTCATGGTTTCGGGCTGTGCTTGTGAGGTCACAGCAGTCTCAGTGTCTCCGAGGATAGTGCCATGCTCATGGCTGCTGCCTGTGCTTGTGAGGTCACAGCAACCTCAGTGCCTCTCAGGCCTGTATCAGGCTCATGGCTGCTGGCTGTGCTTCTGAGGTCACAGCAGCCTCAGTGCCTCCTCTGCCAGTGGTAGTCTCATGGCTGCTGGCTGTGCTTCTGAGGTCACAGCAGCCTCAGTGCCTCCTAGGTTAGTGTCCATCACCCCTACTGGCTGTGCTTGTGAGGTCACAGCAGACTCAGTGCCTCATAGTTTAGTGTCCATCGCCCCCTACTGGCTCTGCTTGTGAGGTCACAGCAGACTCAGGGCCTGGTAGGTTATCCCCAGTGCCCTCTGCTGGCTGTGCTTGTGAGGTCACAGCAGCCTCAGTGCCTTCTCTGCCAGTGGCAGGCTCATGGCTGCTGGCTGTGATTGTGAGGTCACACCAGCCTCAGTGCCTCATAGTTTAGTGTCCAGCGTCCCCTGCTGGCTCTGATTGTGAGGTCACAGCAGCGTCAGTGCCTCCTAGGCCAGTGTCAGGCTCATGGCTGCTGGCTGTGCTTGTGACGTCACAGCAGCCTCAGTGCCTCCGAGGGCAGTGGCAGTCTCATGGCTGCTGGCTGTGCTTGTGAAGTCACAGCAGCCTCAGTGCCTCCTAGCTTAGTGTCCATCGCCCCCTAGTGGCTGTGCTTGTGAGGTCACACCAGCCTCAGTGCCTCACAGGCCAGTATGATGCTCAAGGCTGCTGGCTGTGCTTGTGAGGTCACAGCAGCCTCAGTGCCTCCTCTGCCAGTGCCATGCTCATGGCTGCTGGCTGTGCTTTTGAGGTCACAGCAGCCTCACTGCCTCCCAGGCCAATATCAGGCTCATGGCTGCTGGCTGTGCTTGTGACATCACAGCAGCCTTAGTGCCTCCTAGGCCCGTGGCAGGCTCATGGCTGCTGGCTATGCTTGTGAGGTCACAGCAGCCTCAGTGTCTCCGTGGATAGTGCCATGCTCATGGCTGCTGGCTGTGCTTGTGAGGTCACAGCAGCCTCAGTGCCTCTCAGGCTAGTGGCAGTCTCAGGGCTGCTGGCTGTGCTTGTGAGGTCACAGCAGCCTGGAAGCCTCCTAGCCCTGTGGCAGGCTCATGGCTGCTGGCTATGATTGTGAGGTCACAGCAGACTCAGTGTCTCCGTGGTTAGTGTCCATCGCCCCCTGCTGGCTGTGCTTGTGACGTCACAGCAGCCTCAGTGCCTCCTCTGCCAGTATCATGCTCATGGCTGCTGGCTGTGCTTATGAGGTCACAGCAGCCTGAATGACTCCTAGCCCAGTGGCAGGCTCATGGCTGCTGGCTATGATTGTGAGCTCACAGCAGCCTCAGTGCCTCATAGTTTAGTCTCCAGCGTCCCCTGCTGGCTCTGTTTGCAAGCTCACAGCAGACTAAGTGCCTCATAGTTTAGTGTGCAGCGCCCCCTGCTGGGTGTGCTTGTGAGGTCACAGCAGCCTCAGTGCCTCCTAGGCCAGTATCAGGCTCATGGCTGCTGGCTGTGCTTCTGAGGTCACAGCAGGCTCAGTGCCTCTCAGACCAGTTGCAGTCTCATGGCTGCTGGCTGTACTTGTGAGGTCACAGCAGACTCAGTGCCTCGTAGGCCAGTATCCGCCTCATGGCTGCTGGCTGTGCTTCTGAGGTCACAGAAGCCTGAATGCCTCCTAGGCCAGTGGCAGGCTCATGGCTGCTGGCTGTGATTGTGAGGTCACAGCAGCCTCAGTGCCCCATAGCTTAGTGTCCAGCGTCCCCTGCTGGCTCTGCTTGTGAGGTCACCGCAGACTCAGTGCCTCAAAAGTTAGTGTGCAGCGCCCCCTACTGGCTGTGCTTGTGAGGTCACAGCAGCTTCAGTGCCTCTCAGGCCAGTATCATGCTCCTGGCTGCTGGCTGTGCTTGTGAGGTCACAGCAGCCTGAATGCCTCCTAGACCAGTGTCAGGCTCATGGCTGCTGGCTGTGCTTGTGAGGTCACACAAGCCCGAATGCCTCCGAGGCCAGTGGCAGGCTCATGGCTGCTGGCTGTGCTTGTGACGTCACAGCAGCCTCAGTGCCTCACTGATTAGTCTGCAGCGCCCCCTACTGGCTGTGCTTGTGAGGTCACAGCAGCCTCAGTGCTCCCAGGCCAATATCAGGCTCCTGGCTGCTGGCTGTGCTTGTGATGTCACAGCAGCCTGAATGCCTCCTAGGCCATGGCAGGCTCATGGCTGCTGGCTCTGCTTGTGATGTCACAGCAGCCTCAGTGCCTCACAGGCCAGTGGCAGTCTCATGGCTGCTGGCTGTGCTTCTGAGGTCACAGCAGCCTCAGTGCCTCCTCTGCCAGTGGCAGTGTCATGGCTGCTGGCTCTGCTTGTGAGGTCACAGCAGCCTCAGTGCCTCCTAGGTTAGTGTCCATCGCCCCCTGCTGGCTGTGCTTGTGAGGTCACAGCAGCCTCAGTGCCTCCTCTGCCAGTGTCAGGCTCATGGCTTCGGGCTGTGCTTGTGAGGTCACAGCAGTCTCAGTGTCTCCGTGGATAGTGCCATGCTCATGGCTGCTGCCTGTGATTGTGAGGTCACAGCAACCTCAGTGCCTCTCAGGCCTGTATCAGGCTCATGGCTGCTGGCTGTGCTTCTGAGGTCACAGCAGCCTCAGTGCCTCCTCTGCCAGTGGTAGTCTCATGGCTGCTGGCTGTGCTTCTGAGGTCACAGCAGCCTCAGTGCCTCCTAGGTTAGTGTCCATCACCCCTACTGGCTGTGCTTGTGAGGTCACAGCAGACTCAGTGCCTCATAGTTTAGTGTCCATCGCCCCCTACTGCCTCTGCTTGTGAGGTCACAGCAGACTCAGGGCCTGGTAGGTTATCCCCAGTGCCCTCTGCTGGCTGTGCTTGTGAGGTCACAGCAGCCTCAGTGCCTTCTCTGCCAGTGGCAGGCTCATGGCTGCTGGCTGTGATTGTGAGGTCACACCAGCCTCAGTGCCTCATAGTTTAGTGTCCAGCGTCCCCTGCTGGCTCTGATTGTGAGGTCACAGCAGCCTCAGTGCCTCCTAGGCCAGTGTCAGGCTCATGGCTGCTGGCTGTGCTTGTGACGTCACAGCAGCCTCAGTGCCTCCGAGGGCAGTGGCAGTCTCATGGCTGCTGGCTGTGCTTGTGAGGTCACAGCAGCCTCAGTGCCTCCGAGGCCAGTGGCAGGCTCCTGGCTGCTGGCTGTGCTTGTGAGGTCACAGCAGCCTCAGTGCCTCCTAGGTTAGTGTCCATCGCCCCCTAGTGGCTGTGCTTGTGAGGTCACACCAGCCTCAGTGCCTCACAGGCCAGTATGATGCTCAAGGCTGCTGGCTGTGCTTGTGAGGTCACAGCAGCCTCAGTGCCTCCTCTGCCAGTGCCATGCTCATGGCTGCTGGCTGTGCTTGTGAGGTCACAGCAGCCTCACTGCCTCCTAGGCCAGTATCAGGCTCATGGCTGCTGGCTGTGCTTCTGAGGTCACAGAAGCCTGAATGCCTCCTAGGCCAGTTGCAAGGTCATGGCTGCTGGCTGTGATTGTGAGGTCACAGCAGACTCAGTGCCTCATAGTTTAGTGTCCAGCGTCCCCTGCTGGCTGTGCTTGTGAGGTCACAGCAGACTCTGTGCCTCAAAATTTAGTGTCCAGCGCCACCTGCTGGCTGTGCTTGTGAGGTCACAGCAGCCTCAGTGCCTCACAGGCCAGTATCAGGCTTATGGCTGCTGCCTGTGCTTGTGACGTCACAGCAGCCTCAGTGCCTCCTCTGTCAGTGCCATGCTCGTGGCTGCTGGCTCTGCTTGTGAGGTCACAGCAGCCTCAGTGCCTCCTAGGCCAGTGGCAGGCTCATGGCTGCTGGCTGTGCTTGTGAGGTCACAGCAGCCTCAGTGCCTCATAGTTTAGTGTCCAGCGTCCCCTGCTGGCTCTGCTTCTGAGATCACAGCAGACTCAGTGCCTCAAAAGTTAGTGTGCAGCGCCCCCTGCTGGCTGTGTTTGTGAGGTCACAGCAGACTCAGTGCCTCTCAGGCCAGTATCATGCTCATGGCTGCTGGCTGTGCTTGTGAGGTCACAGCAGCCTCAGTGCCTCAAAAGTTAGTGTCCAGCGCCCCCTGCTGGCTGTGCTTGTGAGGTCACAGCAGCCTCAGTGCCTCTGAGTCCAGTGGCAGTCTCATGGCTGCTGGCTGTGCTTGTGAGGTCACAGCAGCCTGAATGCCTCCTAGCCTTGTGGCAGGCTCATGGCTGCTGGCTATGATTGTGAGGTCACAGCAGCCTCAGTGCCTCATAGTTTAGTGTCCAGCGACCCCTGCTGGCTCTGCTTGTGAGGTCACAGCAGACTCAGTGCCTCACAGGCCAGTGTCAGGCTCATGGCTGCTGGCTGTGCTTATGACGTCACTGCAGCCTTAGTGCCTCCTAGGCCCGTGGCAGGCTCATGGCTGCTGGCTGTGCTTGTGAGGTCACAGCAGCCTCAGTGTCTCCGTGGATAGTGCCATGCTCATGGCTGCTGGCTGTGCTTGTGAGGTCACAGCAGCCTCAGTGCCTCTCAGGCTAGTGGCAGTCTCATGGCTGCTGGCTGTGCTTGTGAGGTCACAGCAGCCTGGAAGCCTCCTAGCCCTGTGGCAGGCTCATGGCTGCTGGCTATGATTGTGAGGTCACAGCAGACTCAGTGCCTCAAAAGTTAGTGTCCATCGCCCCCTGCTGGCTGTGCTTGTGACGTCACAGCAGCCTCAGTGCCTCCTCTGCCAGTATCATGCTCATGGCTGCTGGCTGTGCTTGTGAGGTCACAGCAGCCTGAATGACTCCTAGCCCAGTGGCAGGCTCATGGCTGCTGGCTATGATTGTGAGCTCACAGCAGCCTCAGTGCCTCATAGTTTAGTGTCCAGCGTCCCCTGCTGGCTCTGTTTGCAAGCTCACAGCAGACTAAGTGCCTCATAGTTTAGTGTGCAGCGTCCCCTGCTGGCTGTGCTTGTGAGGTCACAGCAGCCTCAGTGCCTCCTCTGCCAGTGTCAGGCTCATGGCTGCTGGCTGTGCTTCTGAGGTCACAGCAACCTCAGTGCCTATCAGGCCAGTATCAGGCTCATGGCTGCTGGCTGTGCTTGTGAGGTCACAGCAGCCTGAATGCCTCCTAGACCAGTGTCAGGCTCAGGCCTGCTGGCTGTGCTTGTGAGGTCACAGAAGCCTGAATGCCTCCTAGTCCAGTGGCAGTCTCATGGCTGCTGGCTGTGCTTGTGAGGTCACAGCAGACTCAGTGCATCATAGTTTAGCGTCCAGCGTCCCCTGCTGGCTCTGCTTGTGAGATCACAGCAGACTCAGTGCCTCATAGGTAAGTGTCCAGCGTCCCCTGCTGGCTCTGCTTGTGAGGTCACAGCAGCCCCAGTTCCTCCTCTGCCAGTGCAAAGCTCATGGCTGCGGGCTGTGCTTGTGAGGTCACAGCAGCCTCAGTGCCTCATAGTTTAGTGTCCAGCGTCCCCTGCTTTCTGTGCTTGTGAGGTCACATCAGACACAGTGCCTCATAGGTTAGTGTCCATCGCCCCCTACTGGCTGTGCTTGTGAGGTCACAGCAACCTCAGTGCCTCCCAGGCCAATATGAGGCTCCTGGCTGCTGGCTGTGCTTGTGACATCACAGCACCCTGAGTGCCTCCTAGGCCCGTGGCAGGCTCATGGCTGCTGGCTGTGCTTGTGAGGTCACACCAGCCTCAGTGCCTCATAGTTTAGTGTCCAGCGTCCCCTGCTGGCTCTGATTGTGAGGTCACAGCAGCCTCAGTGCCTCCCAGGCCAATATCAGGCTCCTGGCTGCTGGGTGTGCTTGTGAGGTCACAGCAGCCTCAGTGCCTCCTAGGCCCGTGGCAGGCTCATGGCTGCTGGCTGTGCTTGTGAGGTCACAGCAGCCTCAGTGCCTCACAGGCCAGTATCAGGCTCATGGCTGCTGCCTGTGCTTGTGACGTCACAGCAGCCTCAGTGCCTCCTCTGCCAGTGCCATGCTCATGGCTGCTGGCTGTGCTTGTGAGGTCACAGCAGCCTCAGTGCCTCCTAGGCCAGTGGCAGGCTCATAGCTGCTGGTTGTGCTTGTGAGGTCACAGCAGCCTCAGTGCCTCCTCTGCCAGTGCCATGCTCCTGGCTGCTGGGTGTGCTTGTGAGGTCACAGCAGCCTCAGTGCCTCCTAGGCCAGTATCAGGCTCATGGCTGCTGGCTGTGCTTCTGAGGTCACAGAAGCCTGAATGCCTCCTAGGCCAGTGGCAGGCTCATGGCTGCTGGCTGTGATTGTGAGGTCACAGCAGCCTCAGTGCCTCATAGCTTACTGTCCAGTGTCCCCTGCTGGCTCTGCTTGTGAGGTCCCCGCAGACTCAGTGCCTGAAAAGTTAGTGTGCAGCGCCCCCTACTGGCTGTGCTTGTGAGGTCACAGCAGCCTCAGTGCCTCTCAGGCCAGTATCAGGCTCATGCCTGCTGGCTGTGCTTGTGAGGTCACAGCAGCCTGAATGCCTCCTAGACCAGTGTCAGGCTCATGGCTGCTGGCTGTGCTTGTGAGGTCACACAAGCCTGAATGCCTCTGAGGCCAGTGGCAGGCTCATGGCTGCTGGCTGTGCTTGTGAGGTCACAGCAGCCTCAGTGCATCATAGTTTAGTGTCCAGCGTCCCCTGCTGGCTCTGCTTGTGAGGTCACAGCAGACTCAGTGCCTCATAGGTAAGTGTCCAGCGTCCCCTGCTGGCTCTGCTTGTGAGGTCACAGCAGCCCCAGTTCCTCCTCTGCCAGTGCAAAGCTCATGGCTGCGGGCTGTGCTTGTGAGGTCACAGCAGCCTCAGTGCCTCATAGTTTAGTGTCCAGCGTCCCCTGCTTTCTGTGCTTGTGAGGTCACATCAGACACAGTGCCTCATAGGTTAGTGTCCATCGCCCCCTACTGGCTGTGCTTGTGAGGTCACAGCAACCTCAGTGCCTCCCAGGCCAATATGAGGCTCCTGGCTGCTGGCTGTGCTTGTGACATCACAGCACCCTGAGTGCCTCCTAGGCCCGTGGCAGGCTCATGGCTGCTGGCTGTGCTTGTGAGGTCACAGCAGCCTCAGTGCCTCATAGTTTAGTGTCCAGCGTCCCCTGCTGGCTCTACTTGTGAGGTCACAGCAGCCTCAGTGCCTCCCAGGCCAATATCAGGCTCCTGGCTGCTGGCTGTGCTTGTGAGGTCACAGCAGCCTCAGTGCCTCCTAGGCCCGTGGCAGGCTCATGGCTGCTGGCTGTGCTTGTGAGGTCACAGCAGCCTCAGTGCCTCACAGGCCAGTATCAGGCTCATGGCTGCTGCCTGTGCTTGTGACGTCACAGCAGCCTCAGTGCCTCCTCTGCCAGTGCCATGCTCATGGCTGCTGGCTGTGCTTGTGAGGTCACAGCAGCCTCAGTGCCTCCTAGGACAGTGGCAGGCTCATAGCTGCTGGTTGTGCTTGTGAGGTCACAGCAGCCTCAGTGCCTCCTCTGCCAGTGCCATGCTCCTGGCTGCTGGGTGTGCTTGTGAGGTCACAGCAGCCTCAGTGCCTCCTAGGCCAGTATCAGGCTCATGGCTGCTGGCTGTGCTTCTGAGGTCACAGAAGCCTGAATGCCTCCTAGGCCAGTGGCAGGCTCATGGCTGCTGGCTGTGATTGTGAGGTCACAGCAGCCTCAGTGCCCCATAGCTTACTGTCCAGTGTCCCCTGCTGGCTCTGCTTGTGAGGTCCCCGCAGACTCAGTGCCTCAAAAGTTAGTGTGCAGCGCCCCCTACTGGCTGTGCTTGTGAGGTCACAGCAGCCTCAGTGCCTCTCAGGCCAGTATCAGGCTCATGCCTGCTGGCTGTGCTTGTGAGGTCACAGCAGCCTGAATGCCTCCTAGACCAGTGTCAGGCTCATGGCTGCTGGCTGTGCTTGTGAGGTCACACAAGCCTGAATGCCTCTGAGGCCAGTGGCAGGCTCATGGCTGCTGGCTGTGCTTGTGACGTCACAGCAGCCTCAGTGCCTCATAGTTTAGTGTCCAGCGTCCCCTGCTGGCTGTGCTAGTGAGGTCACAGCAAACTCAGGGCTTCATAGGTAAGTGTCCAGCGCCCCCTACTGGCTGTGCTTGTGAGGTCACAGCTGCCTCAGTGCCTCATCGTTTAGTGTCCAGCGTCCCCTGCTGGCTGTGCTTGTGAGGTCACAGCAGACTCAGTGCCTCATAGCTAAGTGTCCAGCGCCCCCTGCTGGCTGTGATTGTGAGGTCACAGCAGCCTCAGTGCCTCCCAGGCCAATATCAGGCTCCTGGCTCCTGGCTGTGCTTGTGATGTCACAGCAGCCTGAGTGCCTCCTAGACCAGTGGCAGTCTCATGGCTGCTGGCTGTGCTTGTGAGGTCACAGCAGCCTCAGTGCCTCCTCTGCCAGTGGTAGTCTCATGGCTGCTGGCTGTGCTTCTGAGGTCACAGCAGACTCAGTGCCTCAAAAGTTAGTGTCCAGCGTCCCCTGCTGGCTGTGCTTGTGACGTCACAGCAGCCTGAGTGCCTCCTCTGCCAGTGGCAGGCTCATGGATGCTGGCTGTGCTTATGACGTCACAGCAGCCTCAGTGCCTCCGAGGCCAGTGGCAGGCTCATGGCTGCTGGCTGTGCTTCGGAGGTCACAGCAGCCTCAGTACCTCTGAGGCCAGTGTCATGCTCATGGCTGCTGGCTGTGCTTGTGAGGTCACAGCAGCCTGAATGGCTCCTAGATCAGTGGCAGGCTCATGCTGCTGGCTGTGATTGTGAGGTCACAGCAGCCTTAGTACCTCATCGTTTAGTGTCCAGCGTCGCCTGCTGGCTCTAGTTGTGAGGTCACAGCAGACTCAGTGCCTCATAGGTAAGTGTCCAGCGCTCCTGCTGGCTGTGCTTGTTAGGTCACAGCAGCCTCAGTGCCTCCCAGGCCAATATCAGGCACCTGGCTGCTGGCTGTGATTGTGAGGTCACAGCAGCCTGAGTGCCTCCTAGGCCCGTGGCAGGCTCATGGCTGCTGGCTATGATTGTGAGGTCACAGCAGCCTCAGTGCCTCAAAAGTTAGTGTCCATCGCCCCCTGCTGGCTGTGCTTGTGATGTCACAGCAGCCTCAGTGCCTCCTCTGCCAGTATCATGCTCATGGCTGCTGGCTGTGCTTGTGAGGTCACAGCAGCCTCAGTGCCTCTCAGACCAGTTGCAGTCTCATGGCTGCTGGCTGTACTTGTGAGGTCACAGCAGACTCAGTGCCTCGTAGGCCAGTATCCGCCTCATGGCTGCTGGCTGTGCTTCTGAGGTCACAGAGGCCTGAATGCCTCCTAGGCCAGTGGCAGGCTCATGGCTGCTGGCTGTGATTGTGAGGTCACAGCAGCCTCAGTGCCCCATAGCTTAGTGTCCAGCGTCCCCTGCTGGCTCTGCTTGTGAGGTCACCGCAGACTCAGTGCCTCAAAAGTTAGTGTGCAGCGCCCCCTACTGGCTGTGCTTGTGAGGCCACAGCAGACTCAGTGCCTCTCAGGCCAGTATCATGCTCATGCCTGCTGGCTGTGCTTGTGAGGTCACAGCAGCCTGAATGCCTCCTAGACCAGTGTCAGGCTCATGGCTGCTGGCTGTGCTTGTGAGGTCACACAAGCCCGAATGCCTCCGAGGCCAGTGGCAGGCTCATGGCTGCTGGCTGTGCTTGTGACGTCACAGCAGCCTCAGTGCCTCCTAGGTTAGTGTCCATCGCCCCCTACTGGCTGTGCTTGTGAGGTCACAGCAGCCTCAGTGCCTCCTCTGCCAGTGTCAGGCTCATGGCTTCGGGCTGTGCTTGTGAGGTCACAGCAGTCTCAGTGTCTCCGTGGATAGTGCCATGCTCATGGCTGCTGCCTGTGCTTGTGAGGTCACAGCAACCTCAGTGCCTCTCAGGCCTGTATCAGGCTCATGGCTGCTGGCTGTGCTTCTGAGGTCACAGCAGCCTCAGTGCCTCCTCTGCCAGTGGTAGTCTCATGGCTGCTGGCTGTGCTTCTGAGGTCACAGCAGCCTCAGTGCCTCCTAGGTTAGTGTCCATCACCCCTACTGGCTGTGCTTGTGAGGTCACAGCAGACTCAGTGCCTCATAGTTTAGTGTCCATCGCCCCCTACTGCCTCTGCTTGTGAGGTCACAGCAGACTCAGGGCCTGGTAGGTTATCCCCAGTGCCCTCTGCTGGCTGTGCTTGTGAGGTCACAGCAGCCTCAATGCCTTCTCTGCCAGTGGCAGGCTCATGGCTGCTGGCTGTGATTGTGAGGTCACACCAGCCTCAGTGCCTCATAGTTTAGTGTCCAGCGTCCCCTGCTGGCTCTGATTGTGAGGTCACAGCAGCCTCAGTGCCTCCTAGGCCAGTGTCAGGCTCATGGCTGCTGGCTGTGCTTGTGACGTCACAGCAGCCTCAGTGCCTCCGAGGGCAGTGGCAGTCTCATGGCTGCTGGCTGTGCTTGTGAGGTCACAGCAGCCTCAGTGCCTCCGAGGCCAGTGGCAGGCTCCTGGCTGCTGGCTGTGCTTGTGAGGTCACAGCAGACTCAGTGCCTCCTAGGTTAGTGTCCATCGTCCCCTAGTGGCTGTGCTTGTGAGGTCACACCAGCCTCAGTGCCTCACAGGCCAGTATGATGCTCAAGGCTGCTGGCTGTGCTTGTGAGGTCACAGCAGCCTCAGTGCCTCCTCTGCCAGTGCCATGCTCATGGCTGCTGGCTGTGCTTGTGAGGTCACAGCAGCCTCACTGCCTGCTAGGCCAGTATCAGGCTCATGGCTGCTGGCTGTGCTTCTGAGGTCACAGAAGCCTGAATGCCTCCTAGGCCAGTTGCAAGGTCATGGCTGCTGGCTGTGATTGTGAGGTCACAGCAGACTCAGTGCCTCATAGTTTAGTGTCCAGCGTCCCCTGCTGGCTGTGCTTGTGAGGGCACAGCAGACTCTGTGCCTCAAAATTTAGTGTCCAGCGCCACCTGCTGGCTGTGCTTGTGAGGTCACAGCAGCCTCAGTGCCTCACAGGCCAGTATCAGGCTTATGGCTGCTGCCTGTGCTTGTGACGTCACAGCAGCCTCAGTGCCTCCTAGGCCAGTGCCATGCTCGTGGCTGCTGGCTCTGCTTGTGAGGTCACAGCAGCCTCAGTGCCTCCTAGGCCAGTGGCAGGCTCATGGCTGCTGGCTGTGCTTGTGAGGTCACAGCAGCCTCAGTGCCTCATAGTTTAGTGTCCAGCGTCCCCTGCTGGCTCTGCTTCTGAGATCACAGCAGACTCAGTGCCTCAAAAGTTAGTGTGCAGCGCCCCCTGCTGGCTGTGTTTGTGAGGTCACAACAGACTCAGTGCCTCTCAGGCCAGTATCATGCTCATGGCTGCTGGCTGTGCTTGTGAGGTCACAGCAGCCTCAGTGCCTCAAAAGTTAGTGTCCAGCGCCCCCTGCTGGCTGTGCTTGTGAGGTCACAGCAGCCTCAGTGCCTCTGAGGCCAATATCAGGCACATGGCTGCTGGCTGTGCTTGTGAGGTTACAGCACCCTCAGTGCCTCTGAGTCCAGTGGCAGTCTCATGGCTGCTGGCTGTGCTTGTGAGGTCACAGCAGACTCAGTGCCTCACAGGCCAGTGTCAGGCTCATGGCTGCTGGCTGTGCTTATGACGTCACAGCAGCCTTAGTGCCTCCTAGGCCCGTGGCAGTCTCATGGCTGCTGGCTGTGCTTGTGAGGTCACAGCAGCCTCAGTGTCTCCGTGGATAGTGCCATGCTCATGGCTGCTGGCTGTGCTTGTGAGGTCACAGCAGCCTCAGTGCCTCTCAGGCTAGTGGCAGTCTCATGGCTGCTGGCTGTGCTTGTGAGGTCACAGCAGCCTGGAAGCCTCCTAGCCCTGTGGCAGGCTCATGGCTGCTGGCTATGATTGTGAGGTCACAGCAGACTCAGTGCCTCAAAAGTTAGTGTCCATCGCCCCCTGCTGGCTGTGCTTGTGACGTCACAGCAGCCTCAGTGCCTCCTCTGCCAGTATCATGCTCATGGCTGCTGGCTGTGCTTGTGAGGTCACAGCAGCCTGAATGACTCCTAGCCCAGTGGCAGGCTCATGGCTGCTGGCTATGATTGTGAGCTCACAGCAGCCTCAGTGCCTCATAGTTTAGTGTCCAGCGTCCCCTGCTGGCTCTGTTTGCAAGCTCACAGCAGACTAAGTGCCTCATAGTTTAGTGTGCAGCGCCCCCTGCTGGCTGTGCTTCTGAGGTCACAGCAGCCTCAATGCCTCCTAGGCCAGTATCAGGCTCATGGCTGCTGGCTGTGCTTCTGAGGTCACAGCAGGCTCAGTGCCTCTCAGACCAGTTGCAGTCTCATGGCTGCTGGCTGTACTTGTGAGGTCACAGCAGACTCAGTGCCTCGTAGGCCAGTATCCGCCTCATGGCTGCTGGCTGTGCTTCTGAGGTCACAGAAGCCTGAATGCCTCCTAGGCCAGTGGCAGGCTCATGGCTGCTGGCTGTGATTGTGAGGTCACAGCAGCCTCAGTGCCCCATAGCTTAGTGTCCAGCGTCCCCTGCTGGCTCTGCTTGTGAGGTCACCGCAGACTCAGTGCCTCAAAAGTTAGTGTGCAGCGCCCCCTACTGGCTGTGCTTGTGAGGCCACAGCAGCTTCAGTGCCTCTCAGGCCAGTATCATGCTCATGCCTGCTGGCTGTGCTTGTGAGGTCACAGCAGCCTGAATGCCTCCTAGACCAGTGTCAGGCTCATGGCTGCTGGCTGTGCTTGTGAGGTCACACAAGCCCGAATGCCTCCGAGGCCAGTGGCAGGCTCATGGCTGCTGGCTGTGCTTGTGACGTCACAGCAGCCTCAGTGCCTCACTGATTAGTCTGCAGCGCCCCCTACTGGCTGTGCTTGTGAGGTCACAGCAGCCTCAGTGCTCCCAGGCCAATATCAGGCTCCTGGCTGCTGGCTGTGCTTGTGATGTCACAGCAGCCTGAATGCCTCCTAGGCCATGGCAGGCTCATGGCTGCTGGCTCTGCTTGTGATGTCACAGCAGCCTCAGTGCCTCACAGGGCAGTGGCAGTCTCATGGCTGCTGGCTGTGCTTCTGAGGTCACAGCAGCCTCAGTGCCTCCTCTGTAAGTGGCAGTGTCATGGCTGCTGGCTCTGCTTGTGAGGTCACAGCAGCCTCAGTGCCTCCTAGGTTAGTGTCCATCGCCCCCTGCTGGCTGTGCTTGTGAGGTCACAGCAGCCTCAGTGCCTCCTCTGCCAGTGTCAGGCTCATGGCTTCGGGCTGTGCTTGTGAGGTCACAGCAGTCTCAGTGTCTCCGTGGATAGTGCCATGCTCATGGCTGCTGCCTGTGCTTGTGAGGTCACAGCAACCTCAGTGCCTCTCAGGCCTGTATCAGGCTCATGGCTGCTGGCTGTGCTTCTGAGGTCACAGCAGCCTCAGTGCCTCCTCTGCCAGTGGTAGTCTCATGGCTGCTGGCTGTGCTTGTGAGGTCACAGCAGACTCAGTGCCTCATAGTTTAGTGTCCATCGCCCCCTACTGGCTCTGCTTGTGAGGTCACAGCAGACTCAGGGCCTGGTAGGTTATCCCCAGTGCCCTCTGCTGGCTGTGCTTGTGAGGTCACAGCAGCCTCAGTGCCTTCTCTGCCAGTGGCAGGCTCATGGCTGCTGGCTGTGATTGTGAGGTCACAGCAGCCTCAGTGCCTCATAGTTTAGTGTCCAGCGTCCCCTGCTGGCTCTGATTGTGAGGTCACAGCAGCCTCAGTGCCTCCTAGGCCAGTGTCAGGCTCATGGCTGCTGGCTGTGCTTGTGACGTCACAGCAGCCTCAGTGCCTGCGAGGGCAGTGGCAGTCTCATGGCTGCTGGCTGTGCTTGTGAGGTCACAGCAGCCTCAGTGCCTCCGAGGCCAGTGGCAGGCTCCTGGCTGCTGGCTGTGCTTGTGAGGTCACAGCAGCCTCAGTGCCTCCTAGGTTAGTGTCCATCGCCCCCTAGTGGCTGTGCTTGTGAGGTCACACCAGCCTCAGTGCCTCACAGGCCAGTATGATGCTCAAGGCTGCTGGCTGTGCTTGTGAGGTCACAGCAGCCTCAGTGCCTCCTCTGCCACTGCCATGCTCATGGCTGCTGGCTGTGCTTGTGAGGTCACAGCAGCCTCACTGCCTCCTAGGCCAGTATCAGGCTCATGGCTGCTGGCTGTGCTTCTGAGGTCACAGAAGCCTGAATGCCTCCTAGGCCAGTTGCAAGGTCATGGCTGCTGGCTGTGCTTGTGAGGTCACAGCAGACTCAGTGCCTCATAGTTTAGTGTCCAGCGTCCCCTGCTGGCTGTGCTTGTGAGGTCACAGCAGACTCTGTGCCTCAAAAATTAGTGTCCAGCGCCACCTGCTGGCTGTGCTTGTGAGGTCACAGCAGCCTCAGTGCCTCACAGGCCAGTATCAGGCTTATGGCTGCTGCCTGTGCTTGTGACGTCACAGCAGCCTCAGTGCCTCCTCTGCCAGTGCCATGCTCGTGGCTGCTGGCTCTGCTTGTGAGGTCACAGCAGCCTCAGTGCCTCCTAGGCCAGTGGCAGGCTCATGGCTGCTGGCTGTGCTTGTGAGGTCACAGCAGCCTCAGTGCCTCATAGTTTAGTGTCCAGCGTCCCCTGCTGGCTCTGCTTCTGAGATCACAGCAGACTCAGTGCCTCAAAAGTTAGTGTGCAGCGCCCCCTGCTGGCTGTGTTTGTGAGGTCACAGCAGACTCAGTGCCTCTCAGGCCAGTATCATGCTCATGGCTGCTGGCTGTGCTTGTGAGGTCACAGCAGCCTCAGTGCCTCAAAAGTTAGTGTCCAGCGCCCCCTGCTGGCTGTGCTTGTGAGGTCACAGCAGCCTCAGTGCCTCTGAGGCCAATATGAGGCACATGGCTGCTGGCTGTGCTTGTGAGGTTACAGCACCCTCAGTGCCTCTGAGTCCAGTGGCAGTCTCATGGCTGCTGGCTGTGCTTGTGAGGTCACAGCAGACTCAGTGCCTCACAGGCCAGTGTCAGGCTCATGGCTGCTGGCTGTGCTTATGACGTCACAGCAGCCTTAGTGCCTCCTAGACCAGTGTCAGGCTCATGGCTGCTGGCTGTGCTTGTGAGGTCACAGCAGCCTCAGTGTCTCCGTGGATAGTGCCATGCTCATGGCTGCTGGCTGTGCTTGTGAGGTCACAGCAGCCTCAGTGCCTCTCAGGCTAGTGGCAGTCTCATGGCTGCTGGCTGTGCTTGTGAGGTCACAGCAGCCTGGAAGCCTCCTAGCCCTGTGGCAGGCTCATGGCTGCTGGCTATGATTGTGAGGTCACAGCAGACTCAGTGCCTCAAAAGTTAGTGTCCATCGCCCCCTGCTGGCTGTGCTTGTGACGTCACAGCAGCCTCAGTGCCTCCTCTGCCAGTATCATGCTCATGGCTGCTGGCTGTGCTTGTGAGGTCACAGCAGCCTGAATGACTCCTAGCCCAGTGGCAGGCTCATGGCTGCTGGCTATGATTGTGAGCTCACAGCAGCCTCAGTGCCTCATAGTTTAGTGTCCAGCGTCCCCTGCTGGCTCTGTTTGCAAGCTCACAGCAGACTAAGTGCCTCATAGTTTAGTGTGCAGCGTCCCCTGCTGGCTGTGCTTGTGAGGTCACAGCAGCCTCAGTGCCTCCTCTGCCAGTGTCAGGCTCATGGCTGCTGGCTGTGCTTCTGAGGTCACAGCAACCTCAGTGCCTATCAGGCCAGTATCAGGCTCATGGCTGCTGGCTGTGCTTGTGAGGTCACAGCAGCCTGAATGCCTCCTAGACCAGTGTCAGGCTCAGGCCTGCTGGCTGTGCTTGTGAGGTCACAGAAGCCTGAATGCCTCCTAGTCCAGTGGCAGTCTCATGGCTGCTGGCTGTGCTTGTGAGGTCACAGCAGACTCAGTGCATCATAGTTTAGCGTCCAGCGTCCCCTGCTGGCTCTGCTTGTGAGGTCACAGCAGACTCAGTGCCTCATAGGTAAGTTTCCAGCGTCCCCTGCTGGCTCTGCTTGTGAGGTCACAGCAGCCCCAGTTCCTCCTCTGCCAGTGCAAAGCTCATGGCTGCGGGCTGTGCTTGTGAGGTCACAGCAGCCTCAGTGCCTCATAGTTTAGTGTCCAGCGTCCCCTGCTTTCTGTGCTTGTGAGGTCACATCAGACACAGTGCCTCATAGGTTAGTGTCCATCGCCCCCTACTGGCTGTGTTTGTGAGGTCACAGCAACCTCAGTGCCTCCCAGGCCAATATGAGGCTCCTGGCTGCTGGCTGTGCTTGTGACATCACAGCACCCTGAGTGCCTCCTAGGCCCGTGGCAGGCTCATGGCTGCTGGCTGTGCTTGTGAGGTCACAGCAGCCTCAGTGCCTCATAGTTTAGTGTCCAGCGTCCCCTGCTGGCTCTACTTGTGAGGTCACAGCAGCCTCAGTGCCTCCCAGGCCAATATCAGGCTCCTGGCTGCTGGCTGTGCTTGTGAGGTCACAGCAGCCTGAGTGCCTCCTAGGCCCGTGGCAGGCTCATGGCTGCTGGCTGTGCTTGTGAGGTCACAGCAGCCTCAGTGCCTCACAGGCCAGTATCAGGCTCATAGCTGCTGGTTGTGCTTGTGAGGTCACAGCAGCCTCAGTGCCTCCTCTGCCAGTGCCATGCTCCTGGCTGCTGGGTGTGCTTGTGAGGTCACAGCAGCCTCAGTGCCTCCTAGGCCAGTATCAGGCTCATGGCTGCTGGCTGTGCTTCTGAGGTCACAGAAGCCTGAATGCCTCCTAGGCCAGTGGCAGGCTCATGGCTGCTGGCTGTGATTGTGAGGTCACAGCAGCCTCAGTGCCCCATAGCTTACTGTCCAGTGTCCCCTGCTGGCTCTGCTTGTGAGGTCACCGCAGACTCAGTGCCTCAAAAGTTAGTGTGCAGCGCCCCCTACTGGCTGTGCTTGTGAGGTCACAGCAGCCTCAGTGCCTCTCAGGCCAGTATCAGGCTCATGCCTGCTGGCTGTGCTTGTGAGGTCACAGCAGCCTGAATGCCTCCTAGACCAGTGTCAGGCTCATGGCTGCTGGCTGTGCTTGTGAGGTCACACAAGCCTGAATGCCTCTGAGGCCAGTGGCAGGCTCATGGCTGCTGGCTGTGCTTGTGACGTCACAGCAGCCTCAGTGCCTGATAGTTTAGTGTCCACCGTCCCCTGCTGGCTGTGCTAGTGAGGTCACAGCAAACTCAGGGCTTCATAGGTAAGTGTCCAGCGCCCCCTACTGGCTGTGCTTGTGAGGTCACAGCTGCCTCAGTGCCTCATCGTTTAGTGTCCAGCGTCCCCTGCTGGCTGTGCTTGTGAGGTCACAGCAGACTCAGTGCCTCATAGCTAAGTGTCCAGCGCCCCCTGCTGGCTGTGATTGTGAGGTCACAGCAGCCTCAGTGCCTCCCAGGCCAATATCAGGCTCCTGGCTGCTGCCTGTGCTTGTGATGTCACAGCAGCCTGAGTGCCTCCTAGACCAGTGGCAGTCTCATGGCTGCTGGCTGTGCTTGTGAGGTCACAGCAGCCTCAGTGCCTCCTCTGCCAGTGGTAGTCTCATGGCTGCTGGCTGTGCTTCTGAGGTCACAGCAGACTCAGTGCCTCAAAAGTTAGTGTCCAGCGTCCCCTGCTGGCTGTGCTTGTGACGTCACAGCGGCCTGAGTGCCTCCTCTGCCAGTGGCAGGCTCATGGCTGCTGGCTGTGCTTGTGACGTCACAGCAGCCTCAGTGCCTCCGACGCCAGTGGAAGTCTAATGGCTGCTGGCTGTGCTTCTGAGGTCACAGCAGCCTCAGTACCTCTGAGGCCAGTGTCATGCTCATGGCTGCTGCCTGTGCTTGTGAGGTCACAGCAGCCTGAATGGCTCCTAGATCAGTGGCAGGCTCATGGCTGCTGGCTGTGATTGTGAGGTCACAGCAGCCTTAGTACCTCATCGTTTAGTGTCCAGCGTCGCCTGCTGGCTCTACTTGTGAGGTCACAGCAGACTCAGTGCCTCATAGGTAAGTGTCCAGCGCTCCTGCTGGCTGTGCTTGTTAGGTCACAGCAGCCTCAGTGCCTCCCAGGCCAATATCAGGCACCTGGCTGCTGGCTGTGATTGTGAGGTCACAGCAGCCTGAGTGCCTCCTAGGCCCGTGGCAGGCTCATGGCTGCTGGCTCTGCTTGTGAGGTCACAGCAGCCTCAGTGCCTCAAAAGTTAGTGTCCATCGCCCCCTGCTGGCTGTGCTTGTGATGTCACAGCAGCCTCAGTGCCTCCTCTGCCAGTATCATGCTCATGGCTGCTGGCTGTGCTTGTGAGGTCACAGCAACCTCAGTGCCTCTCAGACCAGTTGCAGTCTCATGGCTGCAGGCTGTACTTGTGAGGTCACAGCAGACTCAGTGCCTCGTAGGCCAGTATCCGCCTCATGGCTGCTGGCTGTGCTTCTGAGGTCACAGAAGCCTGAATGCCTCCTAGGCCAGTGGCAGGCTCATGGCTGCTGGCTGTGATTGTGAGGTCACAGCAGCCTCAGTGCCCCATAGCTTAGTGTCCAGCGTCCCCTGCTGGCTCTGCTTGTGAGGTCACCGCAGACTCAGTGCCTCAAAAGTTAGTGTGCAGCGCCCCCTACTGGCTGTGCTTGTGAGGCCACAGCAGCTTCAGTGCATCTCAGGCCAGTATCATGCTCATGCCTGCTGGCTGTGCTTGTGAGGTCACAGCAGCCTGAATGCCTCCTAGACCAGTGTCAGGCTCATGGCTGCTGGCTGTGCTTGTGAGGTCACACAAGCCCGAATGCCTCCGAGGCCAGTGGCAGGCTCATGGCTGCTGGCTGTGCTTGTG
Organism: Dromaius novaehollandiae; assembly: GCF_036370855.1. Classification (NCBI taxonomy): domain Eukaryota; kingdom Metazoa; phylum Chordata; class Aves; order Casuariiformes; family Dromaiidae; genus Dromaius; species Dromaius novaehollandiae. The sequence goes on from NC_088116.1 coordinate 15,702,772, forward strand.
ACGTCACAGCAGCCTCAGTGCCTCACTGATTAGTCTGCAGCGCCCCCTACTGGCTGTGCTTGTGAGGTCACAGCAGCCTCAGTGCTCCCAGGCCAATATCAGGCTCCTGGCTGCTGGCTGTGCTTGTGATGTCACAGCAGCCTGAATGCCTCCTAGGCCATGGCAGGCTCATGGCTGCTGGCTCTGCTTGTGATGTCACAGCAGCCTCAGTGCCTCACAGGCCAGTGGCAGTCTCATGGCTGCTGGCTGTGCTTCTGAGGTCACAGCAGCCTCAGTGCCTCCTCGGTTAGTGTCCATCACCCCTACTGGCTGTGCTTCTGAGGTCACAGCAGCCTCAGTGCCTCCTCTGTAAGTGGCAGTGTCATGGCTGCTGGCTCTGCTTGTGAGGTCACAGCAGCCTCAGTGCCTCCTAGGTTAGTGTCCATCGCCCCCTGCTGGCTGTGCTTGTGAGGTCACAGCAGCCTCAGTGCCTCCTCTGCCAGTGTCAGGCTCATGGCTTCGGGCTGTGCTTGTGAGGTCACAGCAGTCTCAGTGTCTCCGTGGATAGTGCCATGCTCATGGCTGCTGCCTGTGCTTGTGAGGTCACAGCAACCTCAGTGCCTCTCAGGCCTGTATCAGGCTCATGGCTGCTGGCTGTGCTTCTGAGGTCACAGCAGCCTCAGTGCCTCCTCTGCCAGTGGTAGTCTCATGGCTGCTGGCTGTGCTTCTGAGGTCACAGCAGCCTCAGTGCCTCCTAGGTTAGTGTCCATCACCCCTACTGGCTGTGCTTGTGAGGTCACAGCAGACTCAGTGCCTCATAGTTTAGTGTCCATCGCCCCCTACTGCCTCTGCTTGTGAGGTCACAGCAGACTCAGGGCCTGGTAGGTTATCCCCAGTGCCCTCTGCTGGCTGTGCTTGTGAGGTCACAGCAGCCTCAGTGCCTTCTCTGCCAGTGGCAGGCTCATGGCTGCTGGCTGTGATTGTGAGGTCACACCAGCCTCAGTGCCTCATAGTTTAGTGTCCAGCGTCCCCTGCTGGCTCTGATTGTGAGGTCACAGCAGCCTCAGTGCCTCCTAGGCCAGTGTCAGGCTCATGGCTGCTGGCTGTGCTTGTGACGTCACAGCAGCCTCAGTGCCTCCGAGGGCAGTGGCAGTCACATGGCTGCTGGCTGTGCTTGTGAGGTCACAGCAGCCTCAGTGCCTCCGAGGCCAGTGGCAGGCTCCTGGCTGCTGGCTGTGCTTGTGAGGTCACAGCAGCCTCAGTGCCTCCTAGGTTAGTGTCCATCGCCCCCTAGTGGCTGTGCTTGTGAGGTCACACCAGCCTCAGTGCCTCACAGGCCAGTATGATGCCCAAGGCTGCTGGCTGTGCTTGTGAGGTCACAGCAGCCTCAGTGCCTCCTCTGCCACTGCCATGCTCATGGCTGCTGGCTGTGCTTGTGAGGTCACAGCAGCCTCACTGCCTCCTCTGCCAGTATCAGGCTCATGGCTGCTGGCTGTGCTTCTGAGGTCACAGAAGCCTGAATGCCTCCTAGGCCAGTTGCAAGGTCATGGCTGCTGGCTGTGCTTGTGAGGTCACAGCAGACTCAGTGCCTCATAGTTAAGTGTCCAGCGTCCCCTGCTGGCTGTGCTTGTGAGGTCACAGCAGACTCTGTGCCTCAAAATTTAGTGTCCAGCGCCACCTGCTGGCTGTGCTTGTGAGGTCACAGCAGCCTCAGTGCCTCACAGGCCAGTATCAGGCTTATGGCTGCTGCCTGTGCTTGTGACGTCACAGCAGCCTCAGTGCCTCCTCTGCCAGTGCCATGCTCGTGGCTGCTGGCTCTGCTTGTGAGGTCACAGCAGCCTCAGTGCCTCCTAGGCCAGTGGCAGGCTCATGGCTGCTGGCTGTGCTTGTGAGGTCACAGCAGCCTCAGTGCCTCATAGTTTAGTGTCCAGCGTCCCCTGCTGGCTCTGCTTCTGAGATCACAGCAGACTCAGTGCCTCAAAAGTTAGTGTGCAGCGCCCCCTGCTGGCTGTGTTTGTGAGGTCACAGCAGACTCAGTGCCTCTCAGGCCAGTATCATGCTCATGGCTGCTGGCTGTGCTTGTGAGGTCACAGCAGCCTCAGTGCCTCAAAAGTTAGTGTCCAGCGCCCCCTGCTGGCTGTGCTTGTGAGGTCACAGCAGCCTCAGTGCCTCTGAGGCCAATATCAGGCACATGGCTGCTGGCTGTGCTTGTGAGGTTACAGCACCCTCAGTGCCTCTGAGTCCAGTGGCAGTCTCATGGCTGCTGGCTGTGCTTGTGACGTCACAGCAGACTCAGTGCCTCACAGGCCAGTGTCAGGCTCATGGCTGCTGGCTGTGCTTATGACGTCACAGCAGCCTTAGTGCCTCCTAGGCCCGTGGCAGGCTCATGGCTGCTGGCTGTGCTTGTGAGGTCACAGCAGCCTCAGTGTCTCCGTGGATAGTGCCATGCTCATGGCTGCTGGCTGTGCTTGTGAGGTCACAGCAGCCTCAGTGCCTCTCAGGCTAGTGGCAGTCTCATGGCTGCTGGCTGTGCTTGTGAGGTCACAGCAGCCTGGAAGCCTCCTAGCCCTGTGGCAGGCTCATGGCTGCTGGCTATGATTGTGAGGTCACAGCAGACTCAGTGCCTCAAAAGTTAGTGTCCATCGCCCCCTGCTGGCTGTGCTTGTGACGTCACAGCAGCCTCAGTGCCTCCTCTGCCAGTGTCAGGCTCATGGCTGCTGGCTGTGCTTCTGAGGTCACAGCAACCTCAGTGCCTATCAGGCCAGTATCAGGCTCATGGCTGCTGGCTGTGCTTGTGAGGTCACAGCAGCCTGAATGCCTCCTAGACCAGTGTCAGGCTCAGGCCTGCTGGCTGTGCTTGTGAGGTCACAGAAGCCTGAATGCCTCCTAGTCCAGTGGCAGTCTCATGGCTGCTGGCTGTGCTTGTGAGGTCACAGCAGACTCAGTGCATCATAGTTTAGCGTCCAGCGTCCCCTGCTGGCTCTGCTTGTGAGGTCACAGCAGACTCAGTGCCTCATAGGTAAGTGTCCAGCGTCCCCTGCTGGCTCTGCTTGTGAGGTCACAGCAGCCCCAGTTCCTCCTCTGCCAGTGCAAAGCTCATGGCTGCGGGCTGTGCTTGTGAGGTCACAGCAGCCTCAGTGCCTCATAGTTTAGTGTCCAGCGTCCCCTGCTTTCTGTGCTTGTGAGGTCACATCAGACACAGTGCCTCATAGGTTAGTGTCCATCGCCCCCTACTGGCTGTGCTTGTGAGGTCACAGCAACCTCAGTGCCTCCCAGGCCAATATGAGGCTCCTGGCTGCTGGCTGTGCTTGTGACATCACAGCACCCTGAGTGCCTCCTAGGCCCGTGGCAGGCTCATGGCTGCTGGCTGTGCTTGTGAGGTCACAGCAGCCTCAGTGCCTCATAGTTTAGTGTCCAGCGTCCCCTGCTGGCTCTACTTGTGAGGTCACAGCAGCCTCAGTGCCTCCCAGGCCAATATCAGGCTCCTAGCTGCTGGCTGTGCTTGTGAGGTCACAGCAGCCTGAGTGCCTCCTAGGCCCGTGGCAGGCTCATGGCTGCTGGCTGTGCTTGTGAGGTCACAGCAGCCTCAGTGCCTCACAGGCCAGTATCAGGCTCATAGCTGCTGGTTGTGCTTGTGAGGTCACAGCAGCCTCAGTGCCTCCTCTGCCAGTGCCATGCTCCTGGCTGCTGGGTGTGCTTGTGAGGTCACAGCAGCCTCAGTGCCTCCTAGGCCAGTATCAGGCTCATGGCTGCTGGCTGTGCTTCTGAGGTCACAGAAGCCTGAATGCCTCCTAGGCCAGTGGCAGGCTCATGGCTGCTGCCTGTGCTTGTGAGGTCACAGCAGCCTCAGTGCCCCATAGCTTACTGTCCAGTGTCCCCTGCTGGCTCTGCTTGTGAGGTCACCGCAGACTCAGTGCCTCAAAAGTTAGTGTGCAGCGCCCCCTACTGGCTGTGCTTGTGAGGTCACAGCAGCCTCAGTGCCTCTCAGGCCAGTATCAGGCTCATGCCTGCTGGCTGTGCTTGTGAGGTCACAGCAGCCTGAATGCCTCCTAGACCAGTGTCAGGCTCATGGCTGCTGGCTGTGCTTGTGAGGTCACACAAGCCTGAATGCCTCTGAGGCCAGTGGCAGGCTCATGGCTGCTGGCTGTGCTTGTGACGTCACAGCAGCCTCAGTGCCTCATAGTTTAGTGTCCAGCGTCCCCTGCTGGCTGTGCTAGTGAGGTCACAGCAAACTCAGGGCTTCATAGGTAAGTGTCCAGCGCCCCCTACTGGCTGTGCTTGTGAGGTCACAGCTGCCTCAGTGCCTCATCGTTTAGTGTCCAGCGTCCCCTGCTGGCTGTGCTTGTGAGGTCACAGCAGACTCAGTGCCTCATAGCTAAGTGTCCAGCGCCCCCTGCTGGCTGTGATTGTGAGGTCACAGCAGCCTCAGTGCCTCCCAGGCCAATATCAGGCTCCTGGCTGCTGCCTGTGCTTGTGATGTCACAGCAGCCTGAGTGCCTCCTAGACCAGTGGCAGTCTCATGGCTGCTGGCTGTGCTTGTGAGGTCACAGCAGCCTCAGTGCCTCCTCTGCCAGTGGTAGTCTCATGGCTGCTGGCTGTGCTTCTGAGGTCACAGCAGACTCAGTGCCTCAAAAGTTAGTGTCCAGCGTCCCCTGCTGGCTGTGCTTGTGACGTCACAGCAGCCTGAGTGCCTCCTCTGCCAGTGGCAGGCTCATGGCTGCTGGCTGTGCTTGTGATGTCACAGCAGCCTCAGTGCCTCCGAGGCCAGTGGAAGTCTAATGGCTGCTGGCTGTGCTTCTGAGGTCACAGCAGCCTCAGTACCTCTGAGGCCAGTGTCATGCTCATGGCTGCTGGCTGTGCTTGTGAGGTCACAGCAGCCTGAATGGCTCCTAGATCAGTGGCAGGCTCATGGCTGCTGGCTGTGATTGTGAGGTCACAGCAGCCTTAGTACCTCATCGTTTAGTGTCCAGCGTCGCCTGCTGGCTCTACTTGTGAGGTCACAGCAGACTCAGTGCCTCATAGGTAAGTGTCCAGCGCTCCTGCTGGCTGTGCTTGTTAGGTCACAGCAGCCTCAGTGCCTCCCAGGCCAATATCAGGCTCCTGGCTGCTGGCTGTGATTGTGAGGTCACAGCAGCCTGAGTGCCTCCTAGGCCCGTGGCAGGCTCATGGCTGCTGGCTATGATTGTGAGGTCACAGCAGCCTCAGTGCCTCAAAAGTTAGTGTCCATCGCCCCCTGCTGGCTGTGCTTGTGATGTCACAGCAGCCTCAGTGCCTCCTCTGCCAGTATCATGCTCATGGCTGCTGGCTGTGCTTGTGAGGTCACAGCAGCCTCAGTGCCTCTCAGACCAGTTGCAGTCTCATGGCTGCTGGCTGTACTTGTGAGGTCACAGCAGACTCAGTGCCTCGTAGGCCAGTATCCGCCTCATGGCTGCTGGCTGTGCTTCTGAGGTCACAGAAGCCTGAATGCCTCCTAGGCCAGTGGCAGGCTCATGGCTGCTGGCTGTGCTTGTGAGGTCACACAAGCCCGAATGCCTCCGAGGCCAGTGGCAGGCTCATGGCTGCTGGCTGTGCTTGTGACGTCACAGCAGCCTCAGTGCCTCACTGATTAGTCTGCAGCGCCCCCTACTGGCTGTGCTTGTGAGGTCACAGCAGCCTCAGTGCTCCCAGGCCAATATCAGGCTCCTGGCTGCTGGCTGTGCTTGTGATGTCACAGCAGCCTGAATGCCTCCTAGGCCATGGCAGGCTCATGGCTGCTGGCTCTGCTTGTGATGTCACAGCAGCCTCAGTGCCTCACAGGCCAGTGGCAGTCTCATGGCTGCTGGCTGTGCTTCTGAGGTCACAGCAGCCTCAGTGCCTCCTCTGTAAGTGGCAGTGTCATGGCTGCTGGCTCTGCTTGTGAGGTCACAGCAGCCTCAGTGCCTCCTAGGTTAGTGTCCATCGCCCCCTGCTGGCTGTGCTTGTGAGGTCACAGCAGCCTCAGTGCCTCCTCTGCCAGTGTCAGGCTCATGGCTTCGGGCTGTGCTTGTGAGGTCACAGCAGTCTCAGTGTCTCCGTGGATAGTGCCATGCTCATGGCTGCTGCCTGTGCTTGTGAGGTCACAGCAACCTCAGTGCCTCTCAGGCCTGTATCAGGCTCATGGCTGCTGGCTGTGCTTCTGAGGTCACAGCAGCCTCAGTGCCTCCTCTGCCAGTGGTAGTCTCATGGCTGCTGGCTGTGCTTCTGAGGTCACAGCAGCCTCAGTGCCTCCTAGGTTAGTGTCCATCACCCCTACTGGCTGTGCTTGTGAGGTCACAGCAGACTCAGTGCCTCATAGTTTAGTGTCCATCGCCCCCTACTGGCTCTGCTTGTGAGGTCACAGCAGACTCAGGGCCTGGTAGGTTATCCCCAGTGCCCTCTGCTGGCTGTGCTTGTGAGGTCACAGCAGCCTCAGTGCCTTCTCTGCCAGTGGCAGGCTCATGGCTGCTGGCTGTGATTGTGAGGTCACACCAGCCTCAGTGCCTCATAGTTTAGTGTCCAGCGTCCCCTGCTGGCTCTGATTGTGAGGTCACAGCAGCCTCAGTGCCTCCTAGGCCAGTGTCAGGCTCATGGCTGCTGGCTGTGCTTGTGACGTCACAGCAGCCTCAGTGCCTCCGAGGGCAGTGGCAGTCTCATGGCTGCTGGCTGTGCTTGTGAGGTCACAGCAGCCTCAGTGCCTCCGAGGCCAGTGGCAGGCTCCTGGCTGCTGGCTGTGCTTGTGAGGTCACAGCAGCCTCAGTGCCTCCTAGGTTAGTGTCCATCGCCCCCTAGTGGCTGTGCTTGTGAGGTCACACCAGCCTCAGTGCCTCACAGGCCAGTATGATGCCCAAGGCTGCTGGCTGTGCTTGTGAGGTCACAGCAGCCTCAGTGCCTCCTCTGCCACTGCCATGCTCATGGCTGCTGGCTGTGCTTGTGAGGTCACAGCAGCCTCACTGCCTCCTAGGCCAGTATCAGGCTCATGGCTGCTGGCTGTGCTTCTGAGGTCACAGAAGCCTGAATGCCTCCTAGGCCAGTTGCAAGGTCATGGCTGCTGGCTGTGCTTGTGAGGTCACAGCAGACTCAGTGCCTCATAGTTTAGTGTCCAGCGTCCCCTGCTGGCTGTGCTTGTGAGGTCACAGCAGACTCTGTGCCTCAAAATTTAGTGTCCAGCGCCACCTGCTGGCTGTGCTTGTGAGGTCACAGCAGCCTCAGTGCCTCACAGGCCAGTATCAGGCTTATGGCTGCTGCCTGTGCTTGTGACGTCACAGCAGCCTCAGTGCCTCCTCTGCCAGTGCCATGCTCGTGGCTGCTGGCTCTGCTTGTGAGGTCACAGCAGCCTCAGTGCCTCCTAGGCCAGTGGCAGGCTCATGGCTGCTGGCTGTGCTTGTGAGGTCACAGCAGCCTCAGTGCCTCATAGTTTAGTGTCCAGCGTCCCCTGCTGGCTCTGCTTCTGAGATCACAGCAGACTCAGTGCCTCAAAAGTTAGTGTGCAGCGCCCCCTGCTGGCTGTGTTTGTGAGGTCACAGCAGACTCAGTGCCTCTCAGGCCAGTATCATGCTCATGGCTGCTGGCTGTGCTTGTGAGGTCACAGCAGCCTCAGTGCCTCAAAAGTTAGTGTCCAGCGCCCCCTGCTGGCTGTGCTTGTGAGGTCACAGCAGCCTCAGTGCCTCTGAGGCCAATATCAGGCACATGGCTGCTGGCTGTGCTTGTGAGGTTACAGCACCCTCAGTGCCTCTGAGTCCAGTGGCAGTCTCATGGCTGCTGGCTGTGCTTGTGAGGTCACAGCAGACTCAGTGCCTCACAGGCCAGTGTCAGGCTCATGGCTGCTGGCTGTGCTTATGACGTCACAGCAGCCTTAGTGCCTCCTAGGCCCGTGGCAGGCTCATGGCTGCTGGCTGTGCTTGTGAGGTCACAGCAGCCTCAGTGTCTCCGTGGATAGTGCCATGCTCATGGCTGCTGGCTGTGCTTGTGAGGTCACAGCAGCCTCAGTGCCTCTCAGGCTAGTGGCAGTCTCATGGCTGCTGGCTGTGCTTGTGAGGTCACAGCAGCCTGGAAGCCTCCTAGCCCTGTGGCAGGCTCATGGCTGCTGGCTATGATTGTGAGGTCACAGCAGACTCAGTGCCTCAAAAGTTAGTGTCCATCGCCCCCTGCTGGCTGTGCTTGTGACGTCACAGCAGCCTCAGTGCCTCCTCTGCCAGTATCATGCTCATGGCTGCTGGCTGTGCTTGTGAGGTCACAGCAGCCTGAATGACTCCTAGCCCAGTGGCAGGCTCATGGCTGCTGGCTATGATTGTGAGCTCACAGCAGCCTCAGTGCCTCATAGTTTAGTGTCCAGCGTCCCCTGCTGGCTCTGTTTGCAAGCTCACAGCAGACTAAGTGCCTCATAGTTTAGTGTGCAGCGTCCCCTGCTGGCTGTGCTTGTGAGGTCACAGCAGCCTCAGTGCCTCCTCTGCCAGTGTCAGGCTCATGGCTGCGGGCTGTGCTTCTGAGGTCACAGCAACCTCAGTGCCTATCAGGCCAGTATCAGGCTCATGGCTGCTGGCTGTGCTTGTGAGGTCACAGCAGACTGAATGCCTCCTAGACCAGTGTCAGGCTCAGGCCTGCTGGCTGTGCTTGTGAGGTCACAGAAGCCTGAATGCCTCCTAGTCCAGTGGCAGTCTCATGGCTGCTGGCTGTGCTTGTGAGGTCACAGCAGACTCAGTGCATCATAGTTTAGCGTCCAGCGTCCCCTGCTGGCTCTGCTTGTGAGGTCACAGCAGACTCAGTGCCTCATAGGTAAGTGTCCAGCGTCCCCTGCTGGCTCTGCTTGTGAGGTCACAGCAGCCCCAGTTCCTCCTCTGCCAGTGCAAAGCTCATGGCTGCGGGCTGTGCTTGTGAGGTCACAGCAGCCTCAGTGCCTCATAGTTTAGTGTCCAGCGTCCCCTGCTTTCTGTGCTTGTGAGGTCACATCAGACACAGTGCCTCATAGGTTAGTGTCCATCGCCCCCTACTGGCTGTGTTTGTGAGGTCACAGCAACCTCAGTGCCTCCCAGGCCAATATGAGGCTCCTGGCTGCTGGCTGTGCTTGTGACATCACAGCACCCTGAGTGCCTCCTAGGCCCGTGGCAGGCTCATGGCTGCTGGCTGTGCTTGTGAGGTCACAGCAGCCTCAGTGCCTCATAGTTTAGTGTCCAGCGTCCCCTGCTGGCTCTACTTGTGAGGTCACAGCAGCCTCAGTGCCTCCCAGGCCAATATCAGGCTCCTGGCTGCTGGCTGTGCTTGTGAGGTCACAGCAGCCTGAGTGCCTCCTAGGCCCGTGGCAGGCTCATGGCTGCTGGCTGTGCTTGTGAGGTCACAGCAGCCTCAGTGCCTCACAGGCCAGTATCAGGCTCATAGCTGCTGGTTGTGCTTGTGAGGTCACAGCAGCCTCAGTGCCTCCTCTGCCAGTGCCATGCTCCTGGCTGCTGGGTGTGCTTGTGAGGTCACAGCAGCCTCAGTGCCTCCTAGGCCAGTATCAGGCTCATGGCTGCTGGCTGTGCTTCTGAGGTCACAGAAGCCTGAATGCCTCCTAGGCCAGTGGCAGGCTCATGGCTGCTGCCTGTGCTTGTGAGGTCACAGCAGCCTCAGTGCCCCACAGCTTACTGTCCAGTGTCCCCTGCTGGCTCTGCTTGTGAGGTCACCGCAGACTCAGTGCCTCAAAAGTTAGTGTGCAGCGCCCCCTACTGGCTGTGCTTGTGAGGTCACAGCAGCCTCAGTGCCTCTCAGGCCAGTATCAGGCTCATGCCTGCTGGCTGTGCTTGTGAGGTCACAGCAGCCTGAATGCCTCCTAGACCAGTGTCAGGCTCATGGCTGCTGGCTGTGCTTGTGAGGTCACACAAGCCTGAATGCCTCTGAGGCCAGTGTCAGGCTCATGGCTGCTGGCTGTGCTTGTGAGTTCACACAAGCCTGAATGCCTCTGAGGCCAGTGGCAGGCTCATGGCTGCTGGCTGTGATTGTGAGGTCACAGCAGCCTCAGTGCCTCATAGTTTAGTGTCCAGCGTCCCCTGCTGGCTGTGCTAGTGAGGTCACAGCAAACTCAGGGCTTCATAGGTAAGTGTCCAGCGCCCCCTACTGGCTGTGCTTGTGAGGTCACAGCTGCCTCAGTGCCTCATCGTTTAGTGTCCAGCGTCCCCTGCTGGCTGTGCTTGTGAGGTCACAGCAGCCTCAGTGCCTCATAGCTAAGTGTCCAGCGCCCCCTGCTGGCTGTAATTGTGAGGTCACAGCAGCCTCAGTGCCTCCCAGGCCAATATCAGGCTCCTGGCTGCCGCCTGTGCTTGTGATGTCACAGCAGCCTGAGTGCCTCCTAGACCAGTGGCAGTCTCATGGCTGCTGGCTGTGCTTGTGAGGTCACAGCAGCCTCAGTGCCTCCTCTGCCAGTGGTAGTCTCATGGCTGCTGGCTGTGCTTCTGAGGTCACAGCAGACTCAGTGCCTCAAAAGTTAGTGTCCAGCGTCCCCTGCTGGCTGTGCTTGTGACGTCACAGCAGCCTGAGTGCCTCCTCTGCCAGTGGCAGGCTCATGGATGCTGGCTGTGCTTATGACGTCACAGCAGCCTCAGTGCCTCCGAGGCCAGTGGAAGTCTAATGGCTGCTGGCTGTGCTTCTGAGGTCACAGCAGCCTCAGTACCTCTGAGGCCAGTGTCATGCTCATGGCTGCTGGCTGTGCTTGTGAGGTCACAGCAGCCTGAATGGCTCCTAGATCAGTGGCAGGCTCATGGCTGCTGGCTGTGATTGTGAGGTCACAGCAGCCTTAGTACCTCATCGTTTAGTGTCCAGCGTCGCCTGCTTGCTCTACTTGTGAGGTCACAGCAGACTCAGTGCCTCATAGGTAAGTGTCCAGCGCTCCTGCTGGCTGTGCTTGTTAGGTCACAGCAGCCTCAGTGCCTCCCAGGCCAATATCAGGCTCCTGGCTGCTGGCTGTGATTGTGAGGTCACAGCAGCCTGAGTGCCTCCTAGGCCCGTGGCAGGCTCATGGCTGCTGGCTATGATTGTGAGGTCACAGCAGCCTCAGTGCCTCAAAAGTTAGTGTCCATCGCCCCCTGCTGGCTGTGCTTGTGAGGTCACAGCAGCCTCAGTGCCTCCTCTGCCAGTATCATGCTCATGGCTGCTGGCTGTGCTTGTGAGGTCACAGCAGCCTGAATGACTCCTAGCCCAGCGGCAGGCTCATGGCTGCTGGCTATGATTGTGAGCTCACAGCAGCCTCAGTGCCTCATAGTTTAGTGTCCAGCGTCCCCTGCTGGCTCTGTTTGCAAGCTCACAGCAGACTAAGTGCCTTATAGATTAGTGTGCAGCGCCCCCTGCTGGCTGTGCTTGTGAGGTCACAGCAGCCTCAGTGCCTCCTAGGCCAGTATCAGGCTCATGGCGGCTGGCTGTGCTTCTGAGGTCACAGCAGCCTGAATGCCTCCTAGACCAGTGGCAGGCTCATGGCTGCTGGCTGTGCCTGTGAGGTCACACAAGCCTGAATGCCTCCGAGGCCAGTGGCAGGCTCATGGCTGCTGGCTGTGCTTGTGAGGTCACAGCAGCCTCAGTGCCTCATAGATTAGTGTCCAGCGTCCCCTGCTGGCTGTGCTTGTGAGGTCACAGCAGACTCAGTGCCTCATAGGTAAGTGTCCAGCGCCCCCTGCTGGCTGTGCTTGTGAGGCCACAGCAGCCTCAGTGCCTCCCAGGTCAATATCAGGCTCCTGGCTCCTGGCTGTGCTTGTGACGTCACAGCAGCCTGAGTGCCTCCTAGACCAGTGGCAGTCTCATGGCTGCTGGCTGTGCTTGTGAGGTCACAGCAGCCTCAGTGCCCCCTCTGCCAGTGGCAGGCTCATGGCTGCTGGCTGTGCTTCTGAGGTCACAGCAGCCTCAGTGCCTCCTAGGTTAGTATCCATTACACCTACTGGCTGTGCTTGTGAGGTCACAGCAGACTCAGTGCCTCATAGTTTAGTGTCCAGCGTCCGCTACTGGCTCTGTTTGTGAGGTCACAGCAGACTCAGTGCCTCACAGGCCAGTATCAGGCACATGGCTGCTGGCTGTGTTTTTGAGGTCACAGCAGTCTCAGTGCCTCCTAGGCCCGTGGCAGGCTCATGGCTGCTGGCTGTGCTTATGACGTCACAGCAGCCTCAGTGCCTCTGAGGCCAGTGGCAGTCTCATGACTGCTGGCTGTGCTTCTGAGGTCACAGCAGCCTCAGTGCCTCATAGTTTAGTGTCCAGCGTCCCCTGCTGGCTGTGATTGTGAGGTCACAGCAGCCTCAGTGCCTCCCAGGCCAATATCAGGCTCCTGGCTGCTGGCTGTGCTTGTGATGTCACAGCAGCCTGAGTGCCTCCTAGGCCCGTGGCAGGCTCATAGCTGCTGGCTGTGCTTGTGAGGTCACAGCAGACTCAGTGCCTCCTAGGTTAGTGTCCATCTCCCCCTAGTGGCTGTGCTTTTGAGGTCACAGCAGCCTCACTGCCTCCCAGGCCAATATCAGGCTCCTGGCTGCTGGCTGTGCTTGTGACATCACAGCAGCCTTAGTGCCTCCTAGGCCCGTGGCAGGCTCATGGCTGCTGGCTATGCTTGTGAGGTCACAGCAGCCTCAGTGTCTCCGTGGATAGTGCCATGCTCATGGCTGCTGGCTGTGCTTGTGAGGTCACAGCAGCCTCAGTGCCTCTCAGGCTAGTGGCAGTCTCATGGCTGCTGGCTGTGCTTGTGAGGTCACAGCAGCCTGGAAGCCTCCTAGCCCTGTGGCAGGCTCATGGCTGCTGGCTATGATTGTGAGGTCACAGCAGACTCAGTGTCTCCGTGGTTAGTGTCCATCGCCCCCTGCTGGCTGTGCTTGTGACGTCACAGCAGGCTCAGTGCCTCCTCTGCCAGTATCATGCTCATGGCTGCTGGCTGTGCTTATGAGGTCACAGCAGCCTGAATGACTCCTAGCCCAGTGGCAGGCTCATGGCTGCTGGCTATGATTGTGAGCTCACAGCAGCCTCAGTGCCTCATAGTTTAGTGTCCAGCGTCCCCTGCTGGCTCTGTTTGCAAGCTCACAGCAGACTAAGTGCCTCATAGTTTAGTGTGCAGCGCCCCCTGCTGGCTGTGCTTCTGAGGTCACAGCAGCCTCAGTGCCTCCTAGGCCAGTATCAGGCTCATGGCTGCTGGCTGTGCTTCTGAGGTCACAGCAGCCTCAGTGCCTCTCAGACCAGTTGCAGTCTCATGGCTGCTGGCTGTACTTGTGAGGTCACAGCAGACTCAGTGCCTCGTAGGCCAGTATCCGCCTCATGGCTGCTGGCTGTGCTTCTGAGGTCACAGAAGCCTGAATGCCTCCTAGGCCAGTGGCAGGCTCATGGCTGCTGGCTGTGCTTGTGAGGTCACAGCAGCCTCAGTGCCCCATAGCTTAGTGTCCAGCGTCCCCTGCTGGCTCTGCTTGTGAGGTCACCGCAGACTCAGTGCCTCAAAAGTTAGTGTGCAGCGCCCCCTACTGGCTGTGCTTGTGAGGCCACAGCAGCTTCAGTGCCTCTCAGGCCAGTATCATGCTCATGCCTGCTGGCTGTGCTTGTGAGGTCACAGCAGCCTGAATGCCTCCTAGGCCAGTGTCAGGCTCATGGCTGCTGGCTGTGCTTGTGAGCTCACACAAGCCTGAATGCCTCCGAGGCCAGTGGCAGGCTCATGGCTGCTGGCTGTGCTTGTTACGTCACAGCAGCCTCAGTGCCTCACTGATTAGTCTGCAGCGCCCCCTACTGGCTGTGCTTGTGAGGTCACAGCAGCCTCAGTGCTCCCAGGCCAATATCAGGCTCCTGGCTGCTGGCTGTGCTTGTGATGTCACAGCAGCCTGAATGCCTCCTAGGCCATGGCAGGCTCATGGCTGCTGGCTCTGCTTGTGATGTCACAGCAGCCTCAGTGCCTCACAGGCCAGTGGCAGGCTCATGGCTGCTGGCTGTGCTTCTGAGGTCACAGCAGCCTCAGTGCCTCCTCTGCCAGTGGCAGTGTCATGGCTGCTGGCTGTGCTTGTGAGGTCACAGCAGTCTCAGTGTCTCCGTGGATAGTGACATGCTCATGGCTGCTGCCTGTGCTTGTGAGGTCACAGCAACCTCAGTGCCTCTCAGGCCAGTATCAGGCTCATGGCTGCTGGCTGTGCTTCTGAGGTCACAGCAGCCTCAGTGCCTCCTCTGCCAGTGGTAGTCTCATGGCTGCTGGCTGTGCTTCTGAGGTCACAGCAGCCTCAGTGCCTCCTAGGTTAGTGTCCATCACCCCTACTGGCTGTGCTTGTGAGGTCACAGCAGACTCAGTGCCTCATAGTTTAGTGTCCATCGCCCCCTACTGCCTCTGCTTGTGAGGTCACAGCAGACTCAGGGCCTGGTAGGTTATCCCCAGTGCCCTCTGCTGGCTGTGCTTGTGGGGTCACAGCAGCCTCAGTGCCTTCTCTGCCAGTGGCAGGCTCATGGCTGCTGGCTGTGATTGTGAGGTCACACCAGCCACAGTGCCTCATAGTTTAGTGTCCAGCGTCCCCTGCTGGCTCTGATTGTGAGGTCACAGCAGCCTCAGTGCCTCCTAGGCCAGTGTCAGGCTCATGGCTGCTGGCTGTGCTTGTGACGTCACAGCAGCCTCAGTGCCTCCTCTGTCAGTGGCAGTCTCATGGCTGCTGGCTGTGCTTGTGAGGTCACAGCAGCCTCAGTGCCTCCGAGGCCAGTGGCAGGCTCCTGGCTGCTGGCTGTGCTTGTGAGGTCACAGCAGCCTCAGTGCCTCCTAGGTTAGTGTCCATCGCCCCCTAGTGGCTGTGCTTGTGAGGTCACACCAGCCTCAGTGCCTCACAGGCCAGTATGATGCTCAAGGCTGCTGGCTGTGCTTGTGAGGTCACAGCAGCCTCAGTGCCTCCTCTGCCAGTGCCATGCTCATGGCTGCTGGCTGTGCTTGTGAGGTCACAGCAGCCTCACTGCCTCCTAGGCCAGTATCAGGCTCATGGCTGCTGGCTGTGCTTCTGAGGTCACAGAAGCCTGAATGCCTCCTAGGCCAGTTGCAAGGTCATGGCTGCTGGCTGTGCTGGTGAGGTCACAGCAGCCTGAGTGCCTCATAAGTTAGTCTACAGCGCCTCCTGCTGGCTGTGCTTGTGAGGTCACAGCAGCCTCAGTGCCTCCTAGGCCAGTAGCAGGCTCCTGGCTGCTGGCTGTGCTTGTGAGGTCACAGCAGCCTCAGTGCCTCCTATGGCAGTGGCAGGCTCCTGTCTGCTGGCTGTGCTGGTGATGTCACAGCAGCCTCAATGCCTCATAAGTTAGTCTACAGCGCCTCCTGCTGGCTGTGCTTGTGAGGTCACAGCAGCCTCAGTGCCTCCTAGGCCAGTGGCAGGCTCATGGCTGCTGGCCGAGCTTGGGAGGTCACAGCAGCCTGAGTGCCTCCTAGGCCAGTGGCAGGCTCCTGGCTGCTGGCTGTGCTTGTGAGGTCACAGCAGGCTCAGTGCCTCATAGTTTAGTGTCCAGCGTCCCCTGCTGGCTGTGCTTGTGAGGTCACAGCAGACTCTGTGCCTCAAAATTTAGTGTCCAGCGCCACCTGCTGGCTGTGCTTGTGAGGTCACAGCAGCCTCAGTGCCTCACAGGCCAGTATCAGGCTTATGGCTGCTGCCTGTGCTTGTGACGTCACAGCAGCCTCAGTGCCTCCTCTGCCAGTGCCATGCTCGTGGCTGCTGGCTCTGCTTGTGAGGTCACAGCAGCCTCAGTGCCTCCTAGGCCAGTGGCAGGCTCATGGCTGCTCGCTGTGCTTGTGAGGTCACAGCAGCCTCAGTGCCTCATAGTTTAGTGTCCAGCGTCCCCTGCTGGCTCTGCTTCTGAGATCACAGCAGACTCAGTGCCTCAAAAGTTAGTGTGCAGTGCCCCCTGCTGGCTGTGTTTGTGAGGTCACAGCAGACTCAGTGCCTCTCAGGCCAGTATCATGCTCATGGCTGCTGGCTGTGCTTGTGAGGTCACAGCAGCCTCAGTGCCTCAAAAGTTAGTGTCCAGCGCCCCCTGCTGGCTCTGCTTGTGAGGTCACAGCAGCCTCAGTGCCTCTGAGGCCAATATCAGGCACATGGCTGCTGGCTGTGCTTGTGAGGTTACAGCACCCTCAGTGCCTCTGAGTCCAGTGGCAGTCTCATGGCTGCTGGCTGTGCTTGTGAGGTCACAGCAGCCTGAATGCCTCCTAGCCTTGTGGCAGGCTCATGGCTGCTGGCTATGATTGTGAGGTCACAGCAGACTCAGTGCCTCATAGTTTAGTGTCCAGCGACCCCTGCTGGCTCTGCTTGTGAGGTCACAGCAGACTCAGTGCCTCACAGGCCAGTGTCAGGCTCATGGCTGCTGGCTGTGCTTATGACGTCACAGCAGCCTTAGTGCCTCCTAGGCCCGTGGCAGGCTCATGGCTGCTGGCTGTGCTTCTGAGGTCACAGCAGCCTCAGTGTCTCCGTGGATAGTGCCATGCTCATGGCTGCTGGCTGTGCTTGTGAGGTCACAGCAGCCTCAGTGCCTCTCAGGCTAGTGGCAGTCTCATGGCTGCTGGCTGTGCTTGTGAGGTCACAGCAGCCTGGAAGCCTCCTAGCCCTGTGGCAGGCTCATGGCTGCTGGCTATGATTGTGAGGTCACAGCAGACTCAGTGCCTCAAAAGTTAGTGTCCATCGCCCCCTGCTGGCTGTGCTTGTGACATCACAGCAGCCTCAGTGCCTCCTCTGCCAGTATCATGCTCATGGCTGCTGGCTGTGCTTGTGAGGTCACAGCAGCCTGAATGACTCCTAGCCCAGTGGCAGGCTCATGGCTGCTGGCTATGATTGTGAGCTCACAGCAGCCTCAGTGCCTCATAGTTTAGTGTCCAGCGTCCCCTGCTGGCTCTGTTTGCAAGCTCACAGCAGCCTCAGTGCCTCATAGTTTAGTGTGCAGCGTCCCCTGCTGGCTGTGCTTGTGAGGTCACAGCAGCCTCAATGCCTCCTAGGCCAGTGTCAGGCTCATGGCGGCTGGCTGTGCTTCTGAGGTCACAGCAGCCTCAGTGCCTCCTCTGCCAGTGGTAGTCTCATGGCTGCTGGCTGTGCTTCTGAGGTCACAGCAGCCTCAGTGCCTCCTAGGTTAGTGTCCATCACCCCTACTGGCTGTGCTTGTGAGGTCACAGCAGACTCAGTGCCTCATAGTTTAGTGTCCATCGCCCCCTACTGCCTCTGCTTGTGAGGTCACAGCAGACTCAGGGCCTGGTAGGTTATCCCCAGTGCCCTCTGCTGGCTGTGTTTGTGAGGTCACAGCAGCCTCAGTGCCTTCTCTGCCAGTGGCAGGCTCATGGCTGCTGGCTGTGATTGTGAGGTCACACCAGCCTCAGTGCCTCATAGTTTAGTGTCCAGCGTCCCCTGCTGGCTCTGATTGTGAGGTCACACCAGCCTCAGTGCCTCCTAGGCCAGTGTCAGGCTCATGGCTGCTGGCTGTGCTTGTGAGGTCACAGCAGCCTCAGTGCCTCCTCTGTCAGTGGCAGTCTCATGGCTGCTGGCTGTGCTTGTGAGGTCACAGCAGCCTCAGTGCCTCCGAGGCCAGTGGCAGGCTCCTGGCTGCTGGCTGTGCTTGTGAGGTCACAGCAGCCTCAGTGCCTCCTAGGTTAGTGTCCATCGCCCCCTAGTGGCTGTGCTTGTGAGGTCACACCAGCCTCAGTGCCTCACAGGCCAGTATGATGCTCAAGGCTGCTGGCTGTGCTTGTGAGGTCACAGCAGCCTCAGTGCCTCCTCTGCCAGTGCCATGCTCATGGCTGCTGGCTGTGCTTGTGAGGTCACAGCAGCCTCACTGCCTCCTAGGCCAGTATCAGGCTCATGGCTGCTGGCTGTGCTTCTGAGGTCACAGAAGCCTGAATGCCTCCTAGGCCAGTTGCAAGGTCATGGCTGCTGGCTGTGCTGGTGAGGTCACAGCAGCCTGAGTGCCTCATAAGTTAGTCTACAGCGCCTCCTGCTGGCTGTGCTTGTGAGGTCACAGCAGCCTCAGTGCCTCCTAGGCCAGTAGCAGGCTCCTGGCTGCTGGCTGTGCTTGTGAGGTCACAGCAGCCTCAGTGCCTCCTATGGCAGTGGCAGGCTCCTGTCTGCTGGCTGTGCTGGTGATGTCACAGCAGCCTCAATGCCTCATAAGTTAGTCTACAGCGCCTCCTGCTGGCTGTGCTTGTGAGGTCACAGCAGCCTCAGTGCCTCCTAGGCCAGTGGCAGGCTCATGGCTGCTGGCCGAGCTTGGGAGGTCACAGCAGCCTGAGTGCCTCCTAGGCCAGTGGCAGGCTCCTGGCTGCTGGCTGTGCTTGTGAGGTCACAGCAGCCTCAGTGCCTCATAGTTTAGTGTCCAGCGTCCCCTGCTGGCTGTGCTTGTGAGGTCACAGCAGACTCTGTGCCTCAAAAGTTAGTGTCCAGCGCCACCTGCTGGCTGTGCTTGTGAGGTCACAGCAGCCTCAGTGCCTCACAGGCCAGTATCAGGCTTATGGCTGCTGCCTGTGCTTGTGACGTCACAGCAGCCTCAGTGCCTCCTCTGCCAGTGCCATGCTCGTGGCTGCTGGCTCTGCTTGTGAGGTCACAGCAGCCTCAGTGCCTCCTAGGCCAGTGGCAGGCTCATGGCTGCTGGCTGTGCTTGTGACGTCACAGCAGACTCAGTGCCTCATAGTTTAGTGTCCAGCGTCCCCTGCTGGCTCTGCTTCTGAGATCACAGCAGACTCAGTGCCTCAAAAGTTAGTGTGCAGCGCCCCCTGCTGGCTGTGTTTGTGAGGTCACAGCAGACTCAGTGCCTCTCAGGCCAGTATCATGCTCATGGCTGCTGGCTGTGCTTGTGAGGTCACAGCAGCCTCAGTGCCTCAAAAGTTAGTGTCCAGCGCCCCCTGCTGGCTCTGCTTGTGAGGTCACAGCAGCCTCAGTGCCTCTGAGGCCAATATCAGGCACATGGCTGCTGGCTGTGCTTGTGAGGTTACAGCACCCTCAGTGCCTCTGAGTCCAGTGGCAGTCTCATGGCTGCTGGCTGTGCTTGTGAGGTCACAGCAGCCTGAATGCCTCCTAGCCTTGTGGCAGGCTCATGGCTGCTGGCTATGATTGTGAGGTCACAGCAGCCTCAGTGCCTCATAGTTTAGTGTCCAGCGACCCCTGCTGGCTCTGCTTGTGAGGTCACAGCAGACTCAGTGCCTCACAGGCCAGTGTCAGGCTCATGGCTGCTGGCTGTGCTTATGACGTCACAGCAGCCTTAGTGCCTCCTAGGCCCGTGGCAGGCTCATGGCTGCTGGCTGTGCTTGTGAGGTCACAGCAGCCTCAGTGCCTCTCAGGCTAGTGGCAGTCTCATGGCTGCTGGCTGTGCTTGTGAGGTCACAGCAGCCTGGAAGCCTCCTAGCCCTGTGGCAGGCTCATGGCTGCTGGCTATGATTGTGAGGTCACAGCAGACTCAGTGCCTCAAAAGTTAGTGTCCATCGCCCCCTGCTGGCTGTGCTTGTGACATCACAGCAGCCTCAGTGCCTCCTCTGCCAGTATCATGCTCATGGCTGCTGGCTGTGCTTGTGAGGTCACAGCAGCCTGAATGACTCCTAGCCCAGTGGCAGGCTCATGGCTGCTGGCTATGATTGTGAGCTCACAGCAGCCTCAGTGCCTCATAGTTTAGTGTCCAGCGTCCCCTGCTGGCTCTGTTTGCAAGCTCACAGCAGCCTCAGTGCCTCATAGTTTAGTGTGCAGCGTCCCCTGCTGGCTGTGCTTGTGAGGTCACAGCAGCCTCAATGCCTCCTAGGCCAGTGTCAGGCTCATGGCGGCTGGCTGTGCTTCTGAGGTCACAGCAGCCTCAGTGCCTCCTCTGCCAGTGGTAGTCTCATGGCTGCTGGCTGTGCTTCTGAGGTCACAGCAGCCTCAGTGCCTCCTAGGTTAGTGTCCATCACCCCTACTGGCTGTGCTTGTGAGGTCACAGCAGACTCAGTGCCTCATAGTTTAGTGTCCATCGCCCCCTACTGCCTCTGCTTGTGAGGTCACAGCAGACTCAGGGCCTGGTAGGTTATCCCCAGTGCCCTCTGCTGGCTGTGCTTGTGAGGTCACAGCAGCCTCAGTGCCTTCTCTGCCAGTGGCAGGCTCATGGCTGCTGGCTGTGATTGTGAGGTCACACCAGCCTCAGTGCCTCATAGTTTAGTGTCCAGCGTCCCCTGCTGGCTCTGATTGTGAGGTCACACCAGCCTCAGTGCCTCCTAGGCCAGTGTCAGGCTCATGGCTGCTGGCTGTGCTTGTGAGGTCACAGCAGCCTCAGTGCCTCCTCTGTCAGTGGCAGTCTCATGGCTGCTGGCTGTGCTTGTGAGGTCACAGCAGCCTCAGTGCCTCCGAGGCCAGTGGCAGGCTCCTGGCTGCTGGCTGTGCTTGTGAGGTCACAGCAGCCTCAGTGCCTCCTAGGTTAGTGTCCATCGCCCCCTAGTGGCTGTGCTTGTGAGGTCACACCAGCCTCAGTGCCTCACAGGCCAGTATGATGCTCAAGGCTGCTGGCTGTGCTTGTGAGGTCACAGCAGCCTCAGTGCCTCCTCTGCCAGTGCCATGCTCATGGCTGCTGGCTGTGCTTGTGAGGTCACAGCAGCCTCACTGCCTCCTAGGCCAGTATCAGACTCATGGCTGCTGGCTGTGCTTCTGAGGTCACAGCAGCCTCAGTGCCTCCTATGGCAGTGGCAGGCTCCTGTCTGCTGGCTGTGCTGGTGATGTCACAGCAGCCTCAATGCCTCATAAGTTAGTCTACAGCGCCTCCTGCTGGCTGTGCTTGTGAGGTCACAGCAGCCTCAGTGCCTCCTAGGCCAGTGGCAGGCTCATGGCTGCTGGCCGAGCTTGGGAGGTCACAGCAGCCTGAGTGCCTCCTAGGCCAGTGGCAGGCTCCTGGCTGCTGGCTGTGCTTGTGAGGTCACAGCAGGCTCAGTGCCTCATAGTTTAGTGTCCAGCGTCCCCTGCTGGCTGTGCTTGTGAGGTCACAGCAGACTCTGTGCCTCAAAATTTAGTGTCCAGCGCCACCTGCTGGCTGTGCTTGTGAGGTCACAGCAGCCTCAGTGCCTCACAGGCCAGTATCAGGCTTATGGCTGCTGCCTGTGCTTGTGACGTCACAGCAGCCTCAGTGCCTCCTCTGCCAGTGCCATGCTCGTGGCTGCTGGCTCTGCTTGTGAGGTCACAGCAGCCTCAGTGCCTCCTAGGCCAGTGGCAGGCTCATGGCTGCTCGCTGTGCTTGTGAGGTCACAGCAGCCTCAGTGCCTCATAGTTTAGTGTCCAGCGTCCCCTGCTGGCTCTGCTTCTGAGATCACAGCAGACTCAGTGCCTCAAAAGTTAGTGTGCAGTGCCCCCTGCTGGCTGTGTTTGTGAGGTCACAGCAGACTCAGTGCCTCTCAGGCCAGTATCATGCTCATGGCTGCTGGCTGTGCTTGTGAGGTCACAGCAGCCTCAGTGCCTCAAAAGTTAGTGTCCAGCGCCCCCTGCTGGCTCTGCTTGTGAGGTCACAGCAGCCTCAGTGCCTCTGAGGCCAATATCAGGCACATGGCTGCTGGCTGTGCTTGTGAGGTTACAGCACCCTCAGTGCCTCTGAGTCCAGTGGCAGTCTCATGGCTGCTGGCTGTGCTTGTGAGGTCACAGCAGCCTGAATGCCTCCTAGCCTTGTGGCAGGCTCATGGCTGCTGGCTATGATTGTGAGGTCACAGCAGACTCAGTGCCTCATAGTTTAGTGTCCAGCGACCCCTGCTGGCTCTGCTTGTGAGGTCACAGCAGACTCAGTGCCTCACAGGCCAGTGTCAGGCTCATGGCTGCTGGCTGTGCTTATGACGTCACAGCAGCCTTAGTGCCTCCTAGGCCCGTGGCAGGCTCATGGCTGCTGGCTGTGCTTCTGAGGTCACAGCAGCCTCAGTGTCTCCGTGGATAGTGCCATGCTCATGGCTGCTGGCTGTGCTTGTGAGGTCACAGCAGCCTCAGTGCCTCTCAGGCTAGTGGCAGTCTCATGGCTGCTGGCTGTGCTTGTGAGGTCACAGCAGCCTGGAAGCCTCCTAGCCCTGTGGCAGGCTCATGGCTGCTGGCTATGATTGTGAGGTCACAGCAGACTCAGTGCCTCAAAAGTTAGTGTCCATCGCCCCCTGCTGGCTGTGCTTGTGACATCACAGCAGCCTCAGTGCCTCCTCTGCCAGTATCATGCTCATGGCTGCTGGCTGTGCTTGTGAGGTCACAGCAGCCTGAATGACTCCTAGCCCAGTGGCAGGCTCATGGCTGCTGGCTATGATTGTGAGCTCACAGCAGCCTCAGTGCCTCATAGTTTAGTGTCCAGCGTCCCCTGCTGGCTCTGTTTGCAAGCTCACAGCAGCCTCAGTGCCTCATAGTTTAGTGTGCAGCGTCCCCTGCTGGCTGTGCTTGTGAGGTCACAGCAGCCTCAATGCCTCCTAGGCCAGTGTCAGGCTCATGGCGGCTGGCTGTGCTTCTGAGGTCACAGCAGCCTCAGTGCCTCCTCTGCCAGTGGTAGTCTCATGGCTGCTGGCTGTGCTTCTGAGGTCACAGCAGCCTCAGTGCCTCCTAGGTTAGTGTCCATCACCCCTACTGGCTGTGCTTGTGAGGTCACAGCAGACTCAGTGCCTCATAGTTTAGTGTCCATCGCCCCCTACTGCCTCTGCTTGTGAGGTCACAGCAGACTCAGGGCCTGGTAGGTTATCCCCAGTGCCCTCTGCTGGCTGTGTTTGTGAGGTCACAGCAGCCTCAGTGCCTTCTCTGCCAGTGGCAGGCTCATGGCTGCTGGCTGTGATTGTGAGGTCACACCAGCCTCAGTGCCTCATAGTTTAGTGTCCAGCGTCCCCTGCTGGCTCTGATTGTGAGGTCACACCAGCCTCAGTGCCTCCTAGGCCAGTGTCAGGCTCATGGCTGCTGGCTGTGCTTGTGAGGTCACAGCAGCCTCAGTGCCTCCTCTGTCAGTGGCAGTCTCATGGCTGCTGGCTGTGCTTGTGAGGTCACAGCAGCCTCAGTGCCTCCGAGGCCAGTGGCAGGCTCCTGGCTGCTGGCTGTGCTTGTGAGGTCACAGCAGCCTCAGTGCCTCCTAGGTTAGTGTCCATCGCCCCCTAGTGGCTGTGCTTGTGAGGTCACACCAGCCTCAGTGCCTCACAGGCCAGTATGATGCTCAAGGCTGCTGGCTGTGCTTGTGAGGTCACAGCAGCCTCAGTGCCTCCTCTGCCAGTGCCATGCTCATGGCTGCTGGCTGTGCTTGTGAGGTCACAGCAGCCTCACTGCCTCCTAGGCCAGTATCAGGCTCATGGCTGCTGGCTGTGCTTCTGAGGTCACAGAAGCCTGAATGCCTCCTAGGCCAGTTGCAAGGTCATGGCTGCTGGCTGTGCTGGTGAGGTCACAGCAGCCTGAGTGCCTCATAAGTTAGTCTACAGCGCCTCCTGCTGGCTGTGCTTGTGAGGTCACAGCAGCCTCAGTGCCTCCTAGGCCAGTAGCAGGCTCCTGGCTGCTGGCTGTGCTTGTGAGGTCACAGCAGCCTCAGTGCCTCCTATGGCAGTGGCAGGCTCCTGTCTGCTGGCTGTGCTGGTGATGTCACAGCAGCCTCAATGCCTCATAAGTTAGTCTACAGCGCCTCCTGCTGGCTGTGCTTGTGAGGTCACAGCAGCCTCAGTGCCTCCTAGGCCAGTGGCAGGCTCATGGCTGCTGGCCGAGCTTGGGAGGTCACAGCAGCCTGAGTGCCTCCTAGGCCAGTGGCAGGCTCCTGGCTGCTGGCTGTGCTTGTGAGGTCACAGCAGCCTCAGTGCCTCATAGTTTAGTGTCCAGCGTCCCCTGCTGGCTGTGCTTGTGAGGTCACAGCAGACTCTGTGCCTCAAAAGTTAGTGTCCAGCGCCACCTGCTGGCTGTGCTTGTGAGGTCACAGCAGCCTCAGTGCCTCACAGGCCAGTATCAGGCTTATGGCTGCTGCCTGTGCTTGTGACGTCACAGCAGCCTCAGTGCCTCCTCTGCCAGTGCCATGCTCGTGGCTGCTGGCTCTGCTTGTGAGGTCACAGCAGCCTCAGTGCCTCCTAGGCCAGTGGCAGGCTCATGGCTGCTGGCTGTGCTTGTGACGTCACAGCAGACTCAGTGCCTCATAGTTTAGTGTCCAGCGTCCCCTGCTGGCTCTGCTTCTGAGATCACAGCAGACTCAGTGCCTCAAAAGTTAGTGTGCAGCGCCCCCTGCTGGCTGTGTTTGTGAGGTCACAGCAGACTCAGTGCCTCTCAGGCCAGTATCATGCTCATGGCTGCTGGCTGTGCTTGTGAGGTCACAGCAGCCTCAGTGCCTCAAAAGTTAGTGTCCAGCGCCCCCTGCTGGCTCTGCTTGTGAGGTCACAGCAGCCTCAGTGCCTCTGAGGCCAATATCAGGCACATGGCTGCTGGCTGTGCTTGTGAGGTTACAGCACCCTCAGTGCCTCTGAGTCCAGTGGCAGTCTCATGGCTGCTGGCTGTGCTTGTGAGGTCACAGCAGCCTGAATGCCTCCTAGCCTTGTGGCAGGCTCATGGCTGCTGGCTATGATTGTGAGGTCACAGCAGCCTCAGTGCCTCATAGTTTAGTGTCCAGCGACCCCTGCTGGCTCTGCTTGTGAGGTCACAGCAGACTCAGTGCCTCACAGGCCAGTGTCAGGCTCATGGCTGCTGGCTGTGCTTATGACGTCACAGCAGCCTTAGTGCCTCCTAGGCCCGTGGCAGGCTCATGGCTGCTGGCTGTGCTTGTGAGGTCACAGCAGCCTCAGTGCCTCTCAGGCTAGTGGCAGTCTCATGGCTGCTGGCTGTGCTTGTGAGGTCACAGCAGCCTGGAAGCCTCCTAGCCCTGTGGCAGGCTCATGGCTGCTGGCTATGATTGTGAGGTCACAGCAGACTCAGTGCCTCAAAAGTTAGTGTCCATCGCCCCCTGCTGGCTGTGCTTGTGACATCACAGCAGCCTCAGTGCCTCCTCTGCCAGTATCATGCTCATGGCTGCTGGCTGTGCTTGTGAGGTCACAGCAGCCTGAATGACTCCTAGCCCAGTGGCAGGCTCATGGCTGCTGGCTATGATTGTGAGCTCACAGCAGCCTCAGTGCCTCATAGTTTAGTGTCCAGCGTCCCCTGCTGGCTCTGTTTGCAAGCTCACAGCAGCCTCAGTGCCTCATAGTTTAGTGTGCAGCGTCCCCTGCTGGCTGTGCTTGTGAGGTCACAGCAGCCTCAATGCCTCCTAGGCCAGTGTCAGGCTCATGGCGGCTGGCTGTGCTTCTGAGGTCACAGCAGCCTCAGTGCCTCCTCTGCCAGTGGTAGTCTCATGGCTGCTGGCTGTGCTTCTGAGGTCACAGCAGCCTCAGTGCCTCCTAGGTTAGTGTCCATCACCCCTACTGGCTGTGCTTGTGAGGTCACAGCAGACTCAGTGCCTCATAGTTTAGTGTCCATCGCCCCCTACTGCCTCTGCTTGTGAGGTCACAGCAGACTCAGGGCCTGGTAGGTTATCCCCAGTGCCCTCTGCTGGCTGTGCTTGTGAGGTCACAGCAGCCTCAGTGCCTTCTCTGCCAGTGGCAGGCTCATGGCTGCTGGCTGTGATTGTGAGGTCACACCAGCCTCAGTGCCTCATAGTTTAGTGTCCAGCGTCCCCTGCTGGCTCTGATTGTGAGGTCACACCAGCCTCAGTGCCTCCTAGGCCAGTGTCAGGCTCATGGCTGCTGGCTGTGCTTGTGAGGTCACAGCAGCCTCAGTGCCTCCTCTGTCAGTGGCAGTCTCATGGCTGCTGGCTGTGCTTGTGAGGTCACAGCAGCCTCAGTGCCTCCGAGGCCAGTGGCAGGCTCCTGGCTGCTGGCTGTGCTTGTGAGGTCACAGCAGCCTCAGTGCCTCCTAGGTTAGTGTCCATCGCCCCCTAGTGGCTGTGCTTGTGAGGTCACACCAGCCTCAGTGCCTCACAGGCCAGTATGATGCTCAAGGCTGCTGGCTGTGCTTGTGAGGTCACAGCAGCCTCAGTGCCTCCTCTGCCAGTGCCATGCTCATGGCTGCTGGCTGTGCTTGTGAGGTCACAGCAGCCTCACTGCCTCCTAGGCCAGTATCAGGCTCATGGCTGCTGGCTGTGCTTCTGAGGTCACAGAAGCCTGAATGCCTCCTAGGCCAGTTGCAAGGTCATGGCTGCTGGCTGTGCTGGTGAGGTCACAGCAGCCTGAGTGCCTCATAAGTTAGTCTACAGCGCCTCCTGCTGGCTGTGCTTGTGAGGTCACAGCAGCCTCAGTGCCTCCTAGGCCAGTAGCAGGCTCCTGGCTGCTGGCTGTGCTTGTGAGGTCACAGCAGCCTCAGTGCCTCCTATGGCAGTGGCAGGCTCCTGTCTGCTGGCTGTGCTGGTGATGTCACAGCAGCCTCAATGCCTCATAAGTTAGTCTACAGCGCCTCCTGCTGGCTGTGCTTGTGAGGTCACAGCAGCCTCAGTGCCTCCTAGGCCAGTGGCAGGCTCATGGCTGCTGGCCGAGCTTGGGAGGTCACAGCAGCCTGAGTGCCTCCTAGGCCAGTGGCAGGCTCCTGGCTGCTGGCTGTGCTTGTGAGGTCACAGCAGCCTCAGTGCCTCATAGTTTAGTGTCCAGCGTCCCCTGCTGGCTGTGCTTGTGAGGTCACAGCAGACTCTGTGCCTCAAAAGTTAGTGTCCAGCGCCACCTGCTGGCTGTGCTTGTGAGGTCACAGCAGCCTCAGTGCCTCACAGGCCAGTATCAGGCTTATGGCTGCTGCCTGTGCTTGTGACGTCACAGCAGCCTCAGTGCCTCCTCTGCCAGTGCCATGCTCGTGGCTGCTGGCTCTGCTTGTGAGGTCACAGCAGCCTCAGTGCCTCCTAGGCCAGTGGCAGGCTCATGGCTGCTGGCTGTGCTTGTGACGTCACAGCAGACTCAGTGCCTCATAGTTTAGTGTCCAGCGTCCCCTGCTGGCTCTGCTTCTGAGATCACAGCAGACTCAGTGCCTCAAAAGTTAGTGTGCAGCGCCCCCTGCTGGCTGTGTTTGTGAGGTCACAGCAGACTCAGTGCCTCTCAGGCCAGTATCATGCTCATGGCTGCTGGCTGTGCTTGTGAGGTCACAGCAGCCTCAGTGCCTCAAAAGTTAGTGTCCAGCGCCCCCTGCTGGCTCTGCTTGTGAGGTCACAGCAGCCTCAGTGCCTCTGAGGCCAATATCAGGCACATGGCTGCTGGCTGTGCTTGTGAGGTTACAGCACCCTCAGTGCCTCTGAGTCCAGTGGCAGTCTCATGGCTGCTGGCTGTGCTTGTGAGGTCACAGCAGCCTGAATGCCTCCTAGCCTTGTGGCAGGCTCATGGCTGCTGGCTATGATTGTGAGGTCACAGCAGCCTCAGTGCCTCATAGTTTAGTGTCCAGCGACCCCTGCTGGCTCTGCTTGTGAGGTCACAGCAGACTCAGTGCCTCACAGGCCAGTGTCAGGCTCATGGCTGCTGGCTGTGCTTATGACGTCACAGCAGCCTTAGTGCCTCCTAGGCCCGTGGCAGGCTCATGGCTGCTGGCTGTGCTTGTGAGGTCACAGCAGCCTCAGTGCCTCTCAGGCTAGTGGCAGTCTCATGGCTGCTGGCTGTGCTTGTGAGGTCACAGCAGCCTGGAAGCCTCCTAGCCCTGTGGCAGGCTCATGGCTGCTGGCTATGATTGTGAGGTCACAGCAGACTCAGTGCCTCAAAAGTTAGTGTCCATCGCCCCCTGCTGGCTGTGCTTGTGACATCACAGCAGCCTCAGTGCCTCCTCTGCCAGTATCATGCTCATGGCTGCTGGCTGTGCTTGTGAGGTCACAGCAGCCTGAATGACTCCTAGCCCAGTGGCAGGCTCATGGCTGCTGGCTATGATTGTGAGCTCACAGCAGCCTCAGTGCCTCATAGTTTAGTGTCCAGCGTCCCCTGCTGGCTCTGTTTGCAAGCTCACAGCAGACTAAGGGCCTCATAGTTTAGTGTGCAGCGTCCCCTGCTGGCTGTGCTTGTGAGGTCACAGCAGCCTCAATGCCTCCTAGGCCAGTGTCAGGCTCATGGCGGCTGGCTGTGCTTCTGAGGTCACAGCAGCCTCAGTGCCTCTCAGACCAGTTGCAGTCTCATGGCTGCTGGCTGTGCTTGTGAGGTCACAGCAGCCTCAGTGCCTCCCAGGCCAATTTCAGGTTCCTGGCTGCTGGCTGTGCTTGTGACGTCACAGCAGCCTCAGTGCCTCCTAGGCCCGTGGCAGGCTCATGGCTGCTGCCTGTGCTTGTGACGTCACAGCAGCTTCAGTGCATCTGAGGCCAGTGGCAGTCTCATGGAGGCTGGCTGTGATTGTGAGGTCACACCAGCCTCAGTGTCTCACAGGCCAGCATCAGGCTCATGGCTGCTGGCTGTGCTTGTGACGTCACAGCAGACTCAGTGCCTCATAGTTTAGTGTCCAGCGTCCCCTGCTGTCTCTGCTTGTGAGGTCACAGCAGACAGTGCCTCAAAAGTTAGTGTCCATCGTCCCCTGCTGACTGTGCTTGTGAGGTCACAGCAGCCTCAGTGCCTCATCGTTTAGTGCCCAGCGTCCCATGCTGGCTCTGCTTGTGAGGTCACAGCAGACTCAGTGCCTCAAAAGTTAGTGTCCATCGTCCCCTGCTGACTGTGCTTGTGAGGTCATAGCAGACTCAGTGCCTCCTAGGCCAGTGTCAGGCTCATGGCTGCTGGCTGTGCTTCTGAGTTCACAGAAGCCTGAATGCCTCCTAGGCCAGTGGCAGTCTCATGGCGGCTGGCTATGATTGTGAGGTCACACCAGCCTCAGTGCCTCACAGGCCAGCATCAGGCTCATGGCTGCTGGCTGTGCTTGTGACGTCACAGCAGCCTCAGTGCCTCCCAGGCCAGTGCCATGCTCATGGCTGCTGGCTGTGCTTCTGAGATCACAGCAGCCTCAGTGCCTCCTAGGCCAGTGGCAGGCTCATGGCTGCTGGCTGTGCTTGTGAGGTCACAGCAGACTCAGTGCCTCATACGTAAGTATCCAGCGCCCCCTGCTGGCTCTCCTTGTGAGGTCACAGCAGCCTCAGTGCCTCACAGGCCAGTATCAGGCTCATGGCTGCTGGCTGTGCTTGTGAGGTCACAGCAGCCTGAATGCCTCCTAGACCAGTGTCAGGCTCATGGCTGCTGGCTGTGCTTCTGAGGTCACAGCAGCCTCACTGTCTCCATGGATAGTGCCAAGCTCATGGCTGCTGGCTGTGCTTTTGAGGTCACAGCAACCTCAGTGCCTCTCAGGTCAGTATCAGGCTCCTGCCTGCTGGCTGTGCTTGTGAGGTCACAGCAGCCTGAATGCCTCCTAGGCCAGTGGCAGGCTCATGGCTGCTGGCTGTGCTTGTGACGTCACAGCAGCCTCAGTGCCTCTGAGGCCAGTGGCAGGCTCATGGCTGCTGGCTGTGCTTGTGAGGTCACAGAAGCCTATGTGCCTCCTAGGCCAGTATCAGGCTCATGGCTGCTGGCTGTGCTTGTGAGGTCACAGCAGCCTCAGTGCCTCATAGTTTAGTGTCCAGCGTCCCCTGCTGGCTCTGCTTGTGAGGTCACAGCAGACTCAGTGCCCCATAGGTTAGTGTGCAGCGCCCCCTGCTGACTGTGCTTGTGAGCTCACACCAGCCTCAGTGCCTCTCAGGCCAGTATCATGCTCATGGCTGCTGGCTGTGCTTGTTAGGTCACAGCAGCCTGAATACCTCCTGGACCAGAGTCAGGGTCATGGCTGCTGGCTCTGCTTGTGAGGTCAGAGCAGACTCAGTGCCTCAAAGGTTAGTGTCCAGCGCCCCCTGCTGGCTGTGCTTGTGAGGTCACAATAAACTCAGTTCCTCTCAGGCCAGTATCAGGCTCAGGGCTGCTGGCTGTGCTTCTGAGGTCACAGCAGCCTGAATGCCTCCTAGACCAGTGTCAGGCTCATGGCTGCTGGCTGTGCTTGTGAGGTCACACAAGCCTGCATGCCTCCAAGGCCAGTGGCAGGCTCATGGCTGCTGGCTGTGCTTGTGAGGTCACAGCAGCCTGAATGCCACCAAGGCTAGTGGCAGGCTCTTGGCTGCTGGTTGTGCTTGTGACGTCACAGCAGCCTCAGTGCCTCCGAGGCCAGTGGCAGGCTCCTGGCTGCTGGCTGTGCTTGTGAGGTCACAGCAGCCTCAGTGCCTCCTAGGTTAGTGTCCATCGCCCCCTAGTGGCTGTGCTTGTGAGGTCACACCAGCCTCAGTGCCTCACAGGCCAGTATGATGCTCAAGGCTGCTGGCTGTGCTTGTGAGGTCACAGCAGCCTCAGTGCCTCCTCTGCCAGTGCCATGCTCATGGCTGCTGGCTGTGCTTGTGAGGTCACAGCAGCCTCACTGCCTCCTAGGCCAGTATCAGGCTCATGGCTGCTGGCTGTGCTTATGAGGTCACAGAAGCCTGAATGCCTCCTAGGCCAGTTGCAAGGTCATGGCTGCTGGCTGTGATTGTGAGGTCACAGCAGACTCAGTGCCTCATAGTTTAGTGTCCAGCGTCCCCTGCTGGCTCTGCTTCTGAGATCACAGCAGACTCAGTGCCTCAAAAGTTAGTGTGCAGCGTCCCCTGCTAGCTGTGTTTGTGAGGTCACAGCAGACTCAGTGCCTCTCAGGCCAGTATCAGGCTTATGGCTGCTGGCTGTGCTTGTGAGGTCACAGCAGCCTCAGTGCCTCAAAAGTTAGTGTCCAGCGCCCCCTGCTGGCTCTGCTTGTGAGGTCACAGCAGCCTCAGTGCCTCTGAGGCCAATATCAGGCACATGGCTGCTGGCTGTGCTTGTGAGGTTACAGCACCCTCAGTGCCTCTGAGTCCAGTGGCAGTCTCATGGCTGCTGGCTGTGCTTGTGAGGTCACAGCAGCCTGAATGCCTCCTAGCCTTGTGGCAGGCTCATGGCTGCTGGCTATGATTGTGAGGTCACAGCAGACTCAGTGCCTCATAGTTTAGTGTCCAGCGACCCCTGCTGGCTCTGCTTGTGAGGTCACAGCAGACTCAGTGCCTCACAGGCCAGTGTCAGGCTCATGGCTGCTGGCTGTGCTTATGACGTCACAGCAGCCTTAGTGCCTCCTAGGCCCGTGGCAGGCTCATGGCTGCTGGCTGTGCTTCTGAGGTCACAGCAGCCTCAGTGTCTCCGTGGATAGTGCCATGCTCATGGCTGCTGGCTGTGCTTGTGAGGTCACAGCAGCCTGGAAGCCTCCTAGCCCTGTGGCAGGCTCATGGCTGCTGGCTATGATTGTGAGGTCACAGCAGACTCAGTGCCTCAAAAGTTAGTGTCCATCGCCCCCTGCTGGCTGTGCTTGTGACGTCACAGCAGCCTCAGTGCCTCCTCTGCCAGTATCATGCTCATGGCTGCTGGCTGTGCTTGTGAGGTCACAGCAGCCTGAATGACTCCTAGCCCAGTGGCAGGCTCATGGCTGCTGGCTATGATTGTGAGCTCACAGCAGCCTCAGTGCCTCATAGTTTAGTGTCCAGCGTCCCCTGCTGGCTCTGTTTGCAAGCTCACAGCAGACTAAGTGCCTCATAGTTTAGTGTGCAGCGTCCCCTGCTGGCTGTGCTTGTGAGGTCACAGCAGCCTGAATGCCTCCTAGACCAGTGTCAGGCTCATGGCGGCTGGCTGTGCTTCTGAGGTCACAGCAGCCTCAGTGCCTCTCAGACCATTTGCAGTCTCATGGCTGCTGGCTGTGCTTGTGAGGTCACAGCAGCCTCAGTGCCTCCCAGGCCAATTTCAGGTTCCTGGCTGCTGGCTGTGCTTGTGACGTCACAGCAGCCTCAGTGCCTCCTAGGCCCGTGGCAGGCTCATGGCTGCTGCCTGTGCTTGTGACGTCACAGCAGCTTCAGTGCATCTGAGGCCAGTGGCAGTCTCATGGAGGCTGGCTGTGATTGTGAGGTCACACCAGCCTCAGTGTCTCACAGGCCAGCATCAGGCTCATGGCTGCTGGCTGTGCTTGTGACGTCACAGCAGACTCAGTGCCTCATAGTTTAGTGTCCAGCGTCCCCTGCTGTCTCTGCTTGTGAGGTGACAGCAGACAGTGCCTCAAAAGTTAGTGTCCATCGTCCCCTGCTGACTGTGCTTGTGAGGTCACAGCAGCCTCAGTGCCTCATCGTTTAGTGCCCAGCGTCCCATGCTGGCTCTGCTTGTGAGGTCACAGCAGACTCAGTGCCTCAAAAGTTAGTGTCCATCGTCCCTTGCTGACTGTGCTTGTGAGGTCATAGCAGCCTCAGTGCCTCCTAGGCCAGTGTCAGGCTCATGGCTGCTGGCTGTGCTTCTGAGTTCACAGAAGCCTGAATGCCTCCTAGGCCAGTGGCAGTCTCATGGCGGCTGGCTATGATTGTGAGGTCACACCAGCCTCAGTGCCTCACAGGCCAGCATCAGGCTCATGGCTGCTGGCTGTGCTTGTGACGTCACAGCAGCCTCAGTGCCTCCCAGGCCAGTGCCATGCTCATGGCTGCTGGCTGTGCTTCTGAGATCACAGCAGCCTCAGTGCCTCCTAGGCCAGTGGCAGGCTCATGGCTGCTGGCTGTGCTTGTGAGGTCACAGCAGCCTCAGTGCCTCATAGTTTAGTGTCCAGCGTCCCCTTCTGGCTCTGCTTGTGAGGTCACAGCAGACTCAGTGCCTCATACGTAAGTGTCCAGCGCCCCCTGCTGGCTCTCCTTGTGAGGTCACAGCAGCCTCAGTGCCTCACAGGCCAGTATCAGGCTCATGGCTGCTGGCTGTGCTTCTGAGGTCACAGCAGCCTGAATGCCTCCTAGACCAGTGTCAGGCTCATGGCTGCTGGCTGTGCTTCTGAAGTCACAGCAGCCTCACTGTCTCCATGGATAGTGCCAAGCTCATGGCTGCTGGCTGTGCTTTTGAGGTCACAGCAACCTCAGTGCCTCTCAGGTCAGTATCAGGCTCCTGCCTGCTGGCTGTGCTTGTGAGGTCACAGCAGCCTGAATGCCTCCTAGGCCAGTGGCAGGCTCATGGCTGCTGGCTGTGCTTGTGACGTCACAGCAGCCTCAGTGCCTCTGAGGCCAGTGGCAGGCTCATGGCTGCTGGCTGTGCTTGTGAGGTCACAGAAGCCTATGTGCCTCCTAGGCCAGTATCAGGCTCATGGCTGCTGGCTGTGATTGTGAGGTCACAGCAGCCTCAGTGCCTCATAGTTTAGTGTCCAGCGTCCCCTGCTGGCTCTGCTTGTGAGGTCACAGCAGACTCAGTGCCTCATAGGTTAGTGTGCAGCGCCCCCTGCTGACTGTGCTTGTGAGCTCACACCAGCCTCAGTGCCTCTCAGGCCAGTATCATGCTCATGGCTGCTGGCTGTGCTTGTGAGGTCACAGCAGCCTGAATGCCTCCTGGACCAGAGTCAGGGTCATGGCTGCTGGCTCTGCTTGTGAGGTCAGAGCAGACTCAGTGCCTCAAAGGTTAGTGTCCAGCGCCCCCTGCTGGCTGTGCTTGTGAGGTCACAATAAACTCAGTTCCTCTCAGGCCAGTATCAGGCTCAGGGCTGCTGGCTGTGCTTCTGAGGTCACAGCAGCCTGAATGCCTCCTAGACCAGTGTCAGGCTCATGGCTGCTGGCTGTGCTTGTGAGGTCACACAAGCCTGAATGCCTCCAAGGCCAGTGGCAGGCTCATGGCTGCTGGCTGTGCTTCTGAGGTCACAGCAGCCTGAATGCCACCAAGGCTAGTGGCAGGCTCTTGGCTGCTGGTTGTGCTTGTGACGTCACAGCAGCCTCAGTGCCTCCGAGGCCAGTGGCAGGCTCCTGGCTGCTGGCTGTGCTTGTGAGGTCACAGCAGACTCAGTGCCTCACAGGCCAGTGTCAGGCTCATGGCTGCTGGCTGTGCTTATGACGTCACAGCAGCCTTAGTGCCTCCTAGGCCCGTGGCAGGCTCATGGCTGCTGGCTGTGCTTCTGAGGTCACAGCAGCCTCAGTGTCTCCGTGGATAGTGCCATGCTCATGGCTGCTGGCTGTGCTTGTGAGGTCACAGCAGCCTCAGTGCCTCTCAGGCTAGTGGCAGTCTCATGGCTGCTGGCTGTGCTTGTGAGGTCACAGCAGCCTGGAAGCCTCCTAGCCCTGTGGCAGGCTCATGGCTGCTGGCTATGATTGTGAGGTCACAGCAGACTCAGTGCCTCAAAAGTTAGTGTCCATCGCCCCCTGCTGGCTGTGCTTGTGACGTCACAGCAGCCTCAGTGCCTCCTCTGCCAGTATCATGCTCATGGCTGCTGGCTGTGCTTGTGAGGTCACAGCAGCCTGAATGACTCCTAGCCCAGTGGCAGGCTCATGGCTGCTGGCTATGATTGTGAGCTCACAGCAGCCTCAGTGCCTCATAGTTTAGTGTCCAGCGTCCCCTGCTGGCTCTGTTTGCAAGCTCACAGCAGACTAAGGGCCTCATAGTTTAGTGTGCAGCGTCCCCTGCTGGCTGTGCTTGTGAGGTCACAGCAGCCTCAATGCCTCCTAGGCCAGTGTCAGGCTCATGGCGGCTGGCTGTGCTTCTGAGGTCACAGCAGCCTCAGTGCCTCCTAGGTTAGTGTCCATCACCCCTACTGGCTGTGTTTGTGAGGTCACAGCAGCCTCAGTGCCTCCGAGGCCAGTGGCAGGCTCCTGGCTGCTGGCTGTGCTTGTGAGGTCACAGCAGCCTCAGTGCCTCCTAGGTTAGTGTCCATCGCCCCCTAGTGGCTGTGCTTGTGAGGTCACACCAGCCTCAGTGCCTCACAGGCCAGTATGATGCTCAAGGCTGCTGGCTGTGCTTGTGAGGTCACAGCAGCCTCAGTGCCTCCTCTGCCAGTGCCATGCTCATGGCTGCTGGCTGTGCTTGTGAGGTCACAGCAGCCTCACTGCCTCCTAGGCCAGTATCAGGCTCATGGCTGCTGGCTGTGCTTCTGAGGTCACAGAAGCCTGAATGCCTCCTAGGCCAGTTGCAAGGTCATGGCTGCTGGCTGTGATTGTGAGGTCACAGCAGACTCAGTGCCTCATAGTTTAGTGTCCAGCGTCCCCTGCTGGCTGTGCTTGTGAGGTCACAGCAGACTCTGTGCCTCAAAAGTTAGTGTCCAGCGCCACCTGCTGGCTGTGCTTGTGAGGTCACAGCAGCCTCAGTGCCTCACAGGCCAGTATCAGGCTTATGGCTG
Organism: Dromaius novaehollandiae; assembly: GCF_036370855.1. Classification (NCBI taxonomy): domain Eukaryota; kingdom Metazoa; phylum Chordata; class Aves; order Casuariiformes; family Dromaiidae; genus Dromaius; species Dromaius novaehollandiae. The sequence continues at coordinate 15,737,709 of NC_088116.1, forward strand.
CTGCCTGTGCTTGTGACGTCACAGCAGCCTCAGTGCCTCCTAGACCAGTGCCATGCTCGTGGCTGCTGGCTCTGCTTGTGAGGTCACAGCAGCCTCAGTGCCTCCTAGGCCAGTGGCAGGCTCATGGCTGCTGGCTGTGCTTGTGAGGTCACAGCAGCCTCAGTGCCTCATAGTTTAGTGTCCAGCGTCCCCTGCTGGCTCTGCTTCTGAGATCACAGCAGACTCAGTGCCTCAAAAGTTAGTGTGCAACGCCCCCTACTGGCTGTGTTTGTGAGGTCATAGCAGCCTCAGTGCCTCATCGTTTAGTGCCCAGCGTCCCATGCTGGCTCTGCTTGTGAGGTCACAGCAGACTCAGTGCCTCAAAAGTTAGTGTCCATCGTCCCCTGCTGACTGTGCTTGTGAGGTCATAGCAGACTCAGTGCCTCCTAGGCCAGTGTCAGGCTCATGGCTGCTGGCTGTGCTTCTGAGTTCACAGAAGCCTGAATGCCTCCTAAGCCAGTGGCAGTCTCATGGCGGCTGGCTATGATTGTGAGGTCACACCAGCCTCAGTGCCTCACAGGCCAGCATCAGGCTCATGGCTGCTGGCTGTGCTTGTGAGGTCACAGCAGCCTCAGTGCCTCCCAGGCCAGTGCCATGCTCATGGCTGCTGGCTGTGCTTCTGAGATCACAGCAGCCTCAGTGCCTCCTAGGCCAGTGGCAGGCTCATGGCTGCTGGCTGTGCTTGTGAGGTCACAGCAGCCTCAGTGCCTCATAGTTTAGTGTCCAGCGTCCCCTGCTGGCTCTGCTTGTGAGGTCACAGCAGACTCAGTGCCTCATACGTAAGTGTCCAGCGCCCCCTGCTGGCTCTCCTTGTGAGGTCACAGCAGCCTGAATGCCTCCTAGACCAGTGTCAGGCTCATGGCTGCTGGCTGTGCTTGTGAGGTCACAGCAGCCTCACTGTCTCCATGGATAGTGCCAAGCTCATGGCTGCTGGCTGTGCTTTTGAGGTCACAGCAACCTCAGTGCCTCTCAGGTCAGTATCAGGCTCCTGCCTGCTGGCTGTGCTTGTGAGGTCACAGCAGCCTGAATGCCTCCTAGGCCAGTGGCAGGCTCATGGCTGCTGGCTGTGCTTGTGACGTCACAGCAGCCTCAGTGCCTCTGAGGCCAGTGGCAGGCTCATGGCTGCTGGCTGTGCTTGTGAGGTCACAGCAGACTCTGTGCCTCAAAAGTTAGTGTCCAGCGCCGCCTGCTGGCTGTGCTTGTGAGGTCACAGCAGCCTCAGTGCCTCACAGGCCAGTATCAGGCTTATGGCTGCTGCCTGTGCTTGTGACGTCACAGCAGCCTCAGTGCCTCCTCTGCCAGTGCCATGCTCGTGGCTGGTGGCTCTGCTTGTGAGGTCACAGCAGCCTCAGTGCCTCCTAGGCCAGTGGCAGGCTCATGGCTGCTCGCTGTGCTTGTGAGGTCACAGCAGCCTCAGTGCCTCATAGGTTAGTGTCCAGCGTCCCATGCTGGCTCTGCTTGTGAGGTCACAGCAGACTCAGTGCCTCATAAGTTAGTGTCCATCGTCCCCTGCTGACTGTGCTTGTGAGGTCATAGCAGCCTCAGTGCCTCCTAGGCCAGTGTCAGGCTCATGGCTGCTGGCTGTGCTTCTGAGTTCACAGAAGCCTCACTGCCTCCTAGGCCAGTGGCAGTCTCATGGCGGCTGGCTATGATTGTGAGGTCACACCAGCCTCAGTGCCTCACAGGCCAGCATCAGGCTCATGGCTGCTGGCTGTGCTTGTGAGGTCACAGCAGACTCAGTGCCTCCCAGGCCAGTGCCATGCTCATGGCTGCTGGCTGTGCTTCTGAGATCACAGCAGCCTCAGTGCCTCCTAGGCCAGTGGCAGGCTCATGGCTGCTGGCTGTGCTTGTGAGGTCACAGCAGCCTCAGTGCCTCATAGTTTAGTGTCCAGCGTCCCCTGCTGGCTCTGCTTGTGAGGTCACAGCAGACTCAGTGCCTCATACGTAAGTGTCCAGCGCCCCCTGCTGGCTCTCCTTGTGAGGTCACAGCAGCCTCAGTGCCTGCTAGGCCAGTGTCAGGCTCATGGCTGCTGGCTGTGCTTCTGAGGTCACAGCAGCCTCACTGTCTCCATGGATAGTGCCAAGCTCATGGCTGCTGGCTGTGCTTTTGAGGTCACAGCAACCTCAGTGCCTCTCAGCTCAGTGGCAGTCTCATGGCTGCTGGCTGTGCTTGTGAGGTCACAGCAGCCTGAATGCCTCCTAGGCCAGTGGCAGGCTCATGGCTGCTGGCTGTGCTTGTGACGTCACAGCAGCCTCAGTGCCTCTGAGGCCAGTGGCAGGCTCATGGCTGCTGGCTGTGCTTGTGAGGTCACAGAAGCCTCAGTGCCTCCTAGGCCAGTATCAGGCTCATGGCTGCTGGCTGTGCTTGTGAGGTCACAGCAGCCTCAGTGCCTCATAGTTTAGTGTCCAGCGTCCCCTGCTGGCTCTGCTTGTGAGGTCACAGCAGACTCAGTGCCTCATAGGTTAGTGTGCAGCGCCCCCTGCTGACTGTGCTTGTGAGCTCACACCAGCCTCAGTACCTCTCAGGCCAGTATCATGCTCATGGCTGCTGGCTGTGCTTGTGAGGTCACAGCAGCCTGAATGCCTCCTGGACCAGAGTCAGGGTCATGGCTGCTGGCTCTGCTTGTGAGGTCAGAGCAGACTCAGTGCCTCAAAGGTTAGTGTCCAGCGCCCCCTGCTGGCTGTGCTTGTGAGGTCACAATAAACTCATTTCCTCTCAGGCCAGTATCAGGCTCAGGGCTGCTGGCTGTGCTTCTGAGGTCACAGCAGCCTGAATGCCTCCTAGACCAGTATCAGGCTCATGGCTGCTGGCTGTGCTTCTGAGGTCACACAAGCCTGAATGCCTCCAAGGCCAGTGGCAGGCTCATGGCTGCTGGCTGTGCTTGTGAGGTCACAGCAGCCTGAATGCCACCAAGGCTAGTGGCAGGCTCTTGGCTGCTGGTTGTGCTTGTGACGTCACAGCAGCCTCAGTGCCTCCGAGGCCAGTGGCAGGCTCCTGGCTGCTGGCTGTGCTTGTGAGGTCACAGCAGCCTCAGTGCCTCATAGTTTAGTGTCCATCGCCCCCTACTGGCTGTGCTTGTGAGGTCACAGCAGACTCAGTGCCTCACAGGCCAGTGTCAGGCTCATGGCTGCTGGCTGTGCTTATGACGTCACAGCAGCCTTAGTGCCTCCTAGGCCCGTGGCAGGCTCATGGCTGCTGGCTGTGCTTCTGAGGTCACAGCAGCCTCAGTGTCTCCGTGGATAGTGCCATGCTCATGGCTGCTGGCTGTGCTTGTGAGGTCACAGCAGCCTCAGTGCCTCTCAGGCTAGTGGCAGGCTCCTGGCTGCTGGCTGTGCTTGTGAGGTCACAGCAGCCTGGAAGCCTCCTAGCCCTGTGGCAGGCTCATGGCTGCTGGCTATGATTGTGAGGTCACAGCAGACTCAGTGCCTCAAAAGTTAGTGTCCATCGCCCCCTGCTGGCTGTGCTTGTGACGTCACAGCAGCCTCAGTGCCTCCTCTGCCAGTATCATGCTCATGGCTGCTGGCTGTGCTTGTGAGGTCACAGCAGCCTGAATGACTCCTAGCCCAGTGGCAGGCTCATGGCTGCTGGCTATGATTGTGAGCTCACAGCAGCCTCAGTGCCTCATAGTTTAGTGTCCAGCGTCCCCTGCTGGCTCTGTTTGCAAGCTCACAGCAGACTAAGGGCCTCATAGTTTAGTGTGCAGCGTCCCCTGCTGGCTGTGCTTGTGAGGTCACAGCAGCCTCAATGCCTCCTAGGCCAGTGTCAGGCTCATGGCGGCTGGCTGTGCTTCTGAGGTCACAGCAGCCTCAGTGCCTCTCAGACCAGTTGCAGTCTCATGGCTGCTGGCTGTGCTTGTGAGGTCACAGCAGCCTCAGTGCCTCCCAGGCCAATTTCAGGTTCCTGGCTGCTGGCTGTGCTTGTGACGTCACAGCAGCCTCAGTGCCTCCTAGGCCCGTGGCAGGCTCATGGCTGCTGCCTGTGCTTGTGACGTCACAGCAGCTTCAGTGCATCTGAGGCCAGTGGCAGTCTCATGGAGGCTGGCTGTGATTGTGAGGTCACACCAGCCTCAGTGTCTCACAGGCCAGCATCAGGCTCATGGCTGCTGGCTGTGCTTGTGACGTCACAGCAGACTCAGTGCCTCATAGTTTAGTGTCCAGCGTCCCCTGCTGTCTCTGCTTGTGAGGTCACAGCAGACAGTGCCTCAAAAGTTAGTGTCCATCGTCCCCTGCTGACTGTGCTTGTGAGGTCACAGCAGCCTCAGTGCCTCATCGTTTAGTGCCCAGCGTCCCATGCTGGCTCTGCTTGTGAGGTCACAGCAGACTCAGTGCCTCAAAAGTTAGTGTCCATCGTCCCCTGCTGACTGTGCTTGTGAGGTCATAGCAGACTCAGTGCCTCCTAGGCCAGTGTCAGGCTCATGGCTGCTGGCTGTGCTTCTGAGTTCACAGAAGCCTCACTGCCTCCTAGGCCAGTGGCAGTCTCATGGCGGCTGGCTATGATTGTGAGGTCACACCAGCCTCAGTGCCTCACAGGCCAGCATCAGGCTCATGGCTGCTGGCTGTGCTTGTGACGTCACAGCAGCCTCAGTGCCTCCCAGGCCAGTGCCATGCTCATGGCTGCTGGCTGTGCTTCTGAGATCACAGCAGCCTCAGTGCCTCCTAGGCCAGTGGCAGGCTCATGGCTGCTGGCTGTGCTTGTGAGGTCACAGCAGCCTCAGTGCCTCATAGTTTAGTGTCCAGCGTCCCCTGCTGGCTCTGCTTGTGAGGTCACAGCAGACTCAGTGCCTCATACGTAAGTGTCCAGCGCCCCCTGCTGGCTCTGCTTGTGAGGTCACAGCAGCCTCAGTGCCTCACAGGCCAGTATCAGGCTCATGGCTGCTGGCTGTGCTTCTGAGGTCACAGCAGCCTGAATGCCTCCTAGACCAGTGTCAGGCTCATGGCTGCTGGCTGTGCTTCTGAGGTCACAGCAGCCTCACTGTCTCCATGGATAGTGCCAAGCTCATGGCTGCTGGCTGTGCTTTTGAGGTCACAGCAACCTCAGTGCCTCTCAGCTCAGTATCAGGCTCCTGCCTGCTGGCTGTGCTTGTGAGGTCACAGCAGCCTGAATGCCTCCTAGGCCAGTGGCAGGCTCATGGCTGCTGGCTGTGCTTGTGACGTCACAGCAGCCTCAGTGCCTCTGAGGCCAGTGGCAGGCTCATGGCTGCTGGCTGTGCTTGTGAGGTCACAGAAGCCTATGTGCCTCCTAGGCCAGTATCAGGCTCATGGCTGCTGGCTGTGATTGTGAGGTCACAGCAGCCTCAGTGCCTCATAGTTTAGTGTCCAGCGTCCCCTGCTGGCTCTGCTTGTGAGGTCACAGCAGACTCAGTGCCTCATAGGTTAGTGTGCAGCGCCCCCTGCTGACTGTGCTTGTGAGGTCACAGCAGCCTCAGTGCCTCTCAGGCCAGTATCATGCTCATGGCTGCTGGCTGTGCTTGTTAGGTCACAGCAGCCTGAATGCCTCCTGGACCAGAGTCAGGGTCATGGCTGCTGGCTCTGCTTGTGAAGTCAGAGCAGACTCAGTGCCTCAAAGGTTAGTGTCCAGCGCCCCCTGCTGGCTGTGCTTGTGAGGTCACAATAAACTCAGTTCCTCTCAGGCCAGTATCAGGCTCAGGGCTGCTGGCTGTGCTTCTGAGGTCACAGCAGCCTGAATGCCTCCTAGACCAGTGTCAGGCTCATGGCTGCTGGCTGTGCTTGTGAGGTCACACAAGCCTGCATGCCTCCAAGGCCAGTGGCAGGCTCATGGCTGCTGGCTGTGCTTGTGAGGTCACAGAAGCCTGAATGCCACCAAGGCTAGTGGCAGGCTCTTGGCTGCTGGTTGTGCTTGTGACGTCACAGCAGTCTCAGTGCCTCCGAGGCCAGTGGCAGGCTCCTGGCTGCTGGCTGTGCTTGTGAGGTCACAGCAGCCTCAGTGCCTCCTAGGTTAGTGTCCATCGCCCCCTAGTGGCTGTGCTTGTGAGGTCACACCAGCCTCAGTGCCTCACAGGCCAGTATGATGCTCAAGGCTGCTGGCTGTGCTTGTGAGGTCACAGCAGACTCAGTGCCTCCTCTGCCAGTGCCATGCTCATGGCTGCTGGCTGTGCTTGTGAGGTCACAGCAGCCTCACTGCCTCCTAGGCCAGTATCAGACTCATGGCTGCTGGCTGTGCTTCTGAGGTCACAGCAGCCTCAGTGCCTCCTATGGCAGTGGCAGGCTCCTGTCTGCTGGCTGTGCTGGTGATGTCACAGCAGCCTCAATGCCTCATAAGTTAGTCTACAGCGCCTCCTGCTGGCTGTGCTTGTGAGGTCACAGCAGCCTCAGTGCCTCCTAGGCCAGTGGCAGGCTCATGGCTGCTGGCCGAGCTTGGGAGGTCACAGCAGCCTGAGTGCCTCCTAGGCCAGTGGCAGGCTCCTGGCTGCTGGCTGTGCTTGTGAGGTCACAGCAGCCTCAGTGCCTCATAGTTTAGTGTCCAGCGTCCCCTGCTGGCTGTGCTTGTGAGGTCACAGCAGACTCTGTGCCTCAAAATTTAGTGTCCAGCGCCACCTGCTGGCTGTGCTTGTGAGGTCACAGCAGCCTCAGTGCCTCACAGGCCAGTATCAGGCTTATGGCTGCTGCCTGTGCTTGTGACGTCACAGCAGCCTCAGTGCCTCCTCTGCCAGTGCCATGCTCGTGGCTGCTGGCTCTGCTTGTGAGGTCACAGCAGCCTCAGTGCCTCCTAGGCCAGTGGCAGGCTCATGGCTGCTCGCTGTGCTTGTGAGGTCACAGCAGCCTCAGTGCCTCATAGTTTAGTGTCCAGCGTCCCCTGCTGGCTCTGCTTCTGAGATCACAGCAGACTCAGTGCCTCAAAAGTTAGTGTGCAGTGCCCCCTGCTGGCTGTGTTTGTGAGGTCACAGCAGACTCAGTGCCTCTCAGGCCAGTATCATGCTCATGGCTGCTGGCTGTGCTTGTGAGGTCACAGCAGCCTCAGTGCCTCAAAAGTTAGTGTCCAGCGCCCCCTGCTGGCTCTGCTTGTGAGGTCACAGAAGCCTCAGTGCCTCCTAGGCCAGTATCAGGCACATGGCTGCTGGCTGTGCTTGTGAGGTTACAGCACCCTCAGTGCCTCTGAGTCCAGTGGCAGTCTCATGGCTGCTGGCTGTGCTTGTGAGGTCACAGCAGCCTGAATGCCTCCTAGCCTTGTGGCAGGCTCATGGCTGCTGGCTATGATTGTGAGGTCACAGCAGCCTCAGTGCCTCATAGTTTAGTGTCCAGCGACCCCTGCTGGCTCTGCTTGTGAGGTCACAGCAGACTCAGTGCCTCACAGGCCAGTGTCAGGCTCATGGCTGCTGGCTGTGCTTATGACGTCACAGCAGCCTTAGTGCCTCCTAGGCCCGTGGCAGGCTCATGGCTGCTGGCTGTGCTTCTGAGGTCACAGCAGCCTCAGTGTCTCCGTGGATAGTGCCATGCTCATGGCTGCTGGCTGTGCTTGTGAGGTCACAGCAGCCTCAGTGCCTCTCAGGCTAGTGGCAGTCTCATGGCTGCTGGCTGTGCTTGTGAGGTCACAGCAGCCTGGAAGCCTCCTAGCCCTGTGGCAGGCTCATGGCTGCTGGCTATGATTGTGAGGTCACAGCAGACTCAGTGCCTCAAAAGTTAGTGTCCATCGCCCCCTGCTGGCTGTGCTTGTGACGTCACAGCAGCCTCAGTGCCTCCTCTGCCAGTATCATGCTCATGGCTGCTGGCTGTGCTTGTGAGGTCACAGCAGCCTGAATGACTCCTAGCCCAGTGGCAGGCTCATGGCTGCTGGCTATGATTGTGAGCTCACAGCAGCCTCAGTGCCTCATAGTTTAGTGTCCAGCGTCCCCTGCTGGCTCTGTTTGCAAGCTCACAGCAGACTAAGTGCCTCATAGTTTAGTGTGCAGCGTCCCCTGCTGGCTGTGCTTGTGAGGTCACAGCAGCCTCAATGCCTCCTAGGCCAGTGTCAGGCTCATGGCGGCTGGCTGTGCTTCTGAGGTCACAGCAGCCTCAGTGCCTCCTCTGCCAGTGGTAGTCTCATGGCTGCTGGCTGTGCTTCTGAGGTCACAGCAGCCTCAGTGCCTCCTAGGTTAGTGTCCATCACCCCTACTGGCTGTGCTTGTGAGGTCACAGCAGACTCAGTGCCTCATAGTTTAGTGTCCATCGCCCCCTACTGCCTCTGCTTGTGAGGTCACAGCAGACTCAGGGCCTGGTAGGTTATCCCCAGTGCCCTCTGCTGGCTGTGCTTGTGAGGTCACAGCAGCCTCAGTGCCTTCTCTGCCAGTGGCAGGCTCATGGCTGCTGGCTGTGATTGTGAGGTCACACCAGCCTCAGTGCCTCATAGTTTAGTGTCCAGCGTCCCCTGCTGGCTCTGATTGTGAGGTCACAGCAGCCTCAGTGCCTCCTAGGCCAGTGTCAGGCTCATGGCTGCTGGCTGTGCTTGTGAGGTCACAGCAGCCTCAGTGCCTCCTCTGTCAGTGGCAGTCTCATGGCTGCTGGCTGTGCTTGTGAGGTCACAGCAGCCTCAGTGCCTCCGAGGCCAGTGGCAGGCTCCTGGCTGCTGGCTGTGCTTGTGAGGTCACAGCAGCCTCAGTGCCTCCTAGGTTAGTGTCCATCGCCCCCTAGTGGCTGTGCTTGTGAGGTCACACCAGCCTCAGTGCCTCACAGGCCAGTATGATGCTCAAGGCTGCTGGCTGTGCTTGTGAGGTCACAGCAGCCTCAGTGCCTCCTCTGCCAGTGCCATGCTCATGGCTGCTGGCTGTGCTTGTGAGGTCACAGCAGCCTCACTGCCTCCTAGGCCAGTATCAGGCTCATGGCTGCTGGCTGTGCTTCTGAGGTCACAGAAGCCTGAATGCCTCCTAGGCCAGTTGCAAGGTCATGGCTGCTGGCTGTGATTGTGAGGTCACAGCAGCCTCAGTGCCTCATAGTTTAGTGTCCAGCGTCCCCTGCTGGCTGTGCTTGTGAGGTCACAGCAGACTCTGTGCCTCAAAAGTTAGTGTCCAGCGCCACCTGCTGGCTGTGCTTGTGAGGTCACAGCAGCCTCAGTGCCTCACAGGCCAGTATCAGGCTTATGGCTGCTGCCTGTGCTTGTGACGTCACAGCAGCCTCAGTGCCTCCTCTGCCAGTGCCATGCTCGTGGCTGCTGGCTCTGCTTGTGAGGTCACAGCAGCCTCAGTGCCTCCTAGGCCAGTGGCAGGCTCATGGCTGCTGGCTGTGCTTGTGAGGTCACAGCAGCCTCAGTGCCTCATAGTTTAGTGTCCAGCGTCCCCTGCTGGCTCTGCTTGTGAGGTCACAGCAGACTCAGTGCCTCAAAAGTTAGTGTGCAGCGCCCCCTGCTGGCTGTGTTTGTGAGGTCACAGCAGACTCAGTGCCTCTCAGGCCAGTATCATGCTCATGGCTGCTGGCTGTGCTTGTGAGGTCACAGCAGCCTCAGTGCCTCAAAAGTTAGTGTCCAGCGCCCCCTGCTGGCTCTGCTTGTGAGGTCACAGCAGCCTCAGTGCCTCTGAGGCCAATATCAGGCACATGGCTGCTGGCTGTGCTTGTGAGGTTACAGCACCCTCAGTGCCTCTGAGTCCAGTGGCAGTCTCATGGCTGCTGGCTGTGCTTGTGAGGTCACAGCAGCCTGAATGCCTCCTAGCCTTGTGGCAGGCTCATGGCTGCTGGCTATGATTGTGAGGTCACAGCAGCCTCAGTGCCTCATAGTTTAGTGTCCAGCGACCCCTGCTGGCTCTGCTTGTGAGGTCACAGCAGACTCAGTGCCTCACAGGCCAGTGTCAGGCTCATGGCTGCTGGCTGTGCTTATGACGTCACAGCAGCCTTAGTGCCTCCTAGGCCCGTGGCAGGCTCATGGCTGCTGGCTGTGCTTCTGAGGTCACAGCAGCCTCAGTGTCTCCGTGGATAGTGCCATGCTCATGGCTGCTGGCTGTGCTTGTGAGGTCACAGCAGCCTCAGTGCCTCTCAGGCTAGTGGCAGTCTCATGGCTGCTGGCTGTGCTTGTGAGGTCACAGCAGCCTGGAAGCCTCCTAGCCCTGTGGCAGGCTCATGGCTGCTGGCTATGATTGTGAGGTCACAGCAGACTCAGTGCCTCAAAAGTTAGTGTCCATCGCCCCCTGCTGGCTGTGCTTGTGACGTCACAGCAGCCTCAGTGCCTCCTCTGCCAGTATCATGCTCATGGCTGCTGGCTGTGCTTGTGAGGTCACAGCAGCCTGAATGACTCCTAGCCCAGTGGCAGGCTCATGGCTGCTGGCTATGATTGTGAGCTCACAGCAGCCTCAGTGCCTCATAGTTTAGTGTCCAGCGTCCCCTGCTGGCTCTGTTTGCAAGCTCACAGCAGACTAAGTGCCTCATAGTTTAGTGTGCAGCGTCCCCTGCTGGCTGTGCTTGTGAGGTCACAGCAGCCTCAATGCCTCCTAGGCCAGTGTCAGGCTCATGGCGGCTGGCTGTGCTTCTGAGGTCACAGCAGCCTCAGTGCCTCCTCTGCCAGTGGTAGTCTCATGGCTGCTGGCTGTGCTTCTGAGGTCACAGCAGCCTCAGTGCCTCCTAGGTTAGTGTCCATCACCCCTACTGGCTGTGCTTGTGAGGTCACAGCAGACTCAGTGCCTCATAGTTTAGTGTCCATCGCCCCCTACTGCCTCTGCTTGTGAGGTCACAGCAGACTCAGGGCCTGGTAGGTTATCCCCAGTGCCCTCTGCTGGCTGTGCTTGTGAGGTCACAGCAGCCTCAGTGCCTTCTCTGCCAGTGGCAGGCTCATGGCTGCTGGCTGTGATTGTGAGGTCACACCAGCCTCAGTGCCTCATAGTTTAGTGTCCAGCGTCCCCTGCTGGCTCTGATTGTGAGGTCACACCAGCCTCAGTGCCTCCTAGGCCAGTGTCAGGCTCATGGCTGCTGGCTGTGCTTGTGACGTCACAGCAGCCTCAGTGCCTCCTCTGTCAGTGGCAGTCTCATGGCTGCTGGCTGTGCTTGTGAGGTCACAGCAGCCTCAGTGCCTCCGAGGCCAGTGGCAGGCTCCTGGCTGCTGGCTGTGCTTGTGAGGTCACAGCAGCCTCAGTGCCTCCTAGGTTAGTGTCCATCGCCCCCTAGTGGCTGTGCTTGTGAGGTCACACCAGCCTCAGTGCCTCACAGGCCAGTATGATGCTCAAGGCTGCTGGCTGTGCTTGTGAGGTCACAGCAGCCTCAGTGCCTCCTCTGCCAGTGCCATGCTCATGGCTGCTGGCTGTGCTTGTGAGGTCACAGCAGCCTCACTGCCTCCTAGGCCAGTATCAGGCTCATGGCTGCTGGCTGTGCTTCTGAGGTCACAGAAGCCTGAATGCCTCCTAGGCCAGTTGCAAGGTCATGGCTGCTGGCTGTGATTGTGAGGTCACAGCAGCCTCAGTGCCTCATAGTTTAGTGTCCAGCGTCCCCTGCTGGCTGTGCTTGTGAGGTCACAGCAGACTCTGTGCCTCAAAAGTTAGTGTCCAGCTCCACCTGCTGGCTGTGCTTGTGAGGTCACAGCAGCCTCAGTGCCTCACAGGCCAGTATCAGGCTTATGGCTGCTGCCTGTGCTTGTGACGTCACAGCAGCCTCAGTGCCTCCTCTGCCAGTGCCATGCTCGTGGCTGCTGGCTCTGCTTGTGAGGTCACAGCAGCCTCAGTGCCTCCTAGGCCAGTGGCAGGCTCATGGCTGCTGGCTGTGCTTGTGAGGTCACAGCAGCCTCAGTGCCTCATAGTTTAGTGTCCAGCGTCCCCTGCTGGCTCTGCTTCTGAGATCACAGCAGACTCAGTGCCTCAAAAGTTAGTGTGCAGCGCCCCCTGCTGGCTGTGTTTGTGAGGTCACAGCAGACTCAGTGCCTCTCAGGCCAGTATCATGCTCATGGCTGCTGGCTGTGCTTGTGACGTCACAGCAGCCTCAGTGCCTCAAAAGTTAGTGTCCAGCGCCCCCTGCTGGCTCTGCTTGTGAGGTCACAGCAGCCTCAGTGCCTCTGAGGCCAATATCAGGCACATGGCTGCTGGCTGTGCTTGTGAGGTTACAGCACCCTCAGTGCCTCTGAGTCCAGTGGCAGTCTCATGGCTGCTGGCTGTGCTTGTGAGGTCACAGCAGCCTGAATGCCTCCTAGCCTTGTGGCAGGCTCATGGCTGCTGGCTATGATTGTGAGGTCACAGCAGCCTCAGTGCCTCATAGTTTAGTGTCCAGCGACCCCTGCTGGCTCTGCTTGTGAGGTCACAGCAGACTCAGTGCCTCACAGGCCAGTGTCAGGCTCATGGCTGCTGGCTGTGCTTATGACGTCACAGCAGCCTTAGTGCCTCCTAGGCCCGTGGCAGGCTCATGACTGGTGGCTGTGCTTCTGAGGTCACAGCAGCCTCAGTGTCTCCGTGGATAGTGCCATGCTCATGGCTGCTGGCTGTGCTTGTGAGGTCACAGCAGCCTCAGTGCCTCTCAGGCTAGTGGCAGTCTCATGGCTGCTGGCTGTGCTTGTGAGGTCACAGCAGCCTGGAAGCCTCCTAGCCCTGTGGCAGGCTCATGGCTGCTGGCTATGATTGTGAGGTCACAGCAGACTCAGTGCCTCAAAAGTTAGTGTCCATCGCCCCCTGCTGGCTGTGCTTGTGACGTCACAGCAGCCTCAGTGCCTCCTCTGCCAGTATCATGCTCATGGCTGCTGGCTGTGCTTGTGAGGTCACAGCAGCCTGAATGACTCCTAGCCCAGTGGCAGGCTCATGGCTGCTGGCTATGATTGTGAGCTCACAGCAGCCTCAGTGCCTCATAGTTTAGTGTCCAGCGTCCCCTGCTGGCTCTGTTTGCAAGCTCACAGCAGACTAAGGGCCTCATAGTTTAGTGTGCAGCGTCCCCTGCTGGCTGTGCTTGTGAGGTCACAGCAGCCTCAATGCCTCCTAGGCCAGTGTCAGGCTCATGGCGGCTGGCTGTGCTTCTGAGGTCACAGCAGCCTCAGTGCCTCTCAGACCAGTTGCAGTCTCATGGCTGCTGGCTGTGCTTGTGAGGTCACAGCAGCCTCAGTGCCTCCCAGGCCAATTTCAGGTTCCTGGCTGCTGGCTGTGCTTGTGACGTCACAGCAGCCTCAGTGCCTCCTAGGCCCGTGGCAGGCTCATGGCTGCTGCCTGTGCTTGTGACGTCACAGCAGCTTCAGTGCATCTGAGGCCAGTGGCAGTCTCATGGAGGCTGGCTGTGATTGTGAGGTCACACCAGCCTCAGTGTCTCACAGGCCAGCATCAGGCTCATGGCTGCTGGCTGTGCTTGTGACGTCACAGCAGACTCAGTGCCTCATAGTTTAGTGTCCAGCGTCCCCTGCTGTCTCTGCTTGTGAGGTCACAGCAGACAGTGCCTCAAAAGTTAGTGTCCATCGTCCCCTGCTGACTGTGCTTGTGAGGTCACAGCAGCCTCAGTGCCTCATCGTTTAGTGCCCAGCGTCCCATGCTGGCTCTGCTTGTGAGGTCACAGCAGACTCAGTGCCTCAAAAGTTAGTGTCCATCGTCCCCTGCTGACTGTGCTTGTGAGGTCACAGCAGCCTCAGTGCCTCCTAGGCCAGTGTCAGGCTCATGGCTGCTGGCTGTGCTTCTGAGTTCACAGAAGCCTGAATGCCTCCTAGGCCAGTGGCAGTCTCATGGCGGCTGGCTATGATTGTGAGGTCACACCAGCCTCAGTGCCTCACAGGCCAGCATCAGGCTCATGGCTGCTGGCTGTGCTTGTGACGTCACAGCAGCCTCAGTGCCTCCCAGGCCAGTGCCATGCTCATGGCTGCTGGCTGTGCTTCTGAGATCACAGCAGCCTCAGTGCCTCCTAGGCCAGTGGCAGGCTCATGGCTGCTGGCTGTGCTTGTGAGGTCACAGCAGACTCAGTGCCTCATACGTAAGTGTCCAGCGCCCCCTGCTGGCTCTCCTTGTGAGGTCACAGCAGCCTCAGTGCCTCACAGGCCAGTATCAGGCTCATGGCTGCTGGCTGTGCTTGTGAGGTCACAGCAGCCTGAATGCCTCCTAGACCAGTGTCAGGCTCATGGCTGCTGGCTGTGCTTCTGAGGTCACAGCAGCCTCACTGTCTCCATGGATAGTGCCAAGCTCATGGCTGCTGGCTGTGCTTTTGAGGTCACAGCAACCTCAGTGCCTCTCAGGTCAGTATCAGGCTCCTGCCTGCTGGCTGTGCTTCTGAGATCACAGCAGCCTCAGTGCCTCCTAGGCCAGTGGCAGGCTCATGGCTGCTGGCTGTGCTTGTGACGTCACAGCAGACTCTGTGCCTCCCAGGCCAGTGCCATGCTCATGGCTGCTGGCTGTGCTTGTGACGTCACAGCAGCCTCAGTGCCTCCTAGGCCAGTGGCAGGCTCATGGCTGCTGGCTGTGCTTGTGACGTCACAGCAGCCTCAGTGCCTCTGAGGCCAGTGGCAGGCTCATGGCTGCTGGCTGTGCTTGTGAGGTCACAGAAGCCTATGTGCCTCCTAGGCCAGTATCAGGCTCATGGCTGCTGGCTGTGCTTGTGAGGTCACAGCAGCCTCAGTGCCTCATAGTTTAGTGTCCAGCGTCCCCTGCTGGCTCTGCTTGTGAGGTCACAGCAGACTCAGTGCCTCATAGGTTAGTGTGCAGCGCCCCCTGCTGACTGTGCTTGTGAGCTCACACCAGCCTCAGTGCCTCTCAGGCCAGTATCATGCTCATGGCTGCTGGCTGTGCTTGTTAGGTCACAGCAGCCTGAATGCCTCCTGGACCAGAGTCAGGGTCATGGCTGCTGGCTCTGCTTGTGAGGTCAGAGCAGACTCAGTGCCTCAAAGGTTAGTGTCCAGCGCCCCCTGCTGGCTGTGCTTGTGAGGTCACAATAAACTCAGTTCCTCTCAGGCCAGTATCAGGCTCAGGGCTGCTGGCTGTGCTTCTGAGGTCACAGCAGCCTGAATGCCTCCTAGACCAGTGTCAGGCTCATGGCTGCTGGCTGTGCTTGTGAGGTCACACAAGCCTGCATGCCTCCAAGGCCAGTGGCAGGCTCATGGCTGCTGGCTGTGCTTGTGAGGTCACAGAAGCCTGAATGCCACCAAGGCTAGTGGCAGGCTCTTGGCTGCTGGTTGTGCTTGTGACGTCACAACAGTCTCAGTGCCTCCGAGGCCAGTATCAGGCTCATGGCTGCTGGCTGTGCTTCTGAGGTCACAGAAGCCTGAATGCCTCCTAGGCCAGTTGCAAGGTCATGGCTGCTGGCTGTGCTTGTGAGGTCACAGCAGACTCAGTGCCTCATAGTATAGTGTCCAGCGTCCCCTGCTGGTGTGCTTGTGAGGTCACAGCAGACTCTGTGCCTCAAAATTTAGTGTCCAGCGCCACCTGCTGGCTGTGCTTGTGAGGTCACAGCAGCCTCAGTGCCTCACAGGCCAGTATCAGGCTTATGGCTGCTGCCTGTGCTTGTGACGTCACAGCAGCCTCAGTGCCTCCTCTGCCAGTGCCATGCTCATGGCTGCTGGCTGTGCTTGTGAGGTCACAGCAGACTCAGTGCCTCACAGGCCAGTGTCAGGCTCATGGCTGCTGGCTGTGCTTATGACGTCACAGCAGCCTTAGTGCCTCCTAGGCCCGTGGCAGGCTCATGGCTGCTGGCTGTGCTTCTGAGGTCACAGCAGCCTCAGTGTCTCCGTGGATAGTGCCATGCTCATGGCTGCTGGCTGTGCTTGTGAGGTCACAGCAGCCTCAGTGCCTCTCAGGCTAGTGG
The DNA here is from genome assembly GCF_036370855.1 of Dromaius novaehollandiae. NCBI lineage: Eukaryota > Metazoa > Chordata > Aves > Casuariiformes > Dromaiidae > Dromaius > Dromaius novaehollandiae. The sequence continues at coordinate 15,753,405 of NC_088116.1, forward strand.
CAGTCTCATGGCTGCTGGCTGTGCTTGTGAGGTCACAGCAGCCTGGAAGCCTCCTAGCCCTGTGGCAGGCTCATGGCTGCTGGCTATGATTGTGAGGTCACAGCAGACTCAGTGCCTCAAAAGTTAGTGTCCATCGCCCCCTGCTGGCTGTGCTTGTGACGTCACAGCAACCTCAGTGCCTCCTCTGCCAGTATCATGCTCATGGCTGCTGGCTGTGCTTGTGAGGTCACAGCAGCCTGAATGACTCCTAGCCCAGTGGCAGGCTCATGGCTGCTGGCTATGATTGTGAGCTCACAGCAGCCTCAGTGCCTCATAGTTTAGTGTCCAGCGTCCCCTGCTGGCTCTGTTTGCAAGCTCACAGCAGACTAAGTGCCTCATAGTTTAGTGTGCAGCGTCCCCTGCTGGCTGTGCTTGTGAGGTCACAGCAGCCTCAATGCCTCCTAGGCCAGTGTCAGGCTCATGGCGGCTGGCTGTGCTTCTGAGGTCACAGCAGCCTCAGTGCCTCTCAGACCAGTTGCAGTCTCATGGCTGCTGGCTGTGCTTGTGAGGTCACAGCAGCCTCAGTGCCTCCCAGGCCAATTTCAGGTTCCTGGCTGCTGGCTGTGCTTGTGACGTCACAGCAGCCTCAGTGCCTCCTAGGCCTGTGGCAGGCTCATGGCTGCTGCCTGTGCTTGTGACGTCACAGCAGCTTCAGTGCATCTGAGGCCAGTGGCAGTCTCATGGAGGCTGGCTGTGATTGTGAGGTCACACCAGCCTCAGTGTCTCACAGGCCAGCATCAGGCTCATGGCTGCTGGCTGTGCTTGTGACGTCACAGCAGCCTCAGTGCCTCATAGTTTAGTGTCCAGCGTCCCCTGCTGTCTCTGCTTGTGAGGTCACAGCAGACAGTGCCTCAAAAGTTAGTGTCCATCGTCCCCTGCTGACTGTGCTTGTGAGGTCACAGCAGCCTCAGTGCCTCCTCGTTTAGTGCCCAGCGTCCCATGCTGGCTCTGCTTGTGAGGTCACAGCAGACTCAGTGCCTCCTAGGCCAGTGTCAGGCTCATGGCTGCTGGCTGTGCTTCTGAGTTCACAGAAGCCTGAATGCCTCCTAGGCCAGTGGCAGTCTCATGGCGGCTGGCTATGATTGTGAGGTCACACCAGCCTCAGTGCCTCACAGGCCAGCATCAGGCTCATGGCTGCTGGCTGTGCTTGTGACGTCACAGCAGCCTCAGTGCCTCCCAGGCCAGTGCCATGCTCATGGCTGCTGGCTGTGCTTCTGAGATCACAGCAGCCTCAGTGCCTCCTAGGCCAGTGGCAGGCTCATGGCTGCTGGCTGTGCTTGTGAGGTCACAGCAGCCTCAGTGCCTCATAGTTTAGTGTCCAGCGTCCCCTGCTGGCTCTGCTTGTGAGGTCACAGCAGACTCAGTGCCTCATACGTAAGTGTCCAGCGCCCCCTGCTGGCTCTCCTTGTGAGGTCACAGCAGCCTGAATGCCTCCTAGACCAGTGTCAGGCTCATGGCTGCTGGCTGTGCTTCTGAGGTCACAGCAGCCTCACTGTCTCCATGGATAGTGCCAAGCTCATGGCTGCTGGCTGTGCTTTTGAGGTCACAGCAACCTCAGTGCCTCTCAGGTCAGTATCAGGCTCCTGCCTGCTGGCTGTGCTTGTGAGGTCACAGCAGCCTGAATGCCTCCTAGGCCAGTGGCAGGCTCATGGCTGCTGGCTGTGCTTGTGACGTCACAGCAGCCTCAGTGCCTCTGAGGCCAGTGGCAGGCTCATGGCTGCTGGCTGTGCTTGTGAGGTCACAGAAGCCTATGTGCCTCCTAGGCCAGTATCAGGCTCATGGCTGCTGGCTGTGCTTGTGAGGTCACAGCAGACTCAGTGCCTCATAGGTTAGTGTGCAGCGCCCCCTGCTGACTGTGCTTGTGAGCTCACACCAGCCTCAGTACCTCTCAGGCCAGTATCATGCTCATGGCTGCTGGCTGTGCTTGTGAGGTCACAGCAGCCTGAATGCCTCCTGGACCAGAGTCAGGGTCATGGCTGCTGGCTCTGCTTGTGAGGTCAGAGCAGACTCAGTGCCTCAAAGGTTAGTGTCCAGCGCCCCCTGCTGGCTGTGCTTGTGAGGTCACAATAAACTCAGTTCCTCTCAGGCCAGTATCAGGCTCAGGGCTGCTGGCTGTGCTTCTGAGGTCACAGCAGCCTGAATGCCTCCTAGACCAGTGTCAGGCTCATGGCTGCTGGCTGTGCTTGTGAGGTCACACAAGCCTGCATGCCTCCAAGGCCAGTGGCAGGCTCATGGCTGCTGGCTGTGCTTCTGAGGTCACAGCAGCCTGAATGCCACCAAGGCTAGTGGCAGGCTCTTGGCTGCTGGTTGTGCTTGTGACGTCACAGCAGCCTCAGTGCCTCCGAGGCCAGTGGCAGGCTCCTGCCTGCTGGCTGTGCTTGTGAGGTCACAGCAGCCTCAGTGCCTCCTAGGTTAGTGTCCATCGCCCCCTACTGGCTGTGCTTGTGAGGTCACAGCAGACTCAGTGCCTCACAGGCCAGTGTCAGGCTCATGGCTGCTGGCTGTGCTTGTGACGTCACAGCAGCCTCAGTGCCTCCTCTGCCAGTGCCATGCTCATGGCTGCTGGCTCTGCTTGTGAGGTCACAGCAGCCTCAGTGCCTCCTAGGCCAGTGGCAGGCTCATGGCTGCTGGCTGTGCTTGTGAGGTCACAGCAGCCTCAGTGCCTCATAGTTTAGTGTCCAGCGTCCCCTGCTGGCTCTGCTTCTGAGATCACAGCAGACTCAGTGCCCCAAAGTTAGTGTGCAGCGCCCCCTGCTGGCTGTGTTTGTGAGGTCACAGCAGACTCAGTGCCTCTCAGGCCAGTATCATGCTCATGGCTGCTGGCTGTGCTTGTGAGGTCACAGCAGCCTCAGTGCCTCAAAAGTTAGTGTCCAGCGCCCCCTGCTGGCTCTGCTTGTGAGGTCACAGCAGCCTCAGTGCCTCTAAGGCCAATATCAGGCACATGGCTGCTGGCTGTGCTTGTGAGGTTACAGCACCCTCAGTGCCTCTGAGTCCAGTGGCAGTCTCATGGCTGCTGGCTGTGCTTGTAAGGTCACAGCAGCCTGAATGCCTCCTAGCCTTGTGGCAGGCTCATGGCTGCTGGCTATGATTGTGAGGTCACAGCAGACTCAGTGCCTCATAGTTTAGTGTCCAGCGACCCCTGCTGGCTCTGCTTGTGAGGTCACAGCAGACTCAGTGCCTCACAGGCCAGTGTCAGGCTCATGGCTGCTGGCTGTGCTTATGACGTCACAGCAGCCTTAGTGCCTCCTAGGCCCGTGGCAGGCTCATGGCTGCTGGCTGTGCTTGTGAGGTCACAGCAGCCTCAGTGTCTCCGTGGATAGTGCCATGCTCATGGCTGCTGGCTGTGCTTGTGAGGTCACAGCAGCCTCAGTGCCTCTCAGGCTAGTGGCAGTCTCATGGCTGCTGGCTGTGCTTGTGAGGTCACAGCAGCCTGGAAGCCTCCTAACCCTGTGGCAGGCTCATGGCTGCTGGCTATGATTGTGAGGTCACAGCAGACTCAGTGCCTCAAAAGTTAGTGTCCATCGCCCCCTGCTGGCTGTGCTTGTGACGTCACAGCAGCCTCAGTGCCTCCTCTGCCAGTATCATGCTCATGGCTGCTGGCTGTGCTTGTGAGGTCACAGCAGACTGAATGACTCCTAGCCCAGTGGCAGGCTCATGGCTGCTGGCTATGATTGTGAGCTCACAGCAGCCTCAGTGCCTCATAGTTTAGTGTCCAGCGTCCCCTGCTGGCTCTGTTTGCAAGCTCACAGCAGACTAAGTGCCTCATAGTTTAGTGTGCAGCGTCCCCTGCTGGCTGTGCTTGTGAGGTCACAGCAGCCTGAATGCCTCCTAGGCCAGTGTCAGTCTCATGGCGGCTGGCTGTGCTTCTGAGGTCACAGCAGCCTCAGTGCCTCTCAGACCAGTTGCAGTCTCATGGCTGCTGGCTGTGCTTGTGAGGTCACAGCAGCCTCAGTGCCTCCCAGGCCAATTTCAGGTTCCTGGCTGCTGGCTGTGCTTGTGACGTCACAGCAGCCTCAGTGCCTCCTAGGCCCGTGGCAGGCTCATGGCTGCTGCCTGTGCTTGTGACGTCACAGCAGCTTCAGTGCATCTGAGGCCAGTGGCAGTCTCATGGAGGCTGGCTATGATTGTGAGGTCACACCAGCCTCAGTGTCTCACAGGCCAGCATCAGGCTCATGGCTGCTGGCTGTGCTTGTGACGTCACAGCAGCCTCAGTGCCTCATAGTTTAGTGTCCAGCGTCCCCTGCTGTCTCTGCTTGTGAGGTCACAGCAGACAGTGCCTCAAAAGTTAGTGTCCATCGTCCCCTGCTGACTGTGCTTGTGAGGTCACAGCAGCCTCAGTGCCTCATCGTTTAGTGCCCAGCGTCCCATGCTGGCTCTGCTTGTGAGGTCACAGCAGACTCAGTGCCTCAAAAGTTAGTGTCCATCGTCCCCTGCTGACTGTGCTTGTGAGGCCATAGCAGACTCAGTGCCTCCTAGGCCAGTGTCAGGCTCATGGCTGCTGGCTGTGCTTCTGAGTTCACAGAAGCCTGAATGCCTCCTAGGCCAGTGGCAGTCTCATGGCGGCTGGCTATGATTGTGAGGTCACACCAGCCTCAGTGCCTCACAGGCCAGCATCAGGCTCATGGCTGCTGGCTGTGCTTGTGACGTCACAGCAGCCTCAGTGCCTCCCAGGCCAGTGCCATGCTCATGGCTGCTGGCTGTGCTTCTGAGATCACAGCAGCCTCAGTGCCTCCTAGGCCAGTGGCAGGCTCATGGCTGCTGGCTGTGCTTGTGAGGTCACAGCAGACTCAGTGCCTCATAGTTTAGTGTCCAGCGTCCCCTGCTGGCTCTGCTTGTGAGGTCACAGCAGACTCAGTGCCTCATACGTAAGTGTCCAGCGCCCCCTGCTGGCTCTCCTTGTGAGGTCACAGCAGCCTCAGTGCCTCTCAGGCCAGTATCATGCTCATGGCTGCTGGCTGTGCTTGTTAGGTCACAGCAGCCTGAATGCCTCCTGGACCAGAGTCAGGGTCATGGCTGCTGGCTCTGCTTGTGAGGTCAGAGCAGACTCAGTGCCTCAAAGGTTAGTGTCCAGCGCCCCCTGCTGGCTGTGCTTGTGAGGTCACAATAAACTCAGTTCCTCTCAGGCCAGTATCAGGCTCAGGGCTGCTGGCTGTGCTTCTGAGGTCACAGCAGCCTGAATGCCTCCTAGACCAGTGTCAGGCTCATGGCTGCTGGCTGTGCTTGTGAGGTCACACAAGCCTGAATGCCTCCAAGGCCAGTGGCAGGCTCATGGCTGCTGGCTGTGCTTCTGAGGTCACAGCAGCCTGAATGCCACCAAGGCTAGTGGCAGGCTCTTGGCTGCTGGTTGTGCTTGTGACGTCACAGCAGCCTCAGTGCCTCCGAGGCCAGTGGCAGGCTCCTGGCTGCTGGCTGTGCTTGTGAGGTCACAGCAGACTCAGTGCCTCACAGGCCAGTGTCAGGCTCATGGCTGCTGGCTGTGCTTATGACGTCACAGCAGCCTTAGTGCCTCCTAGGCCCGTGGCAGGCTCATGGCTGCTGGCTGTGCTTCTGAGGTCACAGCAGCCTCAGTGTCTCCGTGGATAGTGCCATGCTCATGGCTGCTGGCTGTGCTTGTGAGGTCACAGCAGCCTCAGTGCCTCTCAGGCTAGTGGCAGTCTCATGGCTGCTGGCTGTGCTTGTGAGGTCACAGCAGCCTGGAAGCCTCCTAGCCCTGTGGCAGGCTCATGGCTGCTGGCTATGATTGTGAGGTCACAGCAGACTCAGTGCCTCAAAAGTTAGTGTCCATCGCCCCCTGCTGGCTGTGCTTGTGACGTCACAGCAGCCTCAGTGCCTCCTCTGCCAGTATCATGCACATGGCTGCTGGCTGTGCTTGTGAGGTCACAGCAGCCTGAATGACTCCTAGCCCAGTGGCAGGCTCATGGCTGCTGGCTATGATTGTGAGCTCACAGCAGCCTCAGTGCCTCATAGTTTAGTGTCCAGCGTCCCCTGCTGGCTCTGTTTGCAAGCTCACAGCAGACTAAGTGCCTCATAGTTTAGTGTGCAGCGTCCCCTGCTGGCTGTGCTTGTGAGGTCACAGCAGCCTCAATGCCTCCTAGGCCAGTGTCAGGCTCATGGCGGCTGGCTGTGCTTCTGAGGTCACAGCAGCCTCAGTGCCTCCTCTGCCAGTGGTAGTCTCATGGCTGCTGGCTGTGCTTCTGAGGTCACAGCAGCCTCAGTGCCTCCTAGGTTAGTGTCCATCACCCCTACTGGCTGTGTTTGTGAGGTCACAGCAGCCTCAGTGCCTCCGAGGCCAGTGGCAGGCTCCTGGCTGCTGGCTGTGCTTGTGAGGTCACAGCAGCCTCAGTGCCTCCTAGGTTAGTGTCCATCGCCCCCTAGTGGCTGTGCTTGTGAGGTCACACCAGCCTCAGTGCCTCACAGGCCAGTATGATGCTCAAGGCTGCTGGCTGTGCTTGTGAGGTCACAGCAGCCTCAGTGCCTCCTCTGCCAGTGCCATGCTCATGGCTGCTGGCTGTGCTTGTGAGGTCACAGCAGCCTCACTGCCTCCTAGGCCAGTATCAGGCTCATGGCTGCTGGCTGTGCTTCTGAGGTCACAGAAGCCTGAATGCCTCCTAGGCCAGTTGCAAGGTCATGGCTGCTGGCTGTGATTGTGAGGTCACAGCAGACTCAGTGCCTCATAGTTTAGTGTCCAGCGTCCCCTGCTGGCTGTGCTTGTGAGGTCACAGCAGACTCTGTGCCTCAAAAGTTAGTGTCCAGCGCCACCTGCTGGCTGTGCTTGCGAGGTCACAGCAGCCTCAGTGCCTCACAGGCCAGTATCAGGCTTATGGCTGCTGCCTGTGCTTGTGACGTCACAGCAGCCTCAGTGCCTCCTCTGCCAGTGCCATGCTCGTGGCTGCTGGCTCTGCTTGTGAGGTCACAGCAGCCTCAGTGCCTCCTAGGCCAGTCGCAGGCTCATGCCTGCTGGCTGTGCTTGTGAGGTCACAGCAGCCTCAGTGCCTCATAGTTTAGTGTCCAGCGTCCCCTGCTGGCTCTGCTTCTGAGATCACAGCAGACTCAGTGCCTCAAAAGTTAGTGTGCAACGCCCCCTGCTGGCTGTGTTTGTGAGGTCATAGCAGCCTCAGTGCCTCATCGTTTAGTGCCCAGCGTCCCATGCTGGCTCTGCTTGTGAGGTCACAGCAGACTCAGTGCCTCAAAAGTTAGTGTCCATCGTCCCCTGCTGACTGTGCTTGTGAGGTCATAGCAGCCTCAGTGCCTCCGAGGCCAGTGGCAGGCTCATGGCTGCTGGCTGTGCTTCTGAGATCACAGAAGCCTGAATGCCTCCTAGGCCAGTGGCAGTCTCATGGCGGCTGGCTATGATTGTGAGGTCACACCAGCCTCAGTGCCTCACAGGCCAGCATCAGGCTCATGGCTGCTGGCTGTGCTTGTGACGTCACAGCAGCCTCAGTGCCTCCCAGGCCAGTGCCATGCTCATGGCTGCTGGCTGTGCTTCTGAGATCACAGCAGCCTCAGTGCCTCCTAGGCCAGTGGCAGGCTCATGGCTGCTGGCTGTGCTTGTGAGGTCACAGCAGCCTCAGTGCCTCATAGTTTAGTGTCCAGCGTCCCCTGCTGGCTCTGCTTGTGAGGTCACAGCAGACTCAGTGCCTCATACGTAAGTGTCCAGCGCCCCCTGCTGGCTCTCCTTGTGAGGTCACAGCAGCCTGAATGCCTCCTAGACCAGTGTCAGGCTCATGGCTGCTGGCTGTGCTTCTGAGGTCACAGCAGCCTCACTGTCTCCATGGATAGTGCCAAGCTCATGGCTGCTGGCTGTGCTTTTGAGGTCACAGCAACCTCAGTGCCTCTCAGGTCAGTATCAGGCTCCTGCCTGCTGGCTGTGCTTGTGAGGTCACAGCAGCCTGAATGCCTCCTAGGCCAGTGGCAGGCTCATGGCTGCTGGCTGTGCTTGTGACGTCACAGCAGCCTCAGTGCCTCCTCTGCCAGTATCATGCTCATGGCTGCTGGCTGTGCTTGTGAGGTCACAGCAGACTGAATGACTCCTAGCCCAGTGGCAGGCTCATGGCTGCTGGCTATGATTGTGAGCTCACAGCAGCCTCAGTGCCTCATAGTTTAGTGTCCAGCGTCCCCTGCTGGCTCTGTTTGCAAGCTCACAGCAGACTAAGTGCCTCATAGTTTAGTGTGCAGCGTCCCCTGCTGGCTGTGCTTGTGAGGTCACAGCAGCCTGAATGCCTCCTAGGCCAGTGTCAGTCTCATGGCGGCTGGCTGTGCTTCTGAGGTCACAGCAGCCTCAGTGCCTCTCAGACCAGTTGCAGTCTCATGGCTGCTGGCTGTGCTTGTGAGGTCACAGCAGCCTCAGTGCCTCCCAGGCCAATTTCAGGTTCCTGGCTGCTGGCTGTGCTTGTGACGTCACAGCAGCCTCAGTGCCTCCTAGGCCCGTGGCAGGCTCATGGCTGCTGCCTGTGCTTGTGACGTCACAGCAGCTTCAGTGCATCTGAGGCCAGTGGCAGTCTCATGGAGGCTGGCTATGATTGTGAGGTCACACCAGCCTCAGTGTCTCACAGGCCAGCATCAGGCTCATGGCTGCTGGCTGTGCTTGTGACGTCACAGCAGCCTCAGTGCCTCATAGTTTAGTGTCCAGCGTCCCCTGCTGTCTCTGCTTGTGAGGTCACAGCAGACAGTGCCTCAAAAGTTAGTGTCCATCGTCCCCTGCTGACTGTGCTTGTGAGGTCACAGCAGCCTCAGTGCCTCATCGTTTAGTGCCCAGCGTCCCATGCTGGCTCTGCTTGTGAGGTCACAGCAGACTCAGTGCCTCAAAAGTTAGTGTCCATCGTCCCCTGCTGACTGTGCTTGTGAGGCCATAGCAGACTCAGTGCCTCCTAGGCCAGTGTCAGGCTCATGGCTGCTGGCTGTGCTTCTGAGTTCACAGAAGCCTGAATGCCTCCTAGGCCAGTGGCAGTCTCATGGCGGCTGGCTATGATTGTGAGGTCACACCAGCCTCAGTGCCTCACAGGCCAGCATCAGGCTCATGGCTGCTGGCTGTGCTTGTGACGTCACAGCAGCCTCAGTGCCTCCCAGGCCAGTGCCATGCTCATGGCTGCTGGCTGTGCTTCTGAGATCACAGCAGCCTCAGTGCCTCCTAGGCCAGTGGCAGGCTCATGGCTGCTGGCTGTGCTTGTGAGGTCACAGCAGACTCAGTGCCTCATAGTTTAGTGTCCAGCGTCCCCTGCTGGCTCTGCTTGTGAGGTCACAGCAGACTCAGTGCCTCATACGTAAGTGTCCAGCGCCCCCTGCTGGCTCTCCTTGTGAGGTCACAGCAGCCTCAGTGCCTCTCAGGCCAGTATCATGCTCATGGCTGCTGGCTGTGCTTGTTAGGTCACAGCAGCCTGAATGCCTCCTGGACCAGAGTCAGGGTCATGGCTGCTGGCTCTGCTTGTGAGGTCAGAGCAGACTCAGTGCCTCAAAGGTTAGTGTCCAGCGCCCCCTGCTGGCTGTGCTTGTGAGGTCACAATAAACTCAGTTCCTCTCAGGCCAGTATCAGGCTCAGGGCTGCTGGCTGTGCTTCTGAGGTCACAGCAGCCTGAATGCCTCCTAGACCAGTGTCAGGCTCATGGCTGCTGGCTGTGCTTGTGAGGTCACACAAGCCTGAATGCCTCCAAGGCCAGTGGCAGGCTCATGGCTGCTGGCTGTGCTTCTGAGGTCACAGCAGCCTGAATGCCACCAAGGCTAGTGGCAGGCTCTTGGCTGCTGGTTGTGCTTGTGACGTCACAGCAGCCTCAGTGCCTCCGAGGCCAGTGGCAGGCTCCTGGCTGCTGGCTGTGCTTGTGAGGTCACAGCAGACTCAGTGCCTCACAGGCCAGTGTCAGGCTCATGGCTGCTGGCTGTGCTTATGACGTCACAGCAGCCTTAGTGCCTCCTAGGCCCGTGGCAGGCTCATGGCTGCTGGCTGTGCTTCTGAGGTCACAGCAGCCTCAGTGTCTCCGTGGATAGTGCCATGCTCATGGCTGCTGGCTGTGCTTGTGAGGTCACAGCAGCCTCAGTGCCTCTCAGGCTAGTGGCAGTCTCATGGCTGCTGGCTGTGCTTGTGAGGTCACAGCAGCCTGGAAGCCTCCTAGCCCTGTGGCAGGCTCATGGCTGCTGGCTATGATTGTGAGGTCACAGCAGACTCAGTGCCTCAAAAGTTAGTGTCCATCGCCCCCTGCTGGCTGTGCTTGTGACGTCACAGCAGCCTCAGTGCCTCCTCTGCCAGTATCATGCACATGGCTGCTGGCTGTGCTTGTGAGGTCACAGCAGCCTGAATGACTCCTAGCCCAGTGGCAGGCTCATGGCTGCTGGCTATGATTGTGAGCTCACAGCAGCCTCAGTGCCTCATAGTTTAGTGTCCAGCGTCCCCTGCTGGCTCTGTTTGCAAGCTCACAGCAGACTAAGTGCCTCATAGTTTAGTGTGCAGCGTCCCCTGCTGGCTGTGCTTGTGAGGTCACAGCAGCCTCAATGCCTCCTAGGCCAGTGTCAGGCTCATGGCGGCTGGCTGTGCTTCTGAGGTCACAGCAGCCTCAGTGCCTCCTCTGCCAGTGGTAGTCTCATGGCTGCTGGCTGTGCTTCTGAGGTCACAGCAGCCTCAGTGCCTCCTAGGTTAGTGTCCATCACCCCTACTGGCTGTGTTTGTGAGGTCACAGCAGCCTCAGTGCCTCCGAGGCCAGTGGCAGGCTCCTGGCTGCTGGCTGTGCTTGTGAGGTCACAGCAGCCTCAGTGCCTCCTAGGTTAGTGTCCATCGCCCCCTAGTGGCTGTGCTTGTGAGGTCACACCAGCCTCAGTGCCTCACAGGCCAGTATGATGCTCAAGGCTGCTGGCTGTGCTTGTGAGGTCACAGCAGCCTCAGTGCCTCCTCTGCCAGTGCCATGCTCATGGCTGCTGGCTGTGCTTGTGAGGTCACAGCAGCCTCACTGCCTCCTAGGCCAGTATCAGGCTCATGGCTGCTGGCTGTGCTTCTGAGGTCACAGAAGCCTGAATGCCTCCTAGGCCAGTTGCAAGGTCATGGCTGCTGGCTGTGATTGTGAGGTCACAGCAGACTCAGTGCCTCATAGTTTAGTGTCCAGCGTCCCCTGCTGGCTGTGCTTGTGAGGTCACAGCAGACTCTGTGCCTCAAAAGTTAGTGTCCAGCGCCACCTGCTGGCTGTGCTTGCGAGGTCACAGCAGCCTCAGTGCCTCACAGGCCAGTATCAGGCTTATGGCTGCTGCCTGTGCTTGTGACGTCACAGCAGCCTCAGTGCCTCCTCTGCCAGTGCCATGCTCGTGGCTGCTGGCTCTGCTTGTGAGGTCACAGCAGCCTCAGTGCCTCCTAGGCCAGTCGCAGGCTCATGCCTGCTGGCTGTGCTTGTGAGGTCACAGCAGCCTCAGTGCCTCATAGTTTAGTGTCCAGCGTCCCCTGCTGGCTCTGCTTCTGAGATCACAGCAGACTCAGTGCCTCAAAAGTTAGTGTGCAACGCCCCCTGCTGGCTGTGTTTGTGAGGTCATAGCAGCCTCAGTGCCTCATCGTTTAGTGCCCAGCGTCCCATGCTGGCTCTGCTTGTGAGGTCACAGCAGACTCAGTGCCTCAAAAGTTAGTGTCCATCGTCCCCTGCTGACTGTGCTTGTGAGGTCATAGCAGCCTCAGTGCCTCCGAGGCCAGTGGCAGGCTCATGGCTGCTGGCTGTGCTTCTGAGATCACAGAAGCCTGAATGCCTCCTAGGCCAGTGGCAGTCTCATGGCGGCTGGCTATGATTGTGAGGTCACACCAGCCTCAGTGCCTCACAGGCCAGCATCAGGCTCATGGCTGCTGGCTGTGCTTGTGACGTCACAGCAGCCTCAGTGCCTCCCAGGCCAGTGCCATGCTCATGGCTGCTGGCTGTGCTTCTGAGATCACAGCAGCCTCAGTGCCTCCTAGGCCAGTGGCAGGCTCATGGCTGCTGGCTGTGCTTGTGAGGTCACAGCAGCCTCAGTGCCTCATAGTTTAGTGTCCAGCGTCCCCTGCTGGCTCTGCTTGTGAGGTCACAGCAGACTCAGTGCCTCATACGTAAGTGTCCAGCGCCCCCTGCTGGCTCTCCTTGTGAGGTCACAGCAGCCTGAATGCCTCCTAGACCAGTGTCAGGCTCATGGCTGCTGGCTGTGCTTCTGAGGTCACAGCAGCCTCACTGTCTCCATGGATAGTGCCAAGCTCATGGCTGCTGGCTGTGCTTTTGAGGTCACAGCAACCTCAGTGCCTCTCAGGTCAGTATCAGGCTCCTGCCTGCTGGCTGTGCTTGTGAGGTCACAGCAGCCTGAATGCCTCCTAGGCCAGTGGCAGGCTCATGGCTGCTGGCTGTGCTTGTGACGTCACAGCAGCCTCAGTGCCTCTGAGGCCAGTGGCAGGCTCATGGCTGCTGGCTGTGCTTGTGAGGTCACAGCAGACTCCGTGCCTCAAAAGTTAGTGTCCAGCGCCGCCTGCTGGCTGTGCTTGTGAGGTCACAGCAGCCTCAGTGCCTCACAGGCCAGTATCAGGCTTATGGCTGCTGCCTGTGCTTGTGACGTCACAGCAGCCTCAGTGCCTCCTCTGCCAGTGCCATGCTCGTGGCTGCTGGCTCTGCTTGTGAGGTCACAGCAGCCTCAGTGCCTCCTAGGCCAGTGGCAGGCTCATGGCTGCTGGCTGTGCTTGTGAGGTCACAGCAGCCTCAGTGCCTCATAGGTTAGTGTCCAGCGTCCCATGCTGGCTCTGCTTGTGAGGTCACAGCAGACTCAGTGCCTCATAAGTTAGTGTCCATCGTCCCCTGCTGACTGTGCTTGTGAGGTCATAGCAGCCTCAGTGCCTCCTAGGCCAGTGTCAGGCTCATGGCTGCTGGCTGTGCTTCTGAGTTCACAGAAGCCTCAGTGCCTCCTAGGCCAGTGGCAGGCTCATGGCTGCTGGCTGTGCTTGTGAGGTCACAGCAGCCTCAGTGCCTCATAGGTTAGTGTCCAGCGTCCCATGCTGGCTCTGCTTGTGAGGTCACAGCAGACTCAGTGCCTCATAAGTTAGTGTCCATCGTCCCCTGCTGACTGTGCTTGTGAGGTCATAGCAGCCTCAGTGCCTCCTAGGCCAGTGTCAGGCTCATGGCTGCTGGCTGTGCTTCTGAGTTCACAGAAGCCTCACTGCCTCCTAGGCCAGTGGCAGGCTCATGGCTGCTGGCTGTGCTTGTGAGGTCACAGCAGCCTCAGTGCCTCATAGTTTAGTGTCCAGCGTCCCCTGCTGGCTGTGCTTCTGAGGTCACAGCAGCCTCAGTGCCTCCTAGGTTAGTGTCCATCACCCCTACTGGCTGTGTTTGTGAGGTCACAGCAGCCTCAGTGCCTCCGAGGCCAGTGGCAGGCTCCTGGCTGCTGGCTGTGCTTGTGAGGTCACAGCAGCCTCAGTGCCTCCTAGGTTAGTGTCCATCGCCCCCTAGTGGCTGTGCTTGTGAGGTCACACCAGCCTCAGTGCCTCACAGGCCAGTATGATGCTCAAGGCTGCTGGCTGTGCTTGTGAGGTCACACCAGCCTCAGTGCCTCACAGGCCAGCATCAGGCTCATGGCTGCTGGCTGTGCTTGTGAGGTCACAGCAGCCTCACTGCCTCCTAGGCCAGTATCAGGCTCATGGCTGCTGGCTGTGCTTCTGAGGTCACAGAAGCCTGAATGCCTCCTAGGCCAGTTGCAAGGTCATGGCTGCTGGCTGTGATTGTGAGGTCACAGCAGACTCAGTGCCTCATAGTTTAGTGTCCAGCGTCCCCTGCTGGCTGTGCTTGTGAGGTCACAGCAGACTCTGTGCCTCAAAAGTTAGTGTCCAGCGCCACCTGCTGGCTGTGCTTGCGAGGTCACAGCAGCCTCAGTGCCTCACAGGCCAGTATCAGGTTTATGGCTGCTGCCTGTGCTTGTGACGTCACAGCAGCCTCAGTGCCTCCTCTGCCAGTGCCATGCTCGTGGCTGCTGGCTCTGCTTGTGAGGTCACAGCAGCCTCAGTGCCTCCTAGGCCAGTGGCAGGCTCATGGCTGCTGGCTGTGCTTGTGAGGTCACAGCAGCCTCAGTGCCTCATAGTTTAGTGTCCAGCGTCCCCTGCTGGCTCTGCTTCTGAGATCACAGCAGACTCAGTGCCTCAAAAGTTAGTGTGCAACGCCCCCTGCTGGCTGTGTTTGTGAGGTCATAGCAGCCTCAGTGCCTCATCGTTTAGTGCCCAGCGTCCCATGCTGGCTCTGCTTGTGAGGTCACAGCAGACTCAGTGCCTCAAAAGTTAGTGTCCATCGTCCCCTGCTGACTGTGCTTGTGAGGTCATAGCAGCCTCAGTGCCTCCTAGGCCAGTGTCAGGCTCATGGCTGCTGGCTGTGCTTCTGAGTTCACAGAAGCCTGAATGCCTCCTAGGCCAGTGGCAGTCTCATGGCGGCTGGCTATGATTGTGAGGTCACACCAGCCTCAGTGCCTCACAGGCCAGCATCAGGTTCATGGCTGCTGGCTGTGCTTGTGAGGTCACAGCAGCCTCAGTGCCTCCCAGGCCAGTGCCATGCTCATGGCTGCTGGCTGTGCTTCTGAGATCACAGCAGCCTCAGTGCCTCCTAGGCCAGTGGCAGGCTCATGGCTGCTGGCTGTGCTTGTGAGGTCACAGCAGCCTCAGTGCCTCATAGTTTAGTGTCCAGCGCCCCCTGCTGACTGTGCTTGTGAGCTCACACCAGCCTCAGTACCTCTCAGGCCAGTATCATGCTCATGGCTGCTGGCTGTGCTTGTGAGGTCACAGCAGCCTGAATGCCTCCTGGACCAGAGTCAGGGTCATGGCTGCTGGCTCTGCTTGTGAGGTCAGAGCAGACTCAGTGCCTCAAAGGTTAGTGTCCAGCGCCCCCTGCTGGCTGTGCTTGTGAGGTCACAATAAACTCAGTTCCTCTCAGGCCAGTATCAGGCTCAGGGCTGCTGGCTGTGCTTCTGAGGTCACAGCAGCCTGAATGCCTCCTAGACCAGTGTCAGGCTCATGGCTGCTGGCTGTGCTTGTGAGGTCACACAAGCCTGAATGCCTCCAAGGCCAGTGGCAGGCTCATGGCTGCTGGCTGTGCTTCTGAGGTCACAGAAGCCTGAATGCCACCAAGGCTAGTGGCAGGCTCTTGGCTGCTGGTTGTGCTTCTGACGTCACAGCAGCCTCAGTGCCTCCGAGGCCAGTGGCAGGCTCCTGGCTGCTGGCTGTGCTTGTGAGGTCACAGCAGCCTCAGTGCCTCCTAGGTTAGTGTCCATCGCCCCCTACTGGCTGTGCTTGTGAGGTCACAGCAGACTCAGTGCCTCACAGGCCAGTGTCAGGCTCATGGCTGCTGGCTGTGCTTATGACGTCACAGCAGCCTTAGTGCCTCCTAGGCCCGTGGCAGGCTCATGGCTGCTGGCTGTGCTTCTGAGGTCACAGCAGCCTCAGTGTCTCCGTGGATAGTGCCATGCTCATGGCTGCTGGCTGTGCTTGTGAGGTCACAGCAGCCTCAGTGCCTCTCAGGCTAGTGGCAGTCTCATGGCTGCTGGCTGTGCTTGTGAGGTCACAGCAGCCTGGAAGCCTCCTAGCCCTGTGGCAGGCTCATGGCTGCTGGCTATGATTGTGAGGTCACAGCAGACTCAGTGCCTCAAAAGTTAGTGTCCATCGCCCCCTGCTGGCTGTGCTTGTGACGTCACAGCAGCCTCAGTGCCTCCTCTGCCAGTATCATGCTCATGGCTGCTGGCTGTGCTTGTGAGGTCACAGCAGCCTGAATGACTCCTAGCCCAGTGGCAGGCTCATGGCTGCTGGCTATGATTGTGAGCTCACAGCAGCCTCAGTGCCTCATTGTTTAGTGTCCAGCGTCCCCTGCTGGCTCTGTTTGCAAGCTCACAGCAGACTAAGGGCCTCATAGTTTAGTGTGCAGCGTCCCCTGCTGGCTGTGCTTGTGAGGTCACAGCAGCCTGAATGCCTCCTAGGCCAGTGTCAGGCTCATGGCGGCTGGCTGTGCTTCTGAGGTCACAGCAGCCTCAGTGCCTCTCAGACCAGTTGCAGTCTCATGGCTGCTGGCTGTGCTTGTGAGGTCACAGCAGCCTCAGTGCCTCCCAGGCCAATTTCAGGTTCCTGGCTGCTGGCTGTGCTTGTGACGTCACAGCAGCCTCAGTGCCTCCTAGGCCCGTGGCAGGCTCATGGCTGCTGCCTGTGCTTGTGACGTCACAGCAGCTTCAGTGCATCTGAGGCCAGTGGCAGTCTCATGGAGGCTGGCTGTGATTGTGAGGTCACACCAGCCTCAGTGTCTCACAGGCCAGCATCAGGCTCATGGCTGCTGGCTGTGCTTGTGACGTCACAGCAGCTTCAGTGCATCTGAGGCCAGTGGCAGTCTCATGGAGGCTGGCTGTGATTGTGAGGTCACACCAGCCTCAGTGTCTCACAGGCCAGCATCAGGCTCATGGCTGCTGGCTGTGCTTGTGACGTCACAGCAGCCTCAGTGCCTCATAGTTTAGTGTCCAGCGTCCCCTGCTGTCTCTGCTTGTGAGGTCACAGCAGACAGTGCCTCAAAAGTTAGTGTCCATCGTCCCCTGCTGACTGTGCTTGTGAGGTCACAGCAGCCTCAGTGCCTCATCGTTTAGTGCCCAGCGTCCCATGCTGGCTCTGCTTGTGAGGTCACAGCAGACTCAGTGCCTCAAAAGTTAGTGTCCATCGTCCCCTGCTGACTGTGCTTGTGAGGTCATAGCAGCCTCAGTGCCTCCTAGGCCAGTGTCAGGCTCATGGCTGCTGGCTGTGCTTCTGAGTTCACAGAAGCCTGAATGCCTCCTAGGCCAGTGGCAGTCTCATGGCGGCTGGCTATGATTGTGAGGTCACACCAGCCTCAGTGCCTCACAGGCCAGCATCAGGCTCATGGCTGCTGGCTGTGCTTGTGACGTCACAGCAGCCTCAGTGCCTCCCAGGCCAGTGCCATGCTCATGGCTGCTGGCTGTGCTTCTGAGATCACAGCAGCCTCAGTGCCTCCTAGGCCAGTGGCAGGCTCATGGCTGCTGGCTGTGCTTGTGAGGTCACAGCAGACTCAGTGCCTCATAGTTTAGTGTCCAGCGTCCCCTGCTGGCTCTGCTTGTGAGGTCACAGCAGACTCAGTGCCTCATACGTAAGTGTCCAGCGCCCCCTGCTGGCTCTCCTTGTGAGGTCACAGCAGCCTCAGTGCCTCTCAGGCCAGTATCATGCTCATGGCTGCTGGCTGTGCTTGTTAGGTCACAGCAGCCTGAATGCCTCCTGGACCAGAGTCAGGGTCATGGCTGCTGGCTCTGCTTGTGAGGTCAGAGCAGACTCAGTGCCTCAAAGGTTAGTGTCCAGCGCCCCCTGCTGGCTGTGCTTGTGAGGTCACAATAAACTCAGTTCCTCTCAGGCCAGTATCAGGCTCAGGGCTGCTGGCTGTGCTTCTGAGGTCACAGCAGCCTGAATGCCTCCTAGACCAGTGTCAGGCTCATGGCTGCTGGCTGTGCTTGTGAGGTCACACAAGCCTGAATGCCTCCAAGGCCAGTGGCAGGCTCATGGCTGCTGGCTGTGCTTCTGAGGTCACAGCAGCCTGAATGCCACCAAGGCTAGTGGCAGGCTCTTGGCTGCTGGTTGTGCTTGTGACGTCACAGCAGCCTCAGTGCCTCCGAGGCCAGTGGCAGGCTCCTGGCTGCTGGCTGTGCTTGTGAGGTCACAGCAGACTCAGTGCCTCACAGGCCAGTGTCAGGCTCATGGCTGCTGGCTGTGCTTATGACGTCACAGCAGCCTTAGTGCCTCCTAGGCCCGTGGCAGGCTCATGGCTGCTGGCTGTGCTTCTGAGGTCACAGCAGCCTCAGTGTCTCCGTGGATAGTGCCATGCTCATGGCTGCTGGCTGTGCTTGTGAGGTCACAGCAGCCTCAGTGCCTCTCAGGCTAGTGGCAGTCTCATGGCTGCTGGCTGTGCTTGTGAGGTCACAGCAGCCTGGAAGCCTCCTAGCCCTGTGGCAGGCTCATGGCTGCTGGCTATGATTGTGAGGTCACAGCAGACTCAGTGCCTCAAAAGTTAGTGTCCATCGCCCCCTGCTGGCTGTGCTTGTGACGTCACAGCAGCCTCAGTGCCTCCTCTGCCAGTATCATGCTCATGGCTGCTGGCTGTGCTTGTGAGGTCACAGCAGCCTGAATGACTCCTAGCCCAGTGGCAGGCTCATGGCTGCTGGCTATGATTGTGAGCTCACAGCAGCCTCAGTGCCTCATAGTTTAGTGTCCAGCGTCCCCTGCTGGCTCTGTTTGCAAGCTCACAGCAGACTAAGTGCCTCATAGTTTAGTGTGCAGCGTCCCCTGCTGGCTGTGCTTGTGAGGTCACAGCAGCCTCAATGCCTCCTAGGCCAGTGTCAGGCTCATGGCTGCTGGCTGTGCTTCTGAGGTCACAGCAGCCTCAGTGCCTCCTCTGCCAGTGGTAGTCTCATGGCTGCTGGCTGTGCTTCTGAGGTCACAGCAGCCTCAGTGCCTCCTAGGTTAGTGTCCATCACCCCTACTGGCTGTGTTTGTGAGGTCACAGCAGCCTCAGTGCCTCCGAGGCCAGTGGCAGGCTCCTGGCTGCTGGCTGTGCTTGTGAGGTCACAGCAGCCTCAGTGCCTCCTAGGTTAGTGTCCATCGCCCCCTAGTGGCTGTGCTTGTGAGGTCACACCAGCCTCAGTGCCTCACAGGCCAGTATGATGCTCAAGGCTGCTGGCTGTGCTTGTGAGGTCACAGCAGCCTCAGTGCCTCCTCTGCCAGTGCCATGCTCATGGCTGCTGGCTGTGCTTGTGAGGTCACAGCAGCCTCACTGCCTCCTAGGCCAGTATCAGGCTCATGGCTGCTGGCTGTGCTTCTGAGGTCACAGAAGCCTGAATGCCTCCTAGGCCAGTTGCAAGGTCATGGCTGCTGGCTGTGATTGTGAGGTCACAGCAGACTCAGTGCCTCATAGTTTAGTGTCCAGCGTCCCCTGCTGGCTGTGCTTGTGAGGTCACAGCAGACTCTGTGCCTCAAAAGTTAGTGTCCAGCGCCACCTGCTGGCTGTGCTTGTGAGGTCACAGCAGCCTCAGTGCCTCACAGGCCAGTATCAGGCTTATGGCTGCTGCCTGTGCTTGTGACGTCACAGCAGCCTCAGTGCCTCCTCTGCCAGTGCCATGCTCGTGGCTGCTGGCTCTGCTTGTGAGGTCACAGCAGCCTCAGTGCCTCCTAGGCCAGTGGCAGGCTCATGGCTGCTGGCTGTGCTTGTGAGGTCACAGCAGCCTCAGTGCCTCATAGTTTAGTGTCCAGCGTCCCCTGCTGGCTCTGCTTCTGAGATCACAGCAGACTCAGTGCCTCAAAAGTTAGTGTGCAATGCCCCCTGCTGGCTGTGTTTGTGAGGTCATAGCAGCCTCAGTGCCTCATCGTTTAGTGCCCAGCGTCCCATGCTGGCTCTGCTTGTGAGGTCACAGCAGACTCAGTGCCTCAAAAGTTAGTGTCCATCGTCCCCTGCTGACTGTGCTTGTGAGGTCATAGCAGCCTCAGTGCCTCCTAGGCCAGTGTCAGGCTCATGGCTGCTGGCTGTGCTTCTGAGTTCACAGAAGCCTGAATGCCTCCTAGGCCAGTGGCAGTCTCATGGCGGCTGGCTATGATTGTGAGGTCACACCAGCCTCAGTGCCTCACAGGCCAGCATCAGGCTCATGGCTGCTGGCTGTGCTTGTGACGTCACAGCAGCCTCAGTGCCTCCCAGGCCAGTGCCATGCTCATGGCTGCTGGCTGTGCTTCTGAGATCACAGCAGCCTCAGTGCCTCCTAGGCCAGTGGCAGGCTCATGGCTGCTGGCTGTGCTTGTGAGGTCACAGCAGCCTCAGTGCCTCATAGTTTAGTGTCCAGCGTCCCCTGCTGGCTCTGCTTGTGAGGTCACAGCAGACTCAGTGCCTCATACGTAAGTGTCCAGCGCCCCCTGCTGGCTCTCCTTGTGAGGTCACAGCAGCCTCAGTGCCTCTCAGGCCAGTATCATGCTCATGGCTGCTGGCTGTGCTTGTTAGGTCACAGCAGCCTGAATGCCTCCTGGACCAGAGTCAGGGTCATGGCTGCTGGCTCTGCTTGTGAGGTCAGAGCAGACTCAGTGCCTCAAAGGTTAGTGTCCAGCGCCCCCTGCTGGCTGTGCTTGTGAGGTCACAATAAACTCAGTTCCTCTCAGGCCAGTATCAGGCTCAGGGCTGCTGGCTGTGCTTCTGAGGTCACAGCAGCCTGAATGCCTCCTAGACCAGTGTCAGGCTCATGGCTGCTGGCTGTGCTTGTGAGGTCACACAAGCCTGAATGCCTCCAAGGCCAGTGGCAGGCTCATGGCTGCTGGCTGTGCTTCTGAGGTCACAGCAGCCTGAATGCCACCAAGGCTAGTGGCAGGCTCTTGGCTGCTGGTTGTGCTTGTGACGTCACAGCAGCCTCAGTGCCTCCGAGGCCAGTGGCAGGCTCCTGGCTGCTGGCTGTGCTTGTGAGGTCACAGCAGACTCAGTGCCTCACAGGCCAGTGTCAGGCTCATGGCTGCTGGCTGTGCTTATGACGTCACAGCAGCCTTAGTGCCTCCTAGGCCCGTGGCAGGCTCATGGCTGCTGGCTGTGCTTCTGAGGTCACAGCAGCCTCAGTGTCTCCGTGGATAGTGCCATGCTCATGGCTGCTGGCTGTGCTTGTGAGGTCACAGCAGCCTCAGTGCCTCTCAGGCTAGTGGCAGTCTCATGGCTGCTGGCTGTGCTTGTGAGGTCACAGCAGCCTGGAAGCCTCCTAGCCCTGTGGCAGGCTCATGGCTGCTGGCTATGATTGTGAGGTCACAGCAGACTCAGTGCCTCAAAAGTTAGTGTCCATCGCCCCCTGCTGGCTGTGCTTGTGACGTCACAGCAGCCTCAGTGCCTCCTCTGCCAGTATCATGCTCATGGCTGCTGGCTGTGCTTGTGAGGTCACAGCAGCCTGAATGACTCCTAGCCCAGTGGCAGGCTCATGGCTGCTGGCTATGATTGTGAGCTCACAGCAGCCTCAGTGCCTCATAGTTTAGTGTCCAGCGTCCCCTGCTGGCTCTGTTTGCAAGCTCACAGCAGACTAAGTGCCTCATAGTTTAGTGTGCAGCGTCCCCTGCTGGCTGTGCTTGTGAGGTCACAGCAGCCTCAATGCCTCCTAGGCCAGTGTCAGGCTCATGGCTGCTGGCTGTGCTTCTGAGGTCACAGCAGCCTCAGTGCCTCCTCTGCCAGTGGTAGTCTCATGGCTGCTGGCTGTGCTTCTGAGGTCACAGCAGCCTCAGTGCCTCCTAGGTTAGTGTCCATCACCCCTACTGGCTGTGTTTGTGAGGTCACAGCAGCCTCAGTGCCTCCGAGGCCAGTGGCAGGCTCCTGGCTGCTGGCTGTGCTTGTGAGGTCACAGCAGCCTCAGTGCCTCCTAGGTTAGTGTCCATCGCCCCCTAGTGGCTGTGCTTGTGAGGTCACACCAGCCTCAGTGCCTCACAGGCCAGTATGATGCTCAAGGCTGCTGGCTGTGCTTGTGAGGTCACAGCAGCCTCAGTGCCTCCTCTGCCAGTGCCATGCTCATGGCTGCTGGCTGTGCTTGTGAGGTCACAGCAGCCTCACTGCCTCCTAGGCCAGTATCAGGCTCATGGCTGCTGGCTGTGCTTCTGAGGTCACAGAAGCCTGAATGCCTCCTAGGCCAGTTGCAAGGTCATGGCTGCTGGCTGTGATTGTGAGGTCACAGCAGACTCAGTGCCTCATAGTTTAGTGTCCAGCGTCCCCTGCTGGCTGTGCTTGTGAGGTCACAGCAGACTCTGTGCCTCAAAAGTTAGTGTCCAGCGCCACCTGCTGGCTGTGCTTGTGAGGTCACAGCAGCCTCAGTGCCTCACAGGCCAGTATCAGGCTTATGGCTGCTGCCTGTGCTTGTGACGTCACAGCAGCCTCAGTGCCTCCTCTGCCAGTGCCATGCTCGTGGCTGCTGGCTCTGCTTGTGAGGTCACAGCAGCCTCAGTGCCTCCTAGGCCAGTGGCAGGCTCATGGCTGCTGGCTGTGCTTGTGAGGTCACAGCAGCCTCAGTGCCTCATAGTTTAGTGTCCAGCGTCCCCTGCTGGCTCTGCTTCTGAGATCACAGCAGACTCAGTGCCTCAAAAGTTAGTGTGCAATGCCCCCTGCTGGCTGTGTTTGTGAGGTCATAGCAGCCTCAGTGCCTCATCGTTTAGTGCCCAGCGTCCCATGCTGGCTCTGCTTGTGAGGTCACAGCAGACTCAGTGCCTCAAAAGTTAGTGTCCATCGTCCCCTGCTGACTGTGCTTGTGAGGTCATAGCAGCCTCAGTGCCTCCTAGGCCAGTGTCAGGCTCATGGCTGCTGGCTGTGCTTCTGAGTTCACAGAAGCCTGAATGCCTCCTAGGCCAGTGGCAGTCTCATGGCGGCTGGCTATGATTGTGAGGTCACACCAGCCTCAGTGCCTCACAGGCCAGCATCAGGCTCATGGCTGCTGGCTGTGCTTGTGACGTCACAGCAGCCTCAGTGCCTCCCAGGCCAGTGCCATGCTCATGGCTGCTGGCTGTGCTTCTGAGATCACAGCAGCCTCAGTGCCTCCTAGGCCAGTGGCAGGCTCATGGCTGCTGGCTGTGCTTGTGAGGTCACAGCAGCCTCAGTGCCTCATAGTTTAGTGTCCAGCGTCCCCTGCTGGCTCTGCTTGTGAGGTCACAGCAGACTCAGTGCCTCATACGTAAGTGTCCAGCGCCCCCTGCTGGCTCTCCTTGTGAGGTCACAGCAGCCTCAGTGCCTCTCAGGCCAGTATCATGCTCATGGCTGCTGGCTGTGCTTGTTAGGTCACAGCAGCCTGAATGCCTCCTGGACCAGAGTCAGGGTCATGGCTGCTGGCTCTGCTTGTGAGGTCAGAGCAGACTCAGTGCCTCAAAGGTTAGTGTCCAGCGCCCCCTGCTGGCTGTGCTTGTGAGGTCACAATAAACTCAGTTCCTCTCAGGCCAGTATCAGGCTCAGGGCTGCTGGCTGTGCTTCTGAGGTCACAGCAGCCTGAATGCCTCCTAGACCAGTGTCAGGCTCATGGCTGCTGGCTGTGCTTGTGAGGTCACACAAGCCTGAATGCCTCCAAGGCCAGTGGCAGGCTCATGGCTGCTGGCTGTGCTTCTGAGGTCACAGCAGCCTGAATGCCACCAAGGCTAGTGGCAGGCTCTTGGCTGCTGGTTGTGCTTGTGACGTCACAGCAGCCTCAGTGCCTCCGAGGCCAGTGGCAGGCTCCTGGCTGCTGGCTGTGCTTGTGAGGTCACAGCAGACTCAGTGCCTCACAGGCCAGTGTCAGGCTCATGGCTGCTGGCTGTGCTTATGACGTCACAGCAGCCTTAGTGCCTCCTAGGCCCGTGGCAGGCTCATGGCTGCTGGCTGTGCTTCTGAGGTCACAGCAGCCTCAGTGTCTCCGTGGATAGTGCCATGCTCATGGCTGCTGGCTGTGCTTGTGAGGTCACAGCAGCCTCAGTGCCTCTCAGGCTAGTGGCAGTCTCATGGCTGCTGGCTGTGCTTGTGAGGTCACAGCAGCCTGGAAGCCTCCTAGCCCTGTGGCAGGCTCATGGCTGCTGGCTATGATTGTGAGGTCACAGCAGACTCAGTGCCTCAAAAGTTAGTGTCCATCGCCCCCTGCTGGCTGTGCTTGTGACGTCACAGCAGCCTCAGTGCCTCCTCTGCCAGTATCATGCTCATGGCTGCTGGCTGTGCTTGTGAGGTCACAGCAGCCTGAATGACTCCTAGCCCAGTGGCAGGCTCATGGCTGCTGGCTATGATTGTGAGCTCACAGCAGCCTCAGTGCCTCATAGTTTAGTGTCCAGCGTCCCCTGCTGGCTCTGTTTGCAAGCTCACAGCAGACTAAGTGCCTCATAGTTTAGTGTGCAGCGTCCCCTGCTGGCTGTGCTTGTGAGGTCACAGCAGCCTCAATGCCTCCTAGGCCAGTGTCAGGCTCATGGCTGCTGGCTGTGCTTCTGAGGTCACAGCAGCCTCAGTGCCTCCTCTGCCAGTGGTAGTCTCATGGCTGCTGGCTGTGCTTCTGAGGTCACAGCAGCCTCAGTGCCTCCTAGGTTAGTGTCCATCACCCCTACTGGCTGTGTTTGTGAGGTCACAGCAGCCTCAGTGCCTCCGAGGCCAGTGGCAGGCTCCTGGCTGCTGGCTGTGCTTGTGAGGTCACAGCAGCCTCAGTGCCTCCTAGGTTAGTGTCCATCGCCCCCTAGTGGCTGTGCTTGTGAGGTCACACCAGCCTCAGTGCCTCACAGGCCAGTATGATGCTCAAGGCTGCTGGCTGTGCTTGTGAGGTCACAGCAGCCTCAGTGCCTCCTCTGCCAGTGCCATGCTCATGGCTGCTGGCTGTGCTTGTGAGGTCACAGCAGCCTCACTGCCTCCTAGGCCAGTATCAGGCTCATGGCTGCTGGCTGTGCTTCTGAGGTCACAGAAGCCTGAATGCCTCCTAGGCCAGTTGCAAGGTCATGGCTGCTGGCTGTGATTGTGAGGTCACAGCAGACTCAGTGCCTCATAGTTTAGTGTCCAGCGTCCCCTGCTGGCTGTGCTTGTGAGGTCACAGCAGACTCTGTGCCTCAAAAGTTAGTGTCCAGCGCCACCTGCTGGCTGTGCTTGTGAGGTCACAGCAGCCTCAGTGCCTCACAGGCCAGTATCAGGCTTATGGCTGCTGCCTGTGCTTGTGACGTCACAGCAGCCTCAGTGCCTCCTCTGCCAGTGCCATGCTCGTGGCTGCTGGCTCTGCTTGTGAGGTCACAGCAGCCTCAGTGCCTCCTAGGCCAGTGGCAGGCTCATGGCTGCTGGCTGTGCTTGTGAGGTCACAGCAGCCTCAGTGCCTCATAGTTTAGTGTCCAGCGTCCCCTGCTGGCTCTGCTTCTGAGATCACAGCAGACTCAGTGCCTCAAAAGTTAGTGTGCAATGCCCCCTGCTGGCTGTGTTTGTGAGGTCATAGCAGCCTCAGTGCCTCATCGTTTAGTGCCCAGCGTCCCATGCTGGCTCTGCTTGTGAGGTCACAGCAGACTCAGTGCCTCAAAAGTTAGTGTCCATCGTCCCCTGCTGACTGTGCTTGTGAGGTCATAGCAGCCTCAGTGCCTCCTAGGCCAGTGTCAGGCTCATGGCTGCTGGCTGTGCTTCTGAGTTCACAGAAGCCTGAATGCCTCCTAGGCCAGTGGCAGTCTCATGGCGGCTGGCTATGATTGTGAGGTCACACCAGCCTCAGTGCCTCACAGGCCAGCATCAGGCTCATGGCTGCTGGCTGTGCTTGTGACGTCACAGCAGCCTCAGTGCCTCCCAGGCCAGTGCCATGCTCATGGCTGCTGGCTGTGCTTCTGAGATCACAGCAGCCTCAGTGCCTCCTAGGCCAGTGGCAGGCTCATGGCTGCTGGCTGTGCTTGTGAGGTCACAGCAGCCTCAGTGCCTCATAGTTTAGTGTCCAGCGTCCCCTGCTGGCTCTGCTTGTGAGGTCACAGCAGACTCAGTGCCTCATACGTAAGTGTCCAGCGCCCCCTGCTGGCTCTCCTTGTGAGGTCACAGCAGCCTGAATGCCTCCTAGACCAGTGTCAGGCTCATGGCTGCTGGCTGTGCTTCTGAGGTCACAGCAGCCTCACTGTCTCCATGGATAGTGCCAAGCTCATGGCTGCTGGCTGTGCTTTTGAGGTCACAGCAACCTCAGTGCCTCTCAGGTCAGTATCAGGCTCCTGCCTGCTGGCTGTGCTTGTGAGGTCACAGCAGCCTGAATGCCTCCTAGGCCAGTGGCAGGCTCATGGCTGCTGGCTGTGCTTGTGACGTCACAGCAGCCTCAGTGCCTCACAGGCCAGTGGCAGGCTCATGGCTGCTGGCTGTGCTTGTGAGGTCACAGCAGACTCTGTGCCTCAAAAGTTAGTGTCCAGCGCCGCCTGCTGGCTGTGCTTGTGAGGTCACAGCAGCCTCAGTGCCTCACAGGCCAGTATCAGGCTTATGGCTGCTGCCTGTGCTTGTGACGTCACAGCAGCCTCAGTGCCTCCTCTGCCAGTGCCATGCTCGTGGCTGCTGGCTCTGCTTGTGAGGTCACAGCAGCCTCAGTGCCTCCTAGGCCAGTGGCAGGCTCATGGCTGCTGGCTGTGCTTGTGAGGTCACAGCAGCCTCAGTGCCTCATAGGTTAGTGTCCAGCGTCCCATGCTGGCTCTGCTTGTGAGGTCACAGCAGACTCAGTGCCTCATAAGTTAGTGTCCATCGTCCCCTGCTGACTGTGCTTGTGAGGTCATAGCAGCCTCAGTGCCTCCTAGGCCAGTGTCAGGCTCATGGCTGCTGGCTGTGCTTCTGAGTTCACAGAAGCCTCACTGCCTCCTAGGCCAGTGGCAGTCTCATGGCGGCTGGCTATGATTGTGAGGTCACACCAGCCTCAGTGCCTCACAGGCCAGCATCAGGCTCATGGCTGCTGGCTGTGCTTGTGAGGTCACAGCAGACTCAGTGCCTCCCAGGCCAGTGCCATGCTCATGGCTGCTGGCTGTGCTTCTGAGATCACAGCAGCCTCAGTGCCTCCTAGGCCAGTGGCAGGCTCATGGCTGCTGGCTGTGCTTGTGAGGTCACAGCAGCCTCAGTGCCTCATAGTTTAGTGTCCAGCGTCCCCTGCTGGCTCTGCTTGTGAGGTCACAGCAGACTCAGTGCCTCATACGTAAGTGTCCAGCGCCCCCTGCTGGCTCTCCTTGTGAGGTCACAGCAGCCTGAATGCCTCCTAGACCAGTGTCAGGCTCATGGCTGCTGGCTGTGCTTGTGACGTCACAGCAGCCTCAGTGCCTCCTCTGCCAGTGCCATGCTCGTGGCTGCTGGCTCTGCTTGTGAGGTCACAGCAGCCTCAGTGCCTCCTAGGCCAGTGGCAGGCTCATGGCTGCTGGCTGTGCTTGTGAGGTCACAGCAGCCTCAGTGCCTCATAGTTTAGTGTCCAGCGTCCCCTGCTGGCTCTGCTTCTGAGATCACAGCAGACTCAGTGCCTCAAAAGTTAGTGTGCAACGCCCCCTGCTGGCTGTGTTTCTGAGGTCATAGCAGCCTCAGTGCCTCATTGTTTAGTGCCCAGCGTCCCATGCTGACTGTGCTTGTGAGGTCACAGCAGACTCAGTGCCTCAAAAGTTAGTGTCCATCGTCCCCTGCTGACTGTGCTTGTGAGGTCATAGCAGCCTCAGTGCCTCCGAGGCCAGTGGCAGGCTCATGGCTGCTGGCTGTGCTTCTGAGTTCACAGAAGCCTGAATGCCTCCTAGGCCAGTGGCAGTCTCATGGCGGCTGGCTATGATTGTGAGGTCACACCAGCCTCAGTGCCTCACAGGCCAGCATCAGGCTCATGGCTGCTGGCTGTGCTTGTGACGTCACAGCAGCCTCAGTGCCTCCCAGGCCAGTGCCATGCTCATGGCTGCTGGCTGTGCTTCTGAGATCACAGCAGCCTCAGTGCCTCCTAGGCCAGTGGCAGGCTCATGGCTGCTGGCTGTGCTTGTGAGGTCACAGCAGCCTCAGTGCCTCATAGTTTAGTGTCCAGCGTCCCCTGCTGGCTCTGCTTGTGAGGTCACAGCAGACTCAGTGCCTCATACGTAAGTGTCCAGCGCCCCCTGCTGGCTCTCCTTGTGAGGTCACAGCAGCCTGAATGCCTCCTAGACCAGTGTCAGGCTCATGGCTGCTGGCTGTGCTTCTGAGGTCACAGCAGCCTCACTGTCTCCATGGATAGTGCCATGCTCATGGCTGCTGGCTGTGCTTTTGAGGTCACAGCAACCTCAGTGCCTCTCAGGTCAGTATCAGGCTCCTGCCTGCTGGCTGTGCTTGTGAGGTCACAGCAGCCTGAATGCCTCCTAGGCCAGTGGCAGGCTCATGGCTGCTGGCTGTGCTTGTGACGTCACAGCAGCCTCAGTGCCTCTGAGGCCAGTGGCAGGCTCATGGCTGCTGGCTGTGCTTGTGAGGTCACAGAAGCCTATGTGCCTCCTAGGCCAGTATCAGGCTCATGGCTGCTGGCTGTGATTGTGAGGTCACAGCAGCCTCAGTGCCTCATAGTTTAGTGTCCAGCGTCCCCTGCTGGCTCTGCTTGTGAGGTCACAGCAGACTCAGTGCCTCATAGGTTAGTGTGCAGCGCCCCCTGCTGACTGTGCTTGTGAGCTCACACCAGCCTCAGTACCTCTCAGGCCAGTATCATGCTCATGGCTGCTGGCTGTGCTTGTGAGGTCACAGCAGCCTGAATGCCTCCTGGACCAGAGTCAGGGTCATGGCTGCTGGCTCTGCTTGTGAGGTCAGAGCAGACTCAGTGCCTCAAAGGTTAGTGTCCAGCGCCCCCTGCTGGCTGTGCTTGTGAGGTCACAATAAACTCAGTTCCTCTCAGGCCAGTATCAGGCTCAGGGCTGCTGGCTGTGCTTCTGAGGTCACAGCAGCCTGAATGCCTCCTAGACCAGTGTCAGGCTCATGGCTGCTGGCTGTGCTTGTGAGGTCACACAAGCCTGAATGCCTCCAAGGCCAGTGGCAGGCTCATGGCTGCTGGCTGTGCTTCTGAGGTCACAGAAGCCTGAATGCCACCAAGGCTAGTGGCAGGCTCTTGGCTGCTGGTTGTGCTTCTGACGTCACAGCAGCCTCAGTGCCTCCGAGGCCAGTGGCAGGCTCCTGGCTGCTGGCTGTGCTTGTGAGGTCACAGCAGCCTCAGTGCCTCCTAGGTTAGTGTCCATCGCCCCCTACTGGCTGTGCTTGTGAGGTCACAGCAGACTCAGTGCCTCACAGGCCAGTGTCAGGCTCATGGCTGCTGGCTGTGCTTATGACGTCACAGCAGCCTTAGTGCCTCCTAGGCCCGTGGCAGGCTCATGGCTGCTGGCTGTGCTTCTGAGGTCACAGCAGCCTCAGTGTCTCCGTGGATAGTGCCATGCTCATGGCTGCTGGCTGTGCTTGTGAGGTCACAGCAGCCTCAGTGCCTCTCAGGCTAGTGGCAGTCTCATGGCTGCTGGCTGTGCTTGTGAGGTCACAGCAGCCTGGAAGCCTCCTAGCCCTGTGGCAGGCTCATGGCTGCTGGCTATGATTGTGAGGTCACAGCAGACTCAGTGCCTCAAAAGTTAGTGTCCATCGCCCCCTGCTGGCTGTGCTTGTGACGTCACAGCAGCCTCAGTGCCTCCTCTGCCAGTATCATGCTCATGGCTGCTGGCTGTGCTTGTGAGGTCACAGCAGCCTGAATGACTCCTAGCCCAGTGGCAGGCTCATGGCTGCTGGCTATGATTGTGAGCTCACAGCAGCCTCAGTGCCTCATAGTTTAGTGTCCAGCGTCCCCTGCTGGCTCTGTTTGCAAGCTCACAGCAGACTAAGTGCCTCATAGTTTAGTGTGCAGCGTCCCCTGCTGGCTGTGCTTGTGAGGTCACAGCAGCCTCAATGCCTCCTAGGCCAGTGTCAGGCTCATGGCGGCTGGCTGTGCTTCTGAGGTCACAGCAGCCTCAGTGCCTCCTCTGCCAGTGGTAGTCTCATGGCTGCTGGCTGTGCTTCTGAGGTCACAGCAGCCTCAGTGCCTCCTAGGTTAGTGTCCATCACCCCTACTGGCTGTGTTTGTGAGGTCACAGCAGCCTCAGTGCCTCCGAGGCCAGTGGCAGGCTCCTGGCTGCTGGCTGTGCTTGTGAGGTCACAGCAGCCTCAGTGCCTCCTAGGTTAGTGTCCATCGCCCCCTAGTGGCTGTGCTTGTGAGGTCACACCAGCCTCAGTGCCTCACAGGCCAGTATGATGCTCAAGGCTGCTGGCTGTGCTTGTGAGGTCACACCAGCCTCAGTGCCTCCTCTGCCAGTGCCATGCTCATGGCTGCTGGCTGTGCTTGTGAGGTCACAGCAGCCTCACTGCCTCCTAGGCCAGTATCAGGCTCATGGCTGCTGGCTGTGCTTCTGAGGTCACAGAAGCCTGAATGCCTCCTAGGCCAGTTGCAAGGTCATGGCTGCTGGCTGTGATTGTGAGGTCACAGCAGACTCAGTGCCTCATAGTTTAGTGTCCAGCGTCCCCTGCTGGCTGTGCTTGTGAGGTCACAGCAGACTCTGTGCCTCAAAAGTTAGTGTCCAGCGCCACCTGCTGGCTGTGCTTGTGAGGTCACAGCAGCCTCAGTGCCTCACAGGCCAGTATCAGGCTTATGGCTGCTGCCTGTGCTTGTGACGTCACAGCAGCCTCAGTGCCTCCTCTGCCAGTGCCATGCTCGTGGCTGCTGGCTCTGCTTGTGAGGTCACAGCAGCCTCAGTGCCTCCTAGGCCAGTGGCAGGCTCATGGCTGCTGGCTGTGCTTGTGAGGTCACAGCAGCCTCAGTGCCTCATAGTTTAGTGTCCAGCGTCCCCTGCTGGCTCTGCTTCTGAGATCACAGCAGACTCAGTGCCTCAAAAGTTAGTGTGCAATGCCCCCTGCTGGCTGTGTTTGTGAGGTCATAGCAGCCTCAGTGCCTCATCGTTTAGTGCCCAGCGTCCCATGCTGGCTCTGCTTGTGAGGTCACAGCAGACTCAGTGCCTCAAAAGTTAGTGTCCATCGTCCCCTGCTGACTGTGCTTGTGAGGTCATAGCAGCCTCAGTGCCTCCTAGGCCAGTGTCAGGCTCATGGCTGCTGGCTGTGCTTCTGAGTTCACAGAAGCCTGAATGCCTCCTAGGCCAGTGGCAGTCTCATGGCGGCTGGCTATGATTGTGAGGTCACACCAGCCTCAGTGCCTCACAGGCCAGCATCAGGCTCATGGCTGCTGGCTGTGCTTGTGACGTCACAGCAGCCTCAGTGCCTCCCAGGCCAGTGCCATGCTCATGGCTGCTGGCTGTGCTTCTGAGATCACAGCAGCCTCAGTGCCTCCTAGGCCAGTGGCAGGCTCATGGCTGCTGGCTGTGCTTGTGAGGTCACAGCAGCCTCAGTGCCTCATAGTTTAGTGTCCAGCGTCCCCTGCTGGCTCTGCTTGTGAGGTCACAGCAGACTCAGTGCCTCATACGTAAGTGTCCAGCGCCCCCTGCTGGCTCTCCTTGTGAGGTCACAGCAGCCTCAGTGCCTCTCAGGCCAGTATCATGCTCATGGCTGCTGGCTGTGCTTGTTAGGTCACAGCAGCCTGAATGCCTCCTGGACCAGAGTCAGGGTCATGGCTGCTGGCTCTGCTTGTGAGGTCAGAGCAGACTCAGTGCCTCAAAGGTTAGTGTCCAGCGCCCCCTGCTGGCTGTGCTTGTGAGGTCACAATAAACTCAGTTCCTCTCAGGCCAGTATCAGGCTCAGGGCTGCTGGCTGTGCTTGTGAGGTCACACAAGCCTGAATGCCTCCAAGGCCAGTGGCAGGCTCATGGCTGCTGGCTGTGCTTCTGAGGTCACAGCAGCCTGAATGCCACCAAGGCTAGTGGCAGGCTCTTGGCTGCTGGTTGTGCTTGTGACGTCACAGCAGCCTCAGTGCCTCCGAGGCCAGTGGCAGGCTCCTGGCTGCTGGCTGTGCTTGTGAGGTCACAGCA
Source organism: Dromaius novaehollandiae (assembly GCF_036370855.1). Lineage (NCBI taxonomy): Eukaryota > Metazoa > Chordata > Aves > Casuariiformes > Dromaiidae > Dromaius > Dromaius novaehollandiae. The sequence continues at coordinate 15,784,797 of NC_088116.1, forward strand.
GACTCAGTGCCTCACAGGCCAGTGTCAGGCTCATGGCTGCTGGCTGTGCTTATGACGTCACAGCAGCCTTAGTGCCTCCTAGGCCCGTGGCAGGCTCATGGCTGCTGGCTGTGCTTCTGAGGTCACAGCAGCCTCAGTGTCTCCGTGGATAGTGCCATGCTCATGGCTGCTGGCTGTGCTTGTGAGGTCACAGCAGCCTCAGTGCCTCTCAGGCTAGTGGCAGTCTCATGGCTGCTGGCTGTGCTTGTGAGGTCACAGCAGCCTGGAAGCCTCCTAGCCCTGTGGCAGGCTCATGGCTGCTGGCTATGATTGTGAGGTCACAGCAGACTCAGTGCCTCAAAAGTTAGTGTCCATCGCCCCCTGCTGGCTGTGCTTGTGACGTCACAGCAGCCTCAGTGCCTCCTCTGCCAGTATCATGCTCATGGCTGCTGGCTGTGCTTGTGAGGTCACAGCAGCCTGAATGACTCCTAGCCCAGTGGCAGGCTCATGGCTGCTGGCTATGATTGTGAGCTCACAGCAGCCTCAGTGCCTCATAGTTTAGTGTCCAGCGTCCCCTGCTGGCTCTGTTTGCAAGCTCACAGCAGACTAAGTGCCTCATAGTTTAGTGTGCAGCGTCCCCTGCTGGCTGTGCTTGTGAGGTCACAGCAGCCTCAATGCCTCCTAGGCCAGTGTCAGGCTCATGGCTGCTGGCTGTGCTTCTGAGGTCACAGCAGCCTCAGTGCCTCCTCTGCCAGTGGTAGTCTCATGGCTGCTGGCTGTGCTTCTGAGGTCACAGCAGCCTCAGTGCCTCCTAGGTTAGTGTCCATCACCCCTACTGGCTGTGTTTGTGAGGTCACAGCAGCCTCAGTGCCTCCGAGGCCAGTGGCAGGCTCCTGGCTGCTGGCTGTGCTTGTGAGGTCACAGCAGCCTCAGTGCCTCCTAGGTTAGTGTCCATCGCCCCCTAGTGGCTGTGCTTGTGAGGTCACACCAGCCTCAGTGCCTCACAGGCCAGTATGATGCTCAAGGCTGCTGGCTGTGCTTGTGAGGTCACAGCAGCCTCAGTGCCTCCTCTGCCAGTGCCATGCTCATGGCTGCTGGCTGTGCTTGTGAGGTCACAGCAGCCTCACTGCCTCCTAGGCCAGTATCAGGCTCATGGCTGCTGGCTGTGCTTCTGAGGTCACAGAAGCCTGAATGCCTCCTAGGCCAGTTGCAAGGTCATGGCTGCTGGCTGTGATTGTGAGGTCACAGCAGACTCAGTGCCTCATAGTTTAGTGTCCAGCGTCCCCTGCTGGCTGTGCTTGTGAGGTCACAGCAGACTCTGTGCCTCAAAAGTTAGTGTCCAGCGCCACCTGCTGGCTGTGCTTGTGAGGTCACAGCAGCCTCAGTGCCTCACAGGCCAGTATCAGGCTTATGGCTGCTGCCTGTGCTTGTGACGTCACAGCAGCCTCAGTGCCTCCTCTGCCAGTGCCATGCTCGTGGCTGCTGGCTCTGCTTGTGAGGTCACAGCAGCCTCAGTGCCTCCTAGGCCAGTGGCAGGCTCATGGCTGCTGGCTGTGCTTGTGAGGTCACAGCAGCCTCAGTGCCTCATAGTTTAGTGTCCAGCGTCCCCTGCTGGCTCTGCTTCTGAGATCACAGCAGACTCAGTGCCTCAAAAGTTAGTGTGCAATGCCCCCTGCTGGCTGTGTTTGTGAGGTCATAGCAGCCTCAGTGCCTCATCGTTTAGTGCCCAGCGTCCCATGCTGGCTCTGCTTGTGAGGTCACAGCAGACTCAGTGCCTCAAAAGTTAGTGTCCATCGTCCCCTGCTGACTGTGCTTGTGAGGTCATAGCAGCCTCAGTGCCTCCTAGGCCAGTGTCAGGCTCATGGCTGCTGGCTGTGCTTCTGAGTTCACAGAAGCCTGAATGCCTCCTAGGCCAGTGGCAGTCTCATGGCGGCTGGCTATGATTGTGAGGTCACACCAGCCTCAGTGCCTCACAGGCCAGCATCAGGCTCATGGCTGCTGGCTGTGCTTGTGACGTCACAGCAGCCTCAGTGCCTCCCAGGCCAGTGCCATGCTCATGGCTGCTGGCTGTGCTTCTGAGATCACAGCAGCCTCAGTGCCTCCTAGGCCAGTGGCAGGCTCATGGCTGCTGGCTGTGCTTGTGAGGTCACAGCAGACTCAGTGCCTCATAGTTTAGTGTCCAGCGTCCCCTGCTGGCTCTGCTTGTGAGGTCACAGCAGACTCAGTGCCTCATACGTAAGTGTCCAGCGCCCCCTGCTGGCTCTCCTTGTGAGGTCACAGCAGCCTGAATGCCTCCTAGACCAGTGTCAGGCTCATGGCTGCTGGCTGTGCTTCTGAGGTCACAGCAGCCTCACTGTCTCCATGGATAGTGCCAAGCTCATGGCTGCTGGCTGTGCTTTTGAGGTCACAGCAACCTCAGTGCCTCTCAGGTCAGTATCAGGCTCCTGCCTGCTGGCTGTGCTTGTGAGGTCACAGCAGCCTGAATGCCTCCTAGGCCAGTGGCAGGCTCATGGCTGCTGGCTGTGCTTGTGACGTCACAGCAGCCTCAGTGCCTCTGAGGCCAGTGGCAGGCTCATGGCTGCTGGCTGTGCTTGTGAGGTCACAGCAGACTCTGTGCCTCAAAAGTTAGTGTCCAGCGCCGCCTGCTGGCTGTGCTTGTGAGGTCACAGCAGCCTCAGTGCCTCACAGGCCAGTATCAGGCTTATGGCTGCTGCCTGTGCTTGTGACGTCACAGCAGCCTCAGTGCCTCCTCTGCCAGTGCCATGCTCGTGGCTGCTGGCTCTGCTTGTGAGGTCACAGCAGCCTCAGTGCCTCCTAGGCCAGTGGCAGGCTCATGGCTGCTGGCTGTGCTTGTGAGGTCACAGCAGCCTCAGTGCCTCATAGGTTAGTGTCCAGCGTCCCATGCTGGCTCTGCTTGTGAGGTCACAGCAGACTCAGTGCCTCATAAGTTAGTGTCCATCGTCCCCTGCTGACTGTGCTTGTGAGGTCATAGCAGCCTCAGTGCCTCCTAGGCCAGTGTCAGGCTCATGGCTGCTGGCTGTGCTTCTGAGTTCACAGAAGCCTCACTGCCTCCTAGGCCAGTGGCAGTCTCATGGCGGCTGGCTATGATTGTGAGGTCACACCAGCCTCAGTGCCTCACAGGCCAGCATCAGGCTCATGGCTGCTGGCTGTGCTTGTGAGGTCACAGCAGACTCAGTGCCTCCCAGGCCAGTGCCATGCTCATGGCTGCTGGCTGTGCTTCTGAGATCACAGCAGCCTCAGTGCCTCCTAGGCCAGTGGCAGGCTCATGGCTGCTGGCTGTGCTTGTGAGGTCACAGCAGCCTCAGTGCCTCATAGTTTAGTGTCCAGCGTCCCCTGCTGGCTCTGCTTGTGAGGTCACAGCAGACTCAGTGCCTCATACGTAAGTGTCCAGCGCCCCCTGCTGGCTCTCCTTGTGAGGTCACAGCAGCCTGAATGCCTCCTAGACCAGTGTCAGGCTCATGGCTGCTGGCTGTGCTTGTGACGTCACAGCAGCCTCAGTGCCTCCTCTGCCAGTGCCATGCTCGTGGCTGCTGGCTCTGCTTGTGAGGTCACAGCAGCCTCAGTGCCTCCTAGGCCAGTGGCAGGCTCATGGCTGCTGGCTGTGCTTGTGAGGTCACAGCAGCCTCAGTGCCTCATAGTTTAGTGTCCAGCGTCCCCTGCTGGCTCTGCTTCTGAGATCACAGCAGACTCAGTGCCTCAAAAGTTAGTGTGCAACGCCCCCTGCTGGCTGTGTTTCTGAGGTCATAGCAGCCTCAGTGCCTCATTGTTTAGTGCCCAGCGTCCCATGCTGACTGTGCTTGTGAGGTCACAGCAGACTCAGTGCCTCAAAAATTAGTGTCCATCGTCCCCTGCTGACTGTGCTTGTGAGGTCATAGCAGCCTCAGTGCCTCCGAGGCCAGTGGCAGGCTCATGGCTGCTGGCTGTGCTTCTGAGTTCACAGAAGCCTGAATGCCTCCTAGGCCAGTGGCAGTCTCATGGCGGCTGGCTATGATTGTGAGGTCACACCAGCCTCAGTGCCTCACAGGCCAGCATCAGGCTCATGGCTGCTGGCTGTGCTTGTGACGTCACAGCAGCCTCAGTGCCTCCCAGGCCAGTGCCATGCTCATGGCTGCTGGCTGTGCTTCTGAGATCACAGCAGCCTCAGTGCCTCCTAGGCCAGTGGCAGGCTCATGGCTGCTGGCTGTGCTTGTGAGGTCACAGCAGCCTCAGTGCCTCATAGTTTAGTGTCCAGCGTCCCCTGCTGGCTCTGCTTGTGAGGTCACAGCAGACTCAGTGCCTCATACGTAAGTGTCCAGCGCCCCCTGCTGGCTCTCCTTGTGAGGTCACAGCAGCCTGAATGCCTCCTAGACCAGTGTCAGGCTCATGGCTGCTGGCTGTGCTTCTGAGGTCACAGCAGCCTCACTGTCTCCATGGATAGTGCCATGCTCATGGCTGCTGGCTGTGCTTTTGAGGTCACAGCAACCTCAGTGCCTCTCAGGTCAGTATCAGGCTCCTGCCTGCTGGCTGTGCTTGTGAGGTCACAGCAGCCTGAATGCCTCCTAGGCCAGTGGCAGGCTCATGGCTGCTGGCTGTGCTTGTGACGTCACAGCAGCCTCAGTGCCTCTGAGGCCAGTGGCAGGCTCATGGCTGCTGGCTGTGCTTGTGAGGTCACAGAAGCCTATGTGCCTCCTAGGCCAGTATCAGGCTCATGGCTGCTGGCTGTGATTGTGAGGTCACAGCAGCCTCAGTGCCTCATAGTTTAGTGTCCAGCGTCCCCTGCTGGCTCTGCTTGTGAGGTCACAGCAGACTCAGTGCCTCATAGGTTAGTGTGCAGCGCCCCCTGCTGACTGTGCTTGTGAGCTCACACCAGCCTCAGTACCTCTCAGGCCAGTATCATGCTCATGGCTGCTGGCTGTGCTTGTGAGGTCACAGCAGCCTGAATGCCTCCTGGACCAGAGTCAGGGTCATGGCTGCTGGCTCTGCTTGTGAGGTCAGAGCAGCCTCAGTGCCTCAAAGGTTAGTGTCCAGCGCCCCCTGCTGGCTGTGCTTGTGAGGTCACAATAAACTCAGTTCCTCTCAGGCCAGTATCAGGCTCAGGGCTGCTGGCTGTGCTTCTGAGGTCACAGCAGCCTGAATGCCTCCTAGACCAGTGTCAGGCTCATGGCTGCTGGCTGTGCTTGTGAGGTCACACAAGCCTGAATGCCTCCAAGGCCAGTGGCAGGCTCATGGCTGCTGGCTGTGCTTCTGAGGTCACAGCAGCCTGAATGCCACCAAGGCTAGTGGCAGGCTCTTGGCTGCTGGTTGTGCTTGTGACGTCACAGCAGCCTCAGTGCCTCCGAGGCCAGTGGCAGGCTCCTGGCTGCTGGCTGTGCTTGTGAGGTCACAGCAGCCTCAGTGCCTCCTAGGTTAGTGTCCATCGCCCCCTACTGGCTGTGCTTGTGAGGTCACAGCAGACTCAGTGCCTCACAGGCCAGTGTCAGGCTCATGGCTGCTGGCTGTGCTTATGACGTCACAGCAGCCTTAGTGCCTCCTAGGCCCGTGGCAGGCTCATGGCTGCTGGCTGTGCTTCTGAGGTCACAGCAGCCTCAGTGTCTCCGTGGATAGTGCCATGCTCATGGCTGCTGGCTGTGCTTGTGAGGTCACAGCAGCCTCAGTGCCTCTCAGGCTAGTGGCAGGCTCCTGGCTGCTGGCTGTGCTTGTGAGGTCACAGCAGCCTGGAAGCCTCCTAGCCCTGTGGCAGGCTCATGGCTGCTGGCTATGATTGTGAGGTCACAGCAGACTCAGTGCCTCAAAAGTTAGTGTCCATCGCCCCCTGCTGGCTGTGCTTGTGACGTCACAGCAGCCTCAGTGCCTCCTCTGCCAGTATCATGCTCATGGCTGCTGGCTGTGCTTGTGAGGTCACAGCAGCCTGAATGACTCCTAGCCCAGTGGCAGGCTCATGGCTGCTGGCTATGATTGTGAGCTCACAGCAGCCTCAGTGCCTCATTGTTTAGTGTCCAGCGTCCCCTGCTGGCTCTGTTTGCAAGCTCACAGCAGACTAAGGGCCTCATAGTTTAGTGTGCAGCGTCCCCTGCTGGCTGTGCTTGTGAGGTCACAGCAGCCTCAATGCCTCCTAGGCCAGTGTCAGGCTCATGGCGGCTGGCTGTGCTTCTGAGGTCACAGCAGCCTCAGTGCCTCTCAGACCAGTTGCAGTCTCATGGCTGCTGGCTGTGCTTGTGAGGTCACAGCAGCCTCAGTGCCTCCCAAGCCAATTTCAGGTTCCTGGCTGCTGGCTGTGCTTGTGAGGTCACAGCAGCCTCAGTGCCTCCTAGGCCCGTGGCAGGCTCATGGCTGCTGCCTGTGCTTGTGACGTCACAGCAGCTTCAGTGCATCTGAGGCCAGTGGCAGTCTCATGGAGGCTGGCTGTGATTGTGAGGTCACACCAGCCTCAGTGTCTCACAGGCCAGCATCAGGCTCATGGCTGCTGGCTGTGCTTGTGACGTCACAGCAGCCTCAGTGCCTCATAGTTTAGTGTCCAGCGTCCCCTGCTGTCTCTGCTTGTGAGGTCACAGCAGACAGTGCCTCAAAAGTTAGTGTCCATCGTCCCCTGCTGACTGTGCTTGTGAGGTCACAGCAGCCTCAGTGCCTCATCGTTTAGTGCCCAGCGTCCCATGCTGGCTCTGCTTGTGAGGTCACAGCAGACTCAGTGCCTCAAAAGTTAGTGTCCATCGTCCCCTGCTGACTGTGCTTGTGAGGTCATAGCAGCCTCAGTGCCTCCTAGGCCAGTGTCAGGCTCATGGCTGCTGGCTGTGCTTCTGAGTTCACAGAAGCCTGAATGCCTCCTAGGCCAGTGGCAGTCTCATGGCGGCTGGCTATGATTGTGAGGTCACACCAGCCTCAGTGCCTCACAGGCCAGCATCAGGCTCATGGCTGCTGGCTGTGCTTGTGACGTCACAGCAGCCTCAGTGCCTCCCAGGCCAGTGCCATGCTCATGGCTGCTGGCTGTGCTTCTGAGATCACAGCAGCCTCAGTGCCTCCTAGGCCAGTGGCAGGCTCATGGCTGCTGGCTGTGCTTGTGAGGTCACAGCAGCCTCAGTGCCTCATAGTTTAGTGTCCAGCGTCCCCTGCTGGCTCTGCTTGTGAGGTCACAGCAGACTCAGTGCCTCATACGTAAGTGTCCAGCGCCCCCTGCTGGCTCTCCTTGTGAGGTCACAGCAGCCTGAATGCCTCCTAGACCAGTGTCAGGCTCATGGCTGCTGGCTGTGCTTCTGAGGTCACAGCAACCTCAGTGCCTCTCAGGTCAGTATCAGGCTCCTGCCTGCTGGCTGTGCTTGTGAGGTCACAGCAGCCTGAATGCCTCCTAGGCCAGTTGCAGTCTCATGGCTGCTGGCTGTGCTTGTGAGGTCACAGCAGCCTCAGTGCCTCCTAGGCCCGTGGCAGGCTCATGGCTGCTGGCTCTGCTTGTGAGGTCACAGCAGCCTCAGTGTCTCCGTGGATAGTGCCATGCTCATGGCTGCTGGCTGTGCTTGTGAGGTCACAGCAGCCTCAGTGCCTCTCAGGCTAGTGGCAGTCTCATGGCTGCTGGCTGTGCTTGTGAGGTCACAGCAGCCTGGAAGCCTCCTAGCCCTGTGGCAGGCTCATGGCTGCTGGCTATGATTGTGAGGTCACAGCAGACTCAGTGCCTCAAAAGTTAGTGTCCATCGCCCCCTGCTGGCTGTGCTTGTGACGTCACAGCAGCCTCAGTGCCTCCTCTGCCAGTATCATGCTCATGGCTGCTGGCTGTGCTTGTGAGGTCACAGCAGCCTGAATGACTCCTAGCCCAGTGGCAGGCTCATGGCTGCTGGCTATGATTGTGAGCTCACAGCAGCCTCAGTGCCTCATAGTTTAGTGTCCAGCATCCCCTGCTGGCTCTGTTTGCAAGCTCACAGCAGACTAAGGGCCTCATAGTTTAGTGTGCAGCGTCCCCTGCTGGCTGTGCTTGTGAGGTCACAGCAGCCTCAATGCCTCCTAGGCCAGTGTCAGGCTCATGGCGGCTGGCTGTGCTTCTGAGGTCACAGCAGCCTCAGTGCCTCCTAGGTTAGTGTCCATCACCCCTACTGGCTGTGTTTGTGAGGTCACAGCAGCCTCAGTGCCTCCGAGGCCAGTGGCAGGCTCCTGGCTGCTGGCTGTGCTTGTGAGGTCACAGCAGCCTCAGTGCCTCCTAGGTTAGTGTCCATCGCCCCCTAGTGGCTGTGCTTGTGAGGTCACACCAGCCTCAGTGCCTCACAGGCCAGTATGATGCTCAAGGCTGCTGGCTGTGCTTGTGAGGTCACAGCAGCCTCAGTGCCTCCTCTGCCAGTGCCATGCTCATGGCTGCTGGCTGTGCTTGTGAGGTAACAGCAGCCTCACTGCCTCCTAGGCCAGTATCAGGCTCATGGCTGCTGGCTGTGCTTCTGAGGTCACAGAAGCCTGAATGCCTCCTAGGCCAGTTGCAAGGTCATGGCTGCTGGCTGTGATTGTGAGGTCACAGCAGACTCAGTGCCTCATAGTTTAGTGTCCAGCGTCCCCTGCTGGCTGTGCTTGTGAGGTCACAGCAGACTCTGTGCCTCAAAAGTTAGTGTCCAGCGCCACCTGCTGGCTGTGCTTGTGAGGTCACAGCAGCCTCAGTGCCTCACAGGCCAGTATCAGGCTTATGGCTGCTGCCTGTGCTTGTGACGTCACAGCAGCCTCAGTGCCTCCTCTGCCAGTGCCATGCTCGTGGCTGCTGGCTCTGCTTGTGAGGTCACAGCAGCCTCAGTGCCTCCTAGGCCAGTGGCAGGCTCATGGCTGCTGGCTGTGCTTGTGAGGTCACAGCAGCCTCAGTGCCTCATAGTTTAGTGTCCAGCGTCCCCTGCTGGCTCTGCTTCTGAGATCACAGCAGACTCAGTGCCTCAAAAGTTAGTGTGCAACGCCCCCTGCTGGCTGTGTTTGTGAGGTCACAGCAGCCTCAGTGCCTCATCGTTTAGTGCCCAGCGTCCCATGCTGGCTCTGCTTGTGAGGTCACAGCAGACTCAGTGCCTCAAAAGTTAGTGTCCATCGTCCCCTGCTGACTGTGCTTGTGAGGTCATAGCAGCCTCAGTGCCTCCTAGGCCAGTGTCAGGCTCATGGCTGCTGGCTGTGCTTCTGAGTTCACAGAAGCCTGAATGCCTCCTAGGCCAGTGGCAGTCTCATGGCGGCTGGCTATGATTGTGAGGTCACACCAGCCTCAGTGCCTCACAGGCCAGCATCAGGCTCATGGCTGCTGGCTGTGCTTGTGACGTCACAGCAGCCTCAGTGCCTCCCAGGCCAGTGCCATGCTCATGGCTGCTGGCTGTGCTTCTGAGATCACAGCAGCCTCAGTGCCTCCTAGGCCAGTGGCAGGCTCATGGCTGCTGGCTGTGCTTGTGAGGTCACAGCAGCCTCAGTGCCTCATAGTTTAGTGTCCAGCGTCCCCTGCTGGCTCTGCTTCTGAGATCACAGCAGACTCAGTGCCTCAAAAGTTAGTGTGCAACGCCCCCTGCTGGCTGTGTTTGTGAGGTCATAGCAGCCTCAGTGCCTCATCGTTTGGTGCCCAGCGTCCCATGCTGGCTCTGCTTGTGAGGTCACAGCAGACTCAGTGCCTCAAAAGTTAGTGTCCATCGTCCCCTGCTGACTGTGCTTGTGAGGTCATAGCAGCCTCAGTGCCTCCTAGGCCAGTGGCAGGCTCATGGCTGCTGGCTGTGCTTGTGACGTCACAGCAGCCTCAGTGCCTCTGAGGCCACTGGCAGGCTCATGGCTGCTGGCTGTGCTTGTGAGGTCACAGAAGCCTATGTGCCTCCTAGGCCAGTATCAGGCTCATGGCTGCTGGCTGTGCTTGTGAGGTCACAGCAGCCTCAGTGCCTCACAGGCCAGTATCAGGCTTATGGCTGCTGCCTGTGCTTGTGACGTCACAGCAGCCTCAGTGCCTCCTCTGCCAGTGCCATGCTCGTGGCTGCTGGCTCTGCTTGTGAGGTCACAGCAGCCTCAGTGCCTCCTAGGCCAGTGGCAGGCTCATGGCTGCTGGCTGTGCTTGTGAGGTCACACAAGCCTGAATGCCTCCAAGGCCAGTGGCAGGCTCATGGCTGCTGGCTGTGCTTCTGAGGTCACAGAAGCCTGAATGCCACCAAGGCTAGTGGCAGGCTCTTGGCTGCTGGTTGTGCTTGTGAGGTCACAGCAGCCTCAGTGCCTCCGAGGCCAGTGGCAGGCTCCTGGCTGCTGGCTGTGCTTGTGAGGTCACAGCAGCCTCAGTGCCTCCTAGGTTAGTGTCCATCGCCCCCTACTGGCTGTGCTTGTGAGGTCACAGCAGACTCAGTGCCTCACAGGCCAGTGTCAGGCTCATGGCTGCTGGCTGTGCTTATGACGTCACAGCAGCCTTAGTGCCTCCTAGGCCCGTGGCAGGCTCATGGCTGCTGGCTGTGCTTCTGAGGTCACAGCAGCCTCAGTGTCTCCGTGGATAGTGCCATGCTCATGGCTGCTGGCTGTGCTTGTGAGGTCACAGCAGCCTCAGTGCCTCTCAGGCTAGTGGCAGTCTCATGGCTGCTGGCTGTGCTTGTGAGGTCACAGCAGCCTGGAAGCCTCCTAACCCTGTGGCAGGCTCATGGCTGCTGGCTATGATTGTGAGGTCACAGCAGACTCAGTGCCTCAAAAGTTAGTGTCCATCGCCCCCTGCTGGCTGTGCTTGTGACGTCACAGCAGCCTCAGTGCCTCATAGTTTAGTGTCCAGCGTCCCCTGCTGTCTCTGCTTGTGAGGTCACAGCAGACAGTGCCTCAAAAGTTAGTGTCCATCGTCCCCTGCTGACTGTGCTTGTGAGGTCACAGCAGCCTCAGTGCCTCATCGTTTAGTGCCCAGCGTCCCATGCTGGCTCTGCTTGTGAGGTCACAGCAGACTCAGTGCCTCAAAAGTTAGTGTCCATCGTCCCCTGCTGACTGTGCTTGTGAGGTCATAGCAGCCTCAGTGCCTCCTAGGCCAGTGTCAGGCTCATGGCTGCTGGCTGTGCTTCTGAGTTCACAGAAGCCTGAATGCCTCCTAGGCCAGTGGCAGTCTCATGGCGGCTGGCTATGATTGTGAGGTCACACCAGCCTCAGTGCCTCACAGGCCAGCATCAGGCTCATGGCTGCTGGCTGTGCTTGTGACGTCACAGCAGCCTCAGTGCCTCCCAGGCCAGTGCCATGCTCATGGCTGCTGGCTGTGCTTCTGAGATCACAGCAGCCTCAGTGCCTCCTAGGCCAGTGGCAGGCTCATGGCTGCTGGCTGTGCTTGTGAGGTCACAGCAGACTCAGTGCCTCATAGTTTAGTGTCCAGCGTCCCCTGCTGGCTCTGCTTGTGAGGTCACAGCAGACTCAGTGCCTCATACGTAAGTGTCCAGCGCCCCCTGCTGGCTCTCCTTGTGAGGTCACAGCAGCCTCAGTGCCTCTCAGGCCAGTATCATGCTCATGGCTGCTGGCTGTGCTTGTGAGGTCACAGCAGCCTGAATGCCTCCTGGACCAGAGTCAGGGTCATGGCTGCTGGCTCTGCTTGTGAGGTCAGAGCAGACTCAGTGCCTCAAAGGTTAGTGTCCAGCGCCCCCTGCTGGCTGTGCTTGTGAGGTCACAATAAACTCAGTTCCTCTCAGGCCAGTATCAGGCTCAGGGCTGCTGGCTGTGCTTCTGAGGTCACAGCAGCCTGAATGCCTCCTAGACCAGTGTCAGGCTCATGGCTGCTGGCTGTGCTTGTGAGGTCACACAAGCCTGAATGCCTCCAAGGCCAGTGGCATGCTCATGGCTGCTGGCTGTGCTTCTGAGGTCACAGCAGCCTGAATGCCACCAAGGCTAGTGGCAGGCTCTTGGCTGCTGGTTGTGCTTGTGACGTCACAGCAGCCTCAGTGCCTCCGAGGCCAGTGGCAGGCTCCTGGCTGCTGGCTGTGCTTGTGAGGTCACAGCAGACTCAGTGCCTCACAGGCCAGTGTCAGGCTCATGGCTGCTGGCTGTGCTTATGACGTCACAGCAGCCTTAGTGCCTCCTAGGCCCGTGGCAGGCTCATGGCTGCTGGCTGTGCTTCTGAGGTCACAGCAGCCTCAGTGTCTCCGTGGATAGTGCCATGCTCATGGCTGCTGGCTGTGCTTGTGAGGTCACAGCAGCCTCAGTGCCTCTCAGGCTAGTGGCAGTCTCATGGCTGCTGGCTGTGCTTGTGAGGTCACAGCAGCCTGGAAGCCTCCTAGCCCTGTGGCAGGCTCATGGCTGCTGGCTATGATTGTGAGGTCACAGCAGACTCAGTGCCTCAAAAGTTAGTGTCCATCGCCCCCTGCTGGCTGTGCTTGTGACGTCACAGCAGCCTCAGTGCCTCCTCTGCCAGTATCATGCTCATGGCTGCTGGCTGTGCTTGTGAGGTCACAGCAGCCTGAATGACTCCTAGCCCAGTGGCAGGCTCATGGCTGCTGGCTATGATTGTGAGCTCACAGCAGCCTCAGTGCCTCATAGTTTAGTGTCCAGCGTCCCCTGCTGGCTCTGTTTGCAAGCTCACAGCAGACTAAGTGCCTCATAGTTTAGTGTGCAGCGTCCCCTGCTGGCTGTGCTTGTGAGGTCACAGCAGCCTCAATGCCTCCTAGGCCAGTGTCAGGCTCATGGCGGCTGGCTGTGCTTGTGAGGTCACAGCAGCCTCAGTGCCTCCTCTGCCAGTGGTAGTCTCATGGCTGCTGGCTGTGCTTCTGAGGTCACAGCAGCCTCAGTGCCTCCTAGGTTAGTGTCCATCACCCCTACTGGCTGTGTTTGTGAGGTCACAGCAGCCTCAGTGCCTCCGAGGCCAGTGGCAGGCTCCTGGCTGCTGGCTGTGCTTGTGAGGTCACAGCAGCCTCAGTGCCTCCTAGGTTAGTGTCCATCGCCCCCTACTGGCTGTGCTTGTGAGGTCACAGCAGACTCAGTGCCTCACAGGCCAGTGTCAGGCTCATGGCTGCTGGCTGTGCTTGTGACGTCACAGCAGCCTCAGTGCCTCCCAGGCCAGTGCCATGCTCATGGCTGCTGGCTGTGCTTCTGAGATCACAGCAGCCTCAGTGCCTCCTAGGCCAGTGGCAGGCTCATGGCTGCTGGCTGTGCTTGTGAGGTCACAGCAGCCTCAGTGCCTCATAGTTTAGTGTCCAGCGTCCCCTGCTGGCTCTGCTTGTGAGGTCACAGCAGACTCAGTGCCTCATACGTAAGTGTCCAGCGCCCCCTGCTGGCTCTCCTTGTGAGGTCACAGCAGCCTGAATGCCTCCTAGACCAGTGTCAGGCTCATGGCTGCTGGCTGTGCTTCTGAGGTCACAGCAACCTCAGTGCCTCTCAGGTCAGTATCAGGCTCCTGCCTGCTGGCTGTGCTTGTGAGGTCACAGCAGCCTGAATGCCTCCTAGGCCAGTTGCAGTCTCATGGCTGCTGGCTGTGCTTGTGAGGTCACAGCAGCCTCAGTGCCTCCTAGGCCCGTGGCAGGCTCATGGCTGCTGGCTCTGCTTGTGAGGTCACAGCAGCCTCAGTGTCTCCGTGGATAGTGCCATGCTCATGGCTGCTGGCTGTGCTTGTGAGGTCACAGCAGCCTCAGTGCCTCTCAGGCTAGTGGCAGTCTCATGGCTGCTGGCTGTGCTTGTGAGGTCACAGCAGCCTGGAAGCCTCCTAGCCCTGTGGCAGGCTCATGGCTGCTGGCTATGATTGTGAGGTCACAGCAGACTCAGTGCCTCAAAAGTTAGTGTCCATCGCCCCCTGCTGGCTGTGCTTGTGACGTCACAGCAGCCTCAGTGCCTCCTCTGCCAGTATCATGCTCATGGCTGCTGGCTGTGCTTGTGAGGTCACAGCAGCCTGAATGACTCCTAGCCCAGTGGCAGGCTCATGGCTGCTGGCTATGATTGTGAGCTCACAGCAGCCTCAGTGCCTCATAGTTTAGTGTCCAGCGTCCCCTGCTGGCTCTGTTTGCAAGCTCACAGCAGACTAAGGGCCTCATAGTTTAGTGTGCAGCGTCCCCTGCTGGCTGTGCTTGTGAGGTCACAGCAGCCTCAATGCCTCCTAGGCCAGTGTCAGGCTCATGGCGGCTGGCTGTGCTTCTGAGGTCACAGCAGCCTCAGTGCCTCCTAGGTTAGTGTCCATCACCCCTACTGGCTGTGTTTGTGAGGTCACAGCAGCCTCAGTGCCTCCGAGGCCAGTGGCAGGCTCCTGGCTGCTGGCTGTGCTTGTGAGGTCACAGCAGCCTCAGTGCCTCCTAGGTTAGTGTCCATCGCCCCCTAGTGGCTGTGCTTGTGAGGTCACACCAGCCTCAGTGCCTCACAGGCCAGTATGATGCTCAAGGCTGCTGGCTGTGCTTGTGAGGTCACAGCAGCCTCAGTGCCTCCTCTGCCAGTGCCATGCTCATGGCTGCTGGCTGTGCTTGTGAGGTAACAGCAGCCTCACTGCCTCCTAGGCCAGTATCAGGCTCATGGCTGCTGGCTGTGCTTCTGAGGTCACAGAAGCCTGAATGCCTCCTAGGCCAGTTGCAAGGTCATGGCTGCTGGCTGTGATTGTGAGGTCACAGCAGACTCAGTGCCTCATAGTTTAGTGTCCAGCGTCCCCTGCTGGCTGTGCTTGTGAGGTCACAGCAGACTCTGTGCCTCAAAAGTTAGTGTCCAGCGCCACCTGCTGGCTGTGCTTGTGAGGTCACAGCAGCCTCAGTGCCTCACAGGCCAGTATCAGGCTTATGGCTGCTGCCTGTGCTTGTGACGTCACAGCAGCCTCAGTGCCTCCTCTGCCAGTGCCATGCTCGTGGCTGCTGGCTCTGCTTGTGAGGTCACAGCAGCCTCAGTGCCTCCTAGGCCAGTGGCAGGCTCATGGCTGCTGGCTGTGCTTGTGAGGTCACAGCAGCCTCAGTGCCTCATAGTTTAGTGTCCAGCGTCCCCTGCTGGCTCTGCTTCTGAGATCACAGCAGACTCAGTGCCTCAAAAGTTAGTGTGCAACGCCCCCTGCTGGCTGTGTTTGTGAGGTCATAGCAGCCTCAGTGCCTCATCGTTTAGTGCCCAGCGTCCCATGCTGGCTCTGCTTGTGAGGTCACAGCAGACTCAGTGCCTCAAAAGTTAGTGTCCATCGTCCCCTGCTGACTGTGCTTGTGAGGTCATAGCAGCCTCAGTGCCTCCTAGGCCAGTGTCAGGCTCATGGCTGCTGGCTGTGCTTCTGAGTTCACAGAAGCCTGAATGCCTCCTAGGCCAGTGGCAGTCTCATGGCGGCTGGCTATGATTGTGAGGTCACACCAGCCTCAGTGCCTCACAGGCCAGCATCAGGCTCATGGCTGCTGGCTGTGCTTGTGACGTCACAGCAGCCTCAGTGCCTCCCAGGCCAGTGCCATGCTCATGGCTGCTGGCTGTGCTTCTGAGATCACAGCAGCCTCAGTGCCTCCTAGGCCAGTGGCAGGCTCATGGCTGCTGGCTGTGCTTGTGAGGTCACAGCAGCCTCAGTGCCTCATAGTTTAGTGTCCAGCGTCCCCTGCTGGCTCTGCTTCTGAGATCACAGCAGACTCAGTGCCTCAAAAGTTAGTGTGCAACGCCCCCTGCTGGCTGTGTTTGTGAGGTCATAGCAGCCTCAGTGCCTCATCGTTTGGTGCCCAGCGTCCCATGCTGGCTCTGCTTGTGAGGTCACAGCAGACTCAGTGCCTCAAAAGTTAGTGTCCATCGTCCCCTGCTGACTGTGCTTGTGAGGTCATAGCAGCCTCAGTGCCTCCTAGGCCAGTGGCAGGCTCATGGCTGCTGGCTGTGCTTGTGACGTCACAGCAGCCTCAGTGCCTCTGAGGCCACTGGCAGGCTCATGGCTGCTGGCTGTGCTTGTGAGGTCACAGAAGCCTATGTGCCTCCTAGGCCAGTATCAGGCTCATGGCTGCTGGCTGTGCTTGTGAGGTCACAGCAGCCTCAGTGCCTCACAGGCCAGTATCAGGCTTATGGCTGCTGCCTGTGCTTGTGACGTCACAGCAGCCTCAGTGCCTCCTCTGCCAGTGCCATGCTCGTGGCTGCTGGCTCTGCTTGTGAGGTCACAGCAGCCTCAGTGCCTCCTAGGCCAGTGGCAGGCTCATGGCTGCTGGCTGTGCTTGTGAGGTCACACAAGCCTGAATGCCTCCAAGGCCAGTGGCAGGCTCATGGCTGCTGGCTGTGCTTCTGAGGTCACAGAAGCCTGAATGCCACCAAGGCTAGTGGCAGGCTCTTGGCTGCTGGTTGTGCTTGTGAGGTCACAGCAGCCTCAGTGCCTCCGAGGCCAGTGGCAGGCTCCTGGCTGCTGGCTGTGCTTGTGAGGTCACAGCAGCCTCAGTGCCTCCTAGGTTAGTGTCCATCGCCCCCTACTGGCTGTGCTTGTGAGGTCACAGCAGACTCAGTGCCTCACAGGCCAGTGTCAGGCTCATGGCTGCTGGCTGTGCTTATGACGTCACAGCAGCCTTAGTGCCTCCTAGGCCCGTGGCAGGCTCATGGCTGCTGGCTGTGCTTCTGAGGTCACAGCAGCCTCAGTGTCTCCGTGGATAGTGCCATGCTCATGGCTGCTGGCTGTGCTTGTGAGGTCACAGCAGCCTCAGTGCCTCTCAGGCTAGTGGCAGTCTCATGGCTGCTGGCTGTGCTTGTGAGGTCACAGCAGCCTGGAAGCCTCCTAACCCTGTGGCAGGCTCATGGCTGCTGGCTATGATTGTGAGGTCACAGCAGACTCAGTGCCTCAAAAGTTAGTGTCCATCGCCCCCTGCTGGCTGTGCTTGTGAGGTCACAGCAGCCTCAGTGCCTCATAGTTTAGTGTCCAGCGTCCCCTGCTGTCTCTGCTTGTGAGGTCACAGCAGACAGTGCCTCAAAAGTTAGTGTCCATCGTCCCCTGCTGACTGTGCTTGTGAGGTCACAGCAGCCTCAGTGCCTCATCGTTTAGTGCCCAGCGTCCCATGCTGGCTCTGCTTGTGAGGTCACAGCAGACTCAGTGCCTCAAAAGTTAGTGTCCATCGTCCCCTGCTGACTGTGCTTGTGAGGTCATAGCAGCCTCAGTGCCTCCTAGGCCAGTGTCAGGCTCATGGCTGCTGGCTGTGCTTCTGAGTTCACAGAAGCCTGAATGCCTCCTAGGCCAGTGGCAGTCTCATGGCGGCTGGCTATGATTGTGAGGTCACACCAGCCTCAGTGCCTCACAGGCCAGCATCAGGCTCATGGCTGCTGGCTGTGCTTGTGACGTCACAGCAGCCTCAGTGCCTCCCAGGCCAGTGCCATGCTCATGGCTGCTGGCTGTGCTTCTGAGATCACAGCAGCCTCAGTGCCTCCTAGGCCAGTGGCAGGCTCATGGCTGCTGGCTGTGCTTGTGAGGTCACAGCAGACTCAGTGCCTCATAGTTTAGTGTCCAGCGTCCCCTGCTGGCTCTGCTTGTGAGGTCACAGCAGACTCAGTGCCTCATACGTAAGTGTCCAGCGCCCCCTGCTGGCTCTCCTTGTGAGGTCACAGCAGCCTCAGTGCCTCTCAGGCCAGTATCATGCTCATGGCTGCTGGCTGTGCTTGTGAGGTCACAGCAGCCTGAATGCCTCCTGGACCAGAGTCAGGGTCATGGCTGCTGGCTCTGCTTGTGAGGTCAGAGCAGACTCAGTGCCTCAAAGGTTAGTGTCCAGCGCCCCCTGCTGGCTGTGCTTGTGAGGTCACAATAAACTCAGTTCCTCTCAGGCCAGTATCAGGCTCAGGGCTGCTGGCTGTGCTTCTGAGGTCACAGCAGCCTGAATGCCTCCTAGACCAGTGTCAGGCTCATGGCTGCTGGCTGTGCTTGTGAGGTCACACAAGCCTGAATGCCTCCAAGGCCAGTGGCATGCTCATGGCTGCTGGCTGTGCTTCTGAGGTCACAGCAGCCTGAATGCCACCAAGGCTAGTGGCAGGCTCTTGGCTGCTGGTTGTGCTTGTGACGTCACAGCAGCCTCAGTGCCTCCGAGGCCAGTGGCAGGCTCCTGGCTGCTGGCTGTGCTTGTGAGGTCACAGCAGACTCAGTGCCTCACAGGCCAGTGTCAGGCTCATGGCTGCTGGCTGTGCTTATGACGTCACAGCAGCCTTAGTGCCTCCTAGGCCCGTGGCAGGCTCATGGCTGCTGGCTGTGCTTCTGAGGTCACAGCAGCCTCAGTGTCTCCGTGGATAGTGCCATGCTCATGGCTGCTGGCTGTGCTTGTGAGGTCACAGCAGCCTCAGTGCCTCTCAGGCTAGTGGCAGTCTCATGGCTGCTGGCTGTGCTTGTGAGGTCACAGCAGCCTGGAAGCCTCCTAGCCCTGTGGCAGGCTCATGGCTGCTGGCTATGATTGTGAGGTCACAGCAGACTCAGTGCCTCAAAAGTTAGTGTCCATCGCCCCCTGCTGGCTGTGCTTGTGACGTCACAGCAGCCTCAGTGCCTCCTCTGCCAGTATCATGCTCATGGCTGCTGGCTGTGCTTGTGAGGTCACAGCAGCCTGAATGACTCCTAGCCCAGTGGCAGGCTCATGGCTGCTGGCTATGATTGTGAGCTCACAGCAGCCTCAGTGCCTCATAGTTTAGTGTCCAGCGTCCCCTGCTGGCTCTGTTTGCAAGCTCACAGCAGACTAAGTGCCTCATAGTTTAGTGTGCAGCGTCCCCTGCTGGCTGTGCTTGTGAGGTCACAGCAGCCTCAATGCCTCCTAGGCCAGTGTCAGGCTCATGGCGGCTGGCTGTGCTTCTGAGGTCACAGCAGCCTCAGTGCCTCCTCTGCCAGTGGTAGTCTCATGGCTGCTGGCTGTGCTTCTGAGGTCACAGCAGCCTCAGTGCCTCCTAGGTTAGTGTCCATCACCCCTACTGGCTGTGTTTGTGAGGTCACAGCAGCCTCAGTGCCTCCGAGGCCAGTGGCAGGCTCCTGGCTGCTGGCTGTGCTTGTGAGGTCACAGCAGCCTCAGTGCCTCCTAGGTTAGTGTCCATCGCCCCCTACTGGCTGTGCTTGTGAGGTCACAGCAGACTCAGTGCCTCACAGGCCAGTGTCAGGCTCATGGCTGCTGGCTGTGCTTATGACGTCACAGCAGCCTTAGTGCCTCCTAGGCCCGTGGCAGGCTCATGGCTGCTGGCTGTGCTTCTGAGGTCACAGCAGCCTCAGTGTCTCCGTGGATAGTGCCATGCTCATGGCTGCTGGCTGTGCTTGTGAGGTCACAGCAGCCTCAGTGCCTCTCAGGCTAGTGGCAGTCTCATGGCTGCTGGCTGTGCTTGTGAGGTCACAGCAGCCTGGAAGCCTCCTAACCCTGTGGCAGGCTCATGGCTGCTGGCTATGATTGTGAGGTCACAGCAGACTCAGTGCCTCAAAAGTTAGTGTCCATCGCCCCCTGCTGGCTGTGCTTGTGACGTCACAGCAGCCTCAGTGCCTCATAGTTTAGTGTCCAGCGTCCCCTGCTGTCTCTGCTTGTGAGGTCACAGCAGACAGTGCCTCAAAAGTTAGTGTCCATCGTCCCCTGCTGACTGTGCTTGTGAGGTCACAGCAGCCTCAGTGCCTCATCGTTTAGTGCCCAGCGTCCCATGCTGGCTCTGCTTGTGAGGTCACAGCAGACTCAGTGCCTCAAAAGTTAGTGTCCATCGTCCCCTGCTGACTGTGCTTGTGAGGTCATAGCAGACTCAGTGCCTCCTAGGCCAGTGTCAGGCTCATGGCTGCTGGCTGTGCTTCTGAGTTCACAGAAGCCTGAATGCCTCCTAGGCCAGTGGCAGTCTCATGGCGGCTGGCTATGATTGTGAGGTCACACCAGCCTCAGTGCCTCACAGGCCAGCATCAGGCTCATGGCTGCTGGCTGTGCTTGTGACGTCACAGCAGCCTCAGTGCCTCCCAGGCCAGTGCCATGCTCATGGCTGCTGGCTGTGCTTCTGAGATCACAGCAGCCTCAGTGCCTCCTAGGCCAGTGGCAGGCTCATGGCTGCTGGCTGTGCTTGTGAGGTCACAGCAGACTCAGTGCCTCATAGTTTAGTGTCCAGCGTCCCCTGCTGGCTCTGCTTGTGAGGTCACAGCAGACTCAGTGCCTCATACGTAAGTGTCCAGCGCCCCCTGCTGGCTCTCCTTGTGAGGTCACAGCAGCCTCAGTGCCTCTCAGGCCAGTATCATGCTCATGGCTGCTGGCTGTGCTTGTTAGGTCACAGCAGCCTGAATGCCTCCTGGACCAGAGTCAGGGTCATGGCTGCTGGCTCTGCTTGTGAGGTCAGAGCAGACTCAGTGCCTCAAAGGTTAGTGTCCAGCGCCCCCTGCTGGCTGTGCTTGTGAGGTCACAATAAACTCAGTTCCTCTCAGGCCAGTATCAGGCTCAGGGCTGCTGGCTGTGCTTCTGAGGTCACAGCAGCCTGAATGCCTCCTAGACCAGTGTCAGGCTCATGGCTGCTGGCTGTGCTTGTGAGGTCACACAAGCCTGAATGCCTCCAAGGCCAGTGGCAGGCTCATGGCTGCTGGCTGTGCTTCTGAGGTCACAGAAGCCTGAATGCCACCAAGGCTAGTGGCAGGCTCTTGGCTGCTGGTTGTGCTTGTGACGTCACAGCAGCCTCAGTGCCTCCGAGGCCAGTGGCAGGCTCCTGGCTGCTGGCTGTGCTTGTGAGGTCACAGCAGACTCAGTGCCTCACAGGCCAGTGTCAGGCTCATGGCTGCTGGCTGTGCTTATGACGTCACAGCAGCCTTAGTGCCTCCTAGGCCCGTGGCAGGCTCATGGCTGCTGGCTGTGCTTCTGAGGTCACAGCAGCCTCAGTGTCTCCGTGGATAGTGCCATGCTCATGGCTGCTGGCTGTGCTTGTGAGGTCACAGCAGCCTCAGTGCCTCTCAGGCTAGTGGCAGTCTCATGGCTGCTGGCTGTGCTTGTGAGGTCACAGCAGCCTGGAAGCCTCCTAGCCCTGTGGCAGGCTCATGGCTGCTGGCTATGATTGTGAGGTCACAGCAGACTCAGTGCCTCAAAAGTTAGTGTCCATCGCCCCCTGCTGGCTGTGCTTGTGACGTCACAGCAGCCTCAGTGCCTCCTCTGCCAGTATCATGCTCATGGCTGCTGGCTGTGCTTGTGAGGTCACAGCAGCCTGAATGACTCCTAGGCCAGTGGCAGGCTCATGGCTGCTGGCTATGATTGTGAGCTCACAGCAGCCTCAGTGCCTCATAGTTTAGTGTCCAGCGTCCCCTGCTGGCTCTGTTTGCAAGCTCACAGCAGACTAAGTGCCTCATAGTTTAGTGTGCAGCGTCCCCTGCTGGCTGTGCTTGTGAGGTCACAGCAGCCTCAATGCCTCCTAGGCCAGTGTCAGGCTCATGGCGGCTGGCTGTGCTTCTGAGGTCACAGCAGCCTCAGTGCCTCCTCTGCCAGTGGTAGTCTCATGGCTGCTGGCTGTGCTTCTGAGGTCACAGCAGCCTCAGTGCCTCCTAGGTTAGTGTCCATCACCCCTACTGGCTGTGTTTGTGAGGTCACAGCAGCCTCAGTGCCTCCGAGGCCAGTGGCAGGCTCCTGGCTGCTGGCTGTGCTTGTGAGGTCACAGCAGCCTCAGTGCCTCCTAGGTTAGTGTCCATCGCCCCCTAGTGGCTGTGCTTGTGAGGTCACACCAGCCTCAGTGCCTCACAGGCCAGTATGATGCTCAAGGCTGCTGGCTGTGCTTGTGAGGTCACAGCAGCCTCAGTGCCTCCTCTGCCAGTGCCATGCTCATGGCTGCTGGCTGTGCTTGTGAGGTCACAGCAGCCTGACTGCCTCCTAGGCCAGTATCAGGCTCATGGCTGCTGGCTGTGCTTCTGAGGTCACAGAAGCCTGAATGCCTCCTAGGCCAGTTGCAAGGTCATGGCTGCTGGCTGTGATTGTGAGGTCACAGCAGACTCAGTGCCTCATAGTTTAGTGTCCAGCGTCCCCTGCTGGCTGTGCTTGTGAGGTCACAGCAGACTCTGTGCCTCAAAAGTTAGTGTCCAGCGCCACCTGCTGGCTGTGCTTGTGAGGTCACAGCAGCCTCAGTGCCTCACAGGCCAGTATCAGGCTTATGGCTGCTGCCTGTGCTTGTGACGTCACAGCAGCCTCAGTGCCTCCTCTGCCAGTGCCATGCTCGTGGCTGCTGGCTCTGCTTGTGAGGTCACAGCAGCCTCAGTGCCTCCTAGGCCAGTGGCAGGCTCATGGCTGCTGGCTGTGCTTGTGAGGTCACAGCAGCCTCAGTGCCTCATAGTTTAGTGTCCAGCGTCCCCTGCTGGCTCTGCTTCTGAGATCACAGCAGACTCAGTGCCTCAAAAGTTAGTGTGCAACGCCCCCTGCTGGCTGTGTTTGTGAGGTCATAGCAGCCTCAGTGCCTCATCGTTTAGTGCCCAGCGTCCCATGCTGGCTCTGCTTGTGAGGTCACAGCAGACTCAGTGCCTCAAAAGTTAGTGTCCATCGTCCCCTGCTGACTGTGCTTGTGAGGTCATAGCAGCCTCAGTGCCTCCTAGGCCAGTGTCAGGCTCATGGCTGCTGGCTGTGCTTCTGAGTTCACAGAAGCCTGAATGCCTCCTAGGCCAGTGGCAGTCTCATGGCGGCTGGCTATGATTGTGAGGTCACACCAGCCTCAGTGCCTCACAGGCCAGCATCAGGCTCATGGCTGCTGGCTGTGCTTGTGACGTCACAGCAGCCTCAGTGCCTCCCAGGCCAGTGCCATGCTCATGGCTGCTGGCTGTGCTTCTGAGATCACAGCAGCCTCAGTGCCTCCTAGGCCAGTGGCAGGCTCATGGCTGCTGGCTGTGCTTGTGAGGTCACAGCAGCCTCAGTGCCTCATAGTTTAGTGTCCAGCGTCCCCTGCTGGCTCTGCTTGTGAGGTCACAGCAGACTCAGTGCCTCATACGTAAGTGTCCAGCGCCCCCTGCTGGCTCTCCTTGTGAGGTCACAGCAGCCTGAATGCCTCCTAGACCAGTGTCAGGCTCATGGCTGCTGGCTGTGCTTCTGAGGTCACAGCAGCCTCACTGTCTCCATGGATAGTGCCAAGCTCATGGCTGCTGGCTGTGCTTTTGAGGTCACAGCAACCTCAGTGCCTCTCAGGTCAGTATCAGGCTCCTGCCTGCTGGCTGTGCTTGTGAGGTCACAGCAGCCTGAATGCCTCCTAGGCCAGTGGCAGGCTCATGGCTGCTGGCTGTGCTTGTGACGTCACAGCAGCCTCAGTGCCTCTGAGGCCAGTGGCAGGCTCATGGCTGCTGGCTGTGCTTGTGAGGTCACAGCAGACTCTGTGCCTCAAAAGTTAGTGTCCAGCGCCGCCTGCTGGCTGTGCTTGTGAGGTCACAGCAGCCTCAGTGCCTCACAGGCCAGTATCAGGCTTATGGCTGCTGCCTGTGCTTGTGACGTCACAGCAGCCTCAGTGCCTCCTCTGCCAGTGCCATGCTCGTGGCTGCTGGCTCTGCTTGTGAGGTCACAGCAGCCTCAGTGCCTCCTAGGCCAGTGGCAGGCTCATGGCTGCTGGCTGTGCTTGTGAGGTCACAGCAGCCTCAGTGCCTCATAGGTTAGTGTCCAGCGTCCCATGCTGGCTCTGCTTGTGAGGTCACAGCAGACTCAGTGCCTCATAAGTTAGTGTCCATCGTCCCCTGCTGACTGTGCTTGTGAGGTCATAGCAGCCTCAGTGCCTCCTAGGCCAGTGTCAGGCTCATGGCTGCTGGCTGTGCTTCTGAGTTCACAGAAGCCTCACTGCCTCCTAGGCCAGTGGCAGTCTCATGGCGGCTGGCTATGATTGTGAGGTCACACCAGCCTCAGTGCCTCACAGGCCAGCATCAGGCTCATGGCTGCTGGCTGTGCTTGTGAGGTCACAGCAGCCTCAGTGCCTCCCAGGCCAGTGCCATGCTCATGGCTGCTGGCTGTGCTTCTGAGATCACAGCAGCCTCAGTGCCTCCTAGGCCAGTGGCAGGCTCATGGCTGCTGGCTGTCATTGTGACGTCACAGCAGACTCAGTGCCTCATAGTTTAGTGTCCAGCGTCCCCTGCTGGCTCTGCTTGTGAGGTCACAGCAGACTCAGTGCCTCATACGTAAGTGTCCAGCGCCCCCTGCTGGCTCTCCTTGTGAGGTCACAGCAGCCTGAATGCCTCCTAGACCAGTGTCAGGCTCATGGCTGCTGGCTGTGCTTCTGAGGTCACAGCAGCCTCACTGTCTCCATGGATAGTGCCAAGCTCATGGCTGCTGGCTGTGCTTTTGAGGTCACAGCAACCTCAGTGCCTCTCAGGTCAGTATCAGGCTCCTGCCTGCTGGCTGTGCTTGTGAGGTCACAGCAGCCTGAATGCCTCCTAGGCCAGTGGCAGGCTCATGGCTGCTGGCTGTGCTTGTGACGTCACAGCAGCCTCAGTGCCTCTGAGGCCAGTGGCAGGCTCATGGCTGCTGGCTGTGCTTGTGAGGTCACAGAAGCCTATGTGCCTCCTAGGCCAGTATCAGGCTCATGGCTGCTGGCTGTGCTTGTGAGGTCACAGCAGCCTCAGTGCCTCATAGTTTAGTGTCCAGCGTCCCCTGCTGGCTCTGCTTGTGAGGTCACAGCAGACTCAGTGCCTCATAGGTTAGTGTGCAGCGCCCCCTGCTGACTGTGCTTGTGAGCTCACACCAGCCTCAGTACCTCTCAGGCCAGTATCATGCTCATGGCTGCTGGCTGTGCTTGTGAGGTCACAGCAGCCTGAATGCCTCCTGGACCAGAGTCAGGGTCATGGCTGCTGGCTCTGCTTGTGAGGTCAGAGCAGACTCAGTGCCTCAAAGGTTAGTGTCCAGCGCCCCCTGCTGGCTGTGCTTGTGAGGTCACAATAAACTCAGTTCCTCTCAGGCCAGTATCAGGCTCAGGGCTGCTGGCTGTGCTTCTGAGGTCACAGCAGCCTGAATGCCTCCTAGACCAGTGTCAGGCTCATGGCTGCTGGCTGTGCTTGTGAGGTCACACAAGCCTGAATGCCTCCACGGCCAGTGGCAGGCTCATGGCTGCTGGCTGTGCTTCTGAGGTCACAGCAGCCTGAATGCCACCAAGGCTAGTGGCAGGCTCTTGGCTGCTGGTTGTGCTTGTGACGTCACAGCAGCCTCAGTGCCTCCGAGGCCAGTGGCAGGCTCCTGGCTGCTGGCTGTGCTTGTGAGGTCACAGCAGCCTCAGTGCCTCCTAGGTTAGTGTCCATCGCCCCCTACTGGCTGTGCTTGTGAGGTCACAGCAGACTCAGTGCCTCACAGGCCAGTGTCAGGCTCATGGCTGCTGGCTGTGCTTATGACGTCACAGCAGCCTTAGTGCCTCCTAGGCCCGTGGCAGGCTCATGGCTGCTGGCTGTGCTTCTGAGGTCACAGCAGCCTCAGTGTCTCCGTGGATAGTGCCATGCTCATGGCTGCTGGCTGTGCTTGTGAGGTCACAGCAGCCTCAGTGCCTCTCAGGCTAGTGGCAGGCTCCTGGCTGCTGGCTGTGCTTGTGAGGTCACAGCAGCCTGGAAGCCTCCTAGCCCTGTGGCAGGCTCATGGCTGCTGGCTATGATTGTGAGGTCACAGCAGACTCAGTGCCTCAAAAGTTAGTGTCCATCGCCCCCTGCTGGCTGTGCTTGTGACGTCACAGCAGCCTCTTTGCCTCCTCTGCCAGTATCATGCTCATGGCTGCTGGCTGTGCTTGTGAGGTCACAGCAGCCTGAATGACTCCTAGGCCAGTGGCAGGCTCATGGCTGCTGGCTATGATTGTGAGCTCACAGCAGCCTCAGTGCCTCATAGTTTAGTGTCCAGCGTCCCCTGCTGGCTCTGTTTGCAAGCTCACAGCAGACTAAGGGCCTCATAGTTTAGTGTGCAGCGTCCCCTGCTGGCTGTGCTTGTGAGGTCACAGCAGCCTCAATGCCTCCTAGGCCAGTGTCAGGCTCATGGCGGCTGGCTGTGCTTCTGAGGTCACAGCAGCCTCAGTGCCTCTCAGACCAGTTGCAGTCTCATGGCTGCTGGCTGTGCTTGTGAGGTCACAGCAGCCTCAGTGCCTCCTAGGCCCGTGGCAGGCTCATGGCTGCTGGCTCTGCTTGTGAGGTCACAGCAGCCTCAGTGTCTCCGTGGATAGTGCCATGCTCATGGCTGCTGGCTGTGCTTGTGAGGTCACAGCAGCCTCAGTGCCTCTCAGGCTAGTGGCAGTCTCATGGCTGCTGGCTGTGCTTGTGAGGTCACAGCAGCCTGAATGCCTCCTAGCCCTGTGGCAGGCTCATGGCTGCTGGCTATGATTGTGAGGTCACAGCAGACTCAGTGCCTCAAAAGTTAGTGTCCATCGCCCCCTGCTGGCTGTGCTTGTGACGTCACAGCAGCCTCAGTGCCTCCTCTGCCAGTATCATGCTCATGGCTGCTGGCTGTGCTTGTGAGGTCACAGCAGCCTGAATGACTCCTAGCCCAGTGGCAGGCTCATGGCTGCTGGCTATGATTGTGAGCTCACAGCAGCCTCAGTGCCTCATAGTTTAGTGTCCAGCGTCCCCTGCTGGCTCTGTTTGCAAGCTCACAGCAGACTAAGGGCCTCATAGTTTAGTGTGCAGCGTCCCCTGCTGGCTGTGCTTGTGAGGTCACAGCAGCCTCAATGCCTCCTAGGCCAGTGTCAGGCTCATGGCGGCTGGCTGTGCTTCTGAGGTCACAGCAGCCTCAGTGCCTCCTAGGTTAGTGTCCATCACCCCTACTGGCTGTGTTTGTGAGGTCACAGCAGCCTCAGTGCCTCCGAGGCCAGTGGCAGGCTCCTGGCTGCTGGCTGTGCTTGTGAGGTCACAGCAGCCTCAGTGCCTCCTAGGTTAGTGTCCATCGCCCCCTGCTGGCTGTGCTTGTGAGGTCACACCAGCCTCAGTGCCTCACAGGCCAGTATGATGCTCAAGGCTGCTGGCTGTGCTTGTGAGGTCACAGCAGCCTCAGTGCCTCCTCTGCCAGTGCCATGCTCATGGCTGCTGGCTGTGCTTGTGAGGTCACAGCAGCCTGACTGCCTCCTAGGCCAGTATCAGGCTCATGGCTGCTGGCTGTGCTTCTGAGGTCACAGAAGCCTGAATGCCTCCTAGGCCAGTTGCAAGGTCATGGCTGCTGGCTGTGATTGTGAGGTCACAGCAGACTCAGTGCCTCATAGTTTAGTGTCCAGCGTCCCCTGCTGGCTGTGCTTGTGAGGTCACAGCAGACTCTGTGCCTCAAAAGTTAGTGTCCAGCGCCACCTGCTGGCTGTGCTTGTGAGGTCACAGCAGCCTCAGTGCCTCACAGGCCAGTATCAGGCTTATGGCTGCTGCCTGTGCTTGTGACGTCACAGCAGCCTCAGTGCCTCCTCTGCCAGTGCCATGCTCGTGGCTGCTGGCTCTGCTTGTGAGGTCACAGCAGCCTCAGTGCCTCCTAGGCCAGTGGCAGGCTCATGGCTGCTGGCTGTGCTTGTGAGGTCACAGCAGCCTCAGTGCCTCATAGTTTAGTGTCCAGCGTCCCCTGCTGGCTCTGCTTCTGAGATCACAGCAGACTCAGTGCCTCAAAAGTTAGTGTGCAACGCCCCCTGCTGGCTGTGTTTGTGAGGTCATAGCAGCCTCAGTGCCTCATCGTTTAGTGCCCAGCGTCCCATGCTGGCTCTGCTTGTGAGGTCACAGCAGACTCAGTGCCTCAAAAGTTAGTGTCCATCGTCCCCTGCTGACTGTGCTTGTGAGGTCATAGCAGCCTCAGTGCCTCCTAGGCCAGTGTCAGGCTCATGGCTGCTGGCTGTGCTTCTGAGTTCACAGAAGCCTGAATGCCTCCTAGGCCAGTGGCAGTCTCATGGCGGCTGGCTATGATTGTGAGGTCACACCAGCCTCAGTGCCTCACAGGCCAGCATCAGGCTCATGGCTGCTGGCTGTGCTTGTGACGTCACAGCAGCCTCAGTGCCTCCCAGGCCAGTGCCATGCTCATGGCTGCTGGCTGTGCTTCTGAGATCACAGCAGCCTCAGTGCCTCCTAGGCCAGTGGCAGGCTCATGGCTGCTGGCTGTGCTTGTGAGGTCACAGCAGCCTCAGTGCCTCATAGTTTAGTGTCCAGCGTCCCCTGCTGGCTCTGCTTGTGAGGTCACAGCAGACTCAGTGCCTCATACGTAAGTGTCCAGCGCCCCCTGCTGGCTCTCCTTGTGAGGTCACAGCAGCCTGAATGCCTCCTAGACCAGTGTCAGGCTCATGGCTGCTGGCTGTGCTTCTGAGGTCACAGCAGCCTCACTGTCTCCATGGATAGTGCCAAGCTCATGGCTGCTGGCTGTGCTTTTGAGGTCACAGCAACCTCAGTGCCTCTCAGGTCAGTATCAGGCTCCTGCCTGCTGGCTGTGCTTGTGAGGTCACAGCAGCCTGAATGCCTCCTAGGCCAGTGGCAGGCTCATGGCTGCTGGCTGTGCTTGTGACGTCACAGCAGCCTCAGTGCCTCTGAGGCCAGTGGCAGGCTCATGGCTGCTGGCTCTGCTTGTGAGGTCACAGCAGACTCTGTGCCTCAAAAGTTAGTGTCCAGCGCCGCCTGCTGGCTGTGCTTGTGAGGTCACAGCAGCCTCAGTGCCTCACAGGCCAGTATCAGGCTTATGGCTGCTGCCTGTGCTTGTGACGTCACAGCAGCCTCAGTGCCTCCTCTGCCAGTGCCATGCTCGTGGCTGCTGGCTCTGCTTGTGAGGTCACAGCAGCCTCAGTGCCTCCTAGGCCAGTGGCAGGCTCATGGCTGCTGGCTGTGCTTGTGAGGTCACAGCAGCCTCAGTGCCTCATAGGTTAGTGTCCAGCGTCCCATGCTGGCTCTGCTTGTGAGGTCACAGCAGACTCAGTGCCTCATAAGTTAGTGTCCATCGTCCCCTGCTGACTGTGCTTGTGAGGTCATAGCAGCCTCAGTGCCTCCTAGGCCAGTGTCAGGCTCATGGCTGCTGGCTGTGCTTCTGAGTTCACAGAAGCCTCACTGCCTCCTAGGCCAGTGGCAGTCTCATGGCGGCTGGCTATGATTGTGAGGTCACACCAGCCTCAGTGCCTCACAGGCCAGCATCAGGCTCATGGCTGCTGGCTGTGCTTGTGAGGTCACAGCAGCCTCAGTGCCTCCCAGGCCAGTGCCATGCTCATGGCTGCTGGCTGTGCTTCTGAGATCACAGCAGCCTCAGTGCCTCCTAGGCCAGTGGCAGGCTCATGGCTGCTGGCTGTCATTGTGACGTCACAGCAGCCTCAGTGCCTCATAGTTTAGTGTCCAGCGTCCCCTGCTGGCTCTGCTTGTGAGGTCACAGCAGACTCAGTGCCTCATACGTAAGTGTCCAGCGCCCCCTGCTGGCTCTCCTTGTGAGGTCACAGCAGCCTGAATGCCTCCTAGACCAGTGTCAGGCTCATGGCTGCTGGCTGTGCTTCTGAGGTCACAGCAGCCTCACTGTCTCCATGGATAGTGCCAAGCTCATGGCTGCTGGCTGTGCTTTTGAGGTCACAGCAACCTCAGTGCCTCTCAGGTCAGTATCAGGCTCCTGCCTGCTGGCTGTGCTTGTGAGGTCACAGCAGCCTGAATGCCTCCTAGGCCAGTGGCAGGCTCATGGCTGCTGGCTGTGCTTGTGACGTCACAGCAGCCTCAGTGCCTCTGAGGCCAGTGGCAGGCTCATGGCTGCTGGCTGTGCTTGTGAGGTCACAGAAGCCTATGTGCCTCCTAGGCCAGTATCAGGCTCATGGCTGCTGGCTGTGCTTGTGAGGTCACAGCAGCCTCAGTGCCTCATAGTTTAGTGTCCAGCGTCCCCTGCTGGCTCTGCTTGTGAGGTCACAGCAGACTCAGTGCCTCATAGGTTAGTGTGCAGCGCCCCCTGCTGACTGTGCTTGTGAGCTCACACCAGCCTCAGTACCTCTCAGGCCAGTATCATGCTCATGGCTGCTGGCTGTGCTTGTGAGGTCACAGCAGCCTGAATGCCTCCTGGACCAGAGTCAGGGTCATGGCTGCTGGCTCTGCTTGTGAGGTCAGAGCAGACTCAGTGCCTCAAAGGTTAGTGTCCAGCGCCCCCTGCTGGCTGTGCTTGTGAGGTCACAATAAACTCAGTTCCTCTCAGGCCAGTATCAGGCTCAGGGCTGCTGGCTGTGCTTCTGAGGTCACAGCAGCCTGAATGCCTCCTAGACCAGTGTCAGGCTCATGGCTGCTGGCTGTGCTTGTGAGGTCACACAAGCCTGAATGCCTCCACGGCCAGTGGCAGGCTCATGGCTGCTGGCTGTGCTTCTGAGGTCACAGCAGCCTGAATGCCACCAAGGCTAGTGGCAGGCTCTTGGCTGCTGGTTGTGCTTGTGACGTCACAGCAGCCTCAGTGCCTCCGAGGCCAGTGGCAGGCTCCTGGCTGCTGGCTGTGCTTGTGAGGTCACAGCAGCCTCAGTGCCTCCTAGGTTAGTGTCCATCGCCCCCTACTGGCTGTGCTTGTGAGGTCACAGCAGACTCAGTGCCTCACAGGCCAGTGTCAGGCTCATGGCTGCTGGCTGTGCTTATGACGTCACAGCAGCCTTAGTGCCTCCTAGGCCCGTGGCAGGCTCATGGCTGCTGGCTGTGCTTCTGAGGTCACAGCAGCCTCAGTGTCTCCGTGGATAGTGCCATGCTCATGGCTGCTGGCTGTGCTTGTGAGGTCACAGCAGCCTCAGTGCCTCTCAGGCTAGTGGCAGGCTCCTGGCTGCTGGCTGTGCTTGTGAGGTCACAGCAGCCTGGAAGCCTCCTAGCCCTGTGGCAGGCTCATGGCTGCTGGCTATGATTGTGAGGTCACAGCAGACTCAGTGCCTCAAAAGTTAGTGTCCATCGCCCCCTGCTGGCTGTGCTTGTGACGTCACAGCAGCCTCTTTGCCTCCTCTGCCAGTATCATGCTCATGGCTGCTGGCTGTGCTTGTGAGGTCACAGCAGCCTGAATGACTCCTAGGCCAGTGGCAGGCTCATGGCTGCTGGCTATGATTGTGAGCTCACAGCAGCCTCAGTGCCTCATAGTTTAGTGTCCAGCGTCCCCTGCTGGCTCTGTTTGCAAGCTCACAGCAGACTAAGGGCCTCATAGTTTAGTGTGCAGCGTCCCCTGCTGGCTGTGCTTGTGAGGTCACAGCAGCCTCAATGCCTCCTAGGCCAGTGTCAGGCTCATGGCGGCTGGCTGTGCTTCTGAGGTCACAGCAGCCTCAGTGCCTCTCAGACCAGTTGCAGTCTCATGGCTGCTGGCTGTGCTTGTGAGGTCACAGCAGCCTCAGTGCCTCCTAGGCCCGTGGCAGGCTCATGGCTGCTGGCTCTGCTTGTGAGGTCACAGCAGCCTCAGTGTCTCCGTGGATAGTGCCATGCTCATGGCTGCTGGCTGTGCTTGTGAGGTCACAGCAGCCTCAGTGCCTCTCAGGCTAGTGGCAGTCTCATGGCTGCTGGCTGTGCTTGTGAGGTCACAGCAGCCTGAATGCCTCCTAGCCCTGTGGCAGGCTCATGGCTGCTGGCTATGATTGTGAGGTCACAGCAGACTCAGTGCCTCAAAAGTTAGTGTCCATCGCCCCCTGCTGGCTGTGCTTGTGACGTCACAGCAGCCTCAGTGCCTCCTCTGCCAGTATCATGCTCATGGCTGCTGGCTGTGCTTGTGAGGTCACAGCAGCCTGAATGACTCCTAGCCCAGTGGCAGGCTCATGGCTGCTGGCTATGATTGTGAGCTCACAGCAGCCTCAGTGCCTCATAGTTTAGTGTCCAGCGTCCCCTGCTGGCTCTGTTTGCAAGCTCACAGCAGACTAAGGGCCTCATAGTTTAGTGTGCAGCGTCCCCTGCTGGCTGTGCTTGTGAGGTCACAGCAGCCTCAATGCCTCCTAGGCCAGTGTCAGGCTCATGGCGGCTGGCTGTGCTTCTGAGGTCACAGCAGCCTCAGTGCCTCCTAGGTTAGTGTCCATCACCCCTACTGGCTGTGTTTGTGAGGTCACAGCAGCCTCAGTGCCTCCGAGGCCAGTGGCAGGCTCCTGGCTGCTGGCTGTGCTTGTGAGGTCACAGCAGCCTCAGTGCCTCCTAGGTTAGTGTCCATCGCCCCCTAGTGGCTGTGCTTGTGAGGTCACACCAGCCTCAGTGCCTCACAGGCCAGTATGATGCTCAAGGCTGCTGGCTGTGCTTGTGAGGTCACAGCAGCCTCAGTGCCTCCTCTGCCAGTGCCATGCTCATGGCTGCTGGCTGTGCTTGTGAGGTCACAGCAGCCTCACTGCCTCCTAGGCCAGTATCAGGCTCATGGCTGCTGGCTGTGCTTCTGAGGTCACAGAAGCCTGAATGCCTCCTAGGCCAGTTGCAAGGTCATGGCTGCTGGCTGTGATTGTGAGGTCACAGCAGACTCAGTGCCTCATAGTTTAGTGTCCAGCGTCCCCTGCTGGCTGTGCTTGTGAGGTCACAGCAGACTCTGTGCCTCAAAAGTTAGTGTCCAGCGCCACCTGCTGGCTGTGCTTGTGAGGTCACAGCAGCCTCAGTGCCTCACAGGCCAGTATCAGGCTTATGGCTGCTGCCTGTGCTTGTGACGTCACAGCAGCCTCAGTGCCTCCTCTGCCAGTGCCATGCTCGTGGCTGCTGGCTCTGCTTGTGAGGTCACAGCAGCCTCAGTGCCTCCTAGGCCAGTGGCAGGCTCATGGCTGCTGGCTGTGCTTGTGAGGTCACAGCAGCCTCAGTGCCTCATAGTTTAGTGTCCAGCGTCCCCTGCTGGCTCTGCTTCTGAGATCACAGCAGACTCAGTGCCTCAAAAGTTAGTGTGCAACGCCCCCTGCTGGCTGTGTTTGTGAGGTCATAGCAGCCTCAGTGCCTCATCGTTTAGTGCCCAGCGTCCCATGCTGGCTCTGCTTGTGAGGTCACAGCAGACTCAGTGCCTCAAAAGTTAGTGTCCATCGTCCCCTGCTGACTGTGCTTGTGAGGTCATAGCAGCCTCAGTGCCTCCTAGGCCAGTGTCAGGCTCATGGCTGCTGGCTGTGCTTCTGAGTTCACAGAAGCCTGAATGCCTCCTAGGCCAGTGGCAGTCTCATGGCGGCTGGCTATGATTGTGAGGTCACACCAGCCTCAGTGCCTCACAGGCCAGCATCAGGCTCATGGCTGCTGGCTGTGCTTGTGACGTCACAGCAGCCTCAGTGCCTCCTAGGCCAGTGGCAGGCTCATGGCTGCTGGCTGTGCTTGTGAGGTCACAGCAGCCTCAGTGCCTCATAGTTTAGTGTCCAGCGTCCCCTGCTGGCTGTGCTTGTGAGGTCACAGCAGCCTCAGTGCCTCATAATTTAGTGTCCAGCGCCCCCTGCTGGCTCTCCTTGTGAGGTCACAGCAGCCTGAATGCCTCCTAGACCAGTGTCAGGCTCATGGCTGCTGGCTGTGCTTCTGAGGTCACAGCAACCTCAGTGCCTCTCAGGTCAGTATCAGGCTCCTGCCTGCTGGCTGTGCTTGTGAGGTCACAGCAGCCTGAATGCCTCCTAGGCCAGTGGCAGGCTCATGGCTGCTGGCTGTGCTTGTGACGTCACAGCAGCCTCAGTGCCTCTGAGGCCACTGGCAGGCTCATGGCTGCTGGCTGTGCTTGTGAGGTCACAGAAGCCTATGTGCCTCCTAGGCCAGTATCAGGCTCCTGCCTGCTGGCTGTGCTTGTGAGGTCACAGAAGCCTATGTGCCTCCTAGGCCAGTATCAGGCTCATAGCTGCTGGCTGTGCTTGTGAGGTCACAGCAGACTCTGTGCCTCAAAAGTTAGTGTCCAGCGCCACCTGCTGGCTGTGCTTGTGAGGTCACAGCAGCCTCAGTGCCTCACAGGCCAGTATCAGGCTTATGGCTGCTGCCTGTGCTTGTGACGTCACAGCAGCCTCAGTGCCTCCTCTGCCAGTGCCATGCTCGTGGCTGCTGGCTCTGCTTGTGAGGTCACAGCAGCCTCAGTGCCTCCTAGGCCAGTGGCAGGCTCATGGCTGCTGGCTGTGCTTGTGAGGTCACAGCAGCCTCAGTGCCTCATAGTTTAGTGTCCAGCGTCCCCTGCTGGCTCTGCTTCTGAGATCACAGCAGACTCAGTGCCTCAAAAGTTAGTGTGCAACGCCCCCTGCTGGCTGTGTTTCTGAGGTCATAGCAGCCTCAGTGCCTCATCGTTTAGTGCCCAGCGTCCCATGCTGGCTCTGCTTGTGAGGTCACAGCAGCCTGAATGCCTCCTGGACCAGAGTCAGGGTCATGGCTGCTGGCTCTGCTTGTGAGGTCAGAGCAGACTCAGTGCCTCAAAGGTTAGTGTCCAGCGCCCCCTGCTGGCTGTGCTTGTGAGGTCACAATAAACTCAGTTCCTCTCAGGCCAGTATCAGGCTCAGGGCTGCTGGCTGTGCTTCTGAGGTCACAGCAGCCTGAATGCCTCCTAGACCAGTGTCAGGCTCATGGCTGCTGGCTGTGCTTGTGAGGTCACACAAGCCTGAATGCCTCCAAGGCCAGTGGCAGGCTCATGGCTGCTGGCTGTGCTTGTGAGGTCACAGAAGCCTGAATGCCACCAAGGCTAGTGGCAGGCTCTTGGCTGCTGGTTGTGCTTGTGACGTCACAGCAGCCTCAGTGCCTCCGAGGCCAGTGGCAGGCTCCTGGCTGCTGGCTGTGCTTGTGAGGTCACAGCATCCTCAGTGCCTCCTAGGTTAGTGTCCATCGCCCCCTAGTGGCTGTGCTTGTGAGGTCACACCAGCCTCAGTGCCTCACAGGCCAGTATGATGCTCAAGGCTGCTGGCTGTGCTTGTGAGGTCACAGCAGCCTCAGTGCCTCCTCTGCCAGTGCCATGCTCATGGCTGCTGGCTGTGCTTGTGAGGTCACAGCAGCCTCACTGCCTCCTAGGCCAGTATCAGGCTCATGGCTGCTGGCTGTGCTTCTGAGGTCACAGAAGCCTGAATGCCTCCTAGGCCAGTTGCAAGGTCATGGCTGCTGGCTGTGATTGTGAGGTCACAGCAGACTCAGTGCCTCATAGTTTAGTGTCCAGCGTCCCCTGCTGGCTGTGCTTGTGAGGTCACAGCAGACTCTGTGCCTCAAAAGTTAGTGTCCAGCGCCACCTGCTGGCTGTGCTTGTGAGGTCACAGCAGCCTCAGTGCCTCACAGGCCAGTATCAGGCTTATGGCTGCTGCCTGTGCTTGTGACGTCACAGCAGCCTCAGTGCCTCCCAGGCCAGTGCCATGCTCATGGCTGCTGGCTCTGCTTGTGAGGTCACAGCAGCCTCAGTGCCTCCTAGGCCAGTGGCAGGCTCATGGCTGCTGGCTGTGCTTGTGAGGTCACAGCAGCCTCAGTGCCTCATAGTTTAGTGTCCAGCGTCCCCTGCTGGCTCTGCTTCTGAGGTCACAGCAGACTCAGTGCCTCAAAAGTTAGTGTGCAGCGCCCCCTGCTGGCTGTGTTTGTGAGGTCACAGCAGACTCAGTGCCTCTCAGGCCAGTATCATGCTCATGGCTGCTGGCTGTGCTTGTGAGGTCACAGCAGCCTCAGTGCCTCAAAAGTTAGTGTCCAGCGCCCCCTGCTGGCTCTGCTTGTGAGGTCACAGCAGCCTCAGTGCCTCTGAGGCCAATATCAGGCACATGGCTGCTGGCTGTGCTTGTGAGGTTACAGCACCCTCAGTGCCTCTGAGTCCAGTGGCAGGCTCATGGCTGCTGGCTATGATTGTGAGGTCACAGCAGCCTCAGTGCCTCATACGTAAGTGTCCAGCGACCCCTGCTGGCTCTGCTTGTGAGGTCACAGCAGACTCAGTGCCTCACAGGCCAGTGTCAGGCTCATGGCTGCTGGCTGTGCTTATGACGTCACAGCAGCCTTAGTGCCTCCTAGGCCCATGGCAGGCTCATGGCTGCTGGCTGTGCTTGTGAGGTCACAGCAGCCTCAGTGTCTCCGTGGATAGTGCCATGCTCATGGCTGCTGGCTGTGCTTGTGAGGTCA
Source organism: Dromaius novaehollandiae (assembly GCF_036370855.1). NCBI lineage: Eukaryota > Metazoa > Chordata > Aves > Casuariiformes > Dromaiidae > Dromaius > Dromaius novaehollandiae. The sequence goes on from NC_088116.1 coordinate 15,820,411, forward strand.
CAGCAGCCTCAGTGCCTCTCAGGCTAGTGGCAGTCTCATGGCTGCTGGCTGTGCTTGTGAGGTCACAGCAGCCTGGAAGCCTCCTAGCCCTGTGGCAGGCTCATGGCTGCTGGCTATGATTGTGAGGTCACAGCAGACTCAGTGCCTCAAAAGTTAGTGTCCATCGCCCCCTGCTGGCTGTGCTTGTGACGTCACAGCAGCCTCAGTGCCTCCTCTGCCAGTATCATGCTCATGGCTGCTGGCTGTGCTTGTGAGGTCACAGCAGCCTGAATGACTCCTAGCCCAGTGGCAGGCTCATGGCTGCTGGCTATGATTGTGAGCTCACAGCAGCCTCAGTGCCTCATAGTTTAGTGTCCAGCGTCCCCTGCTGGCTCTGTTTGCAAGCTCACAGCAGACTAAGGGCCTCATAGTTTAGTGTGCAGCGTCCCCTGCTGGCTGTGCTTGTGAGGTCACAGCAGCCTCAATGCCTCCTAGGCCAGTGTCAGGCTCATGGCGGCTGGCTGTGCTTCTGAGGTCACAGCAGCCTCAGTGCCTCCTCTGCCAGTGGTAGTCTCATGGCTGCTGGCTGTGCTTCTGAGGTCACAGCAGCCTCAGTGCCTCCTAGGTTAGTGTCCATCACCCCTACTGGCTGTGCTTGTGAGGTCACAGCAGACTCAGTGCCTCATAGTTTAGTGTCCATCGCCCCCTACTGCCTCTGCTTGTGAGGTCACAGCAGACTCAGGGCCTGGTAGGTTATCCCCAGTGCCCTCTGCTGGCTGTGCTTGTGAGGTCACAGCAGCCTCAGTGCCTTCTCTGCCAGTGGCAGGCTCATGGCTGCTGGCTGTGATTGTGAGGTCACACCAGCCTCAGTGCCTCATAGTTTAGTGTCCAGCGTCCCCTGCTGGCTCTGATTGTGAGGTCACACCAGCCTCAGTGCCTCCTAGGCCAGTGTCAGGCTCATGGCTGCTGGCTGTGCTTGTGAGGTCACAGCAGCCTCAGTGCCTCCTCTGTCAGTGGCAGTCTCATGGCTGCTGGCTGTGCTTGTGAGGTCACAGCAGCCTCAGTGCCTCCGAGGCCAGTGGCAGGCTCCTGGCTGCTGGCTGTGCTTGTGAGGTCACAGCAGCCTCAGTGCCTCCTAGGTTAGTGTCCATCGCCCCCTAGTGGCTGTGCTTGTGAGGTCACACCAGCCTCAGTGCCTCACAGGCCAGTATGATGCTCAAGGCTGCTGGCTGTGCTTGTGAGGTCACAGCAGCCTCAGTGCCTCCTCTGCCAGTGCCATGCTCATGGCTGCTGGCTGTGCTTGTGAGGTCACAGCAGCCTCACTGCCTCCTAGGCCAGTATCAGGCTCATGGCTGCTGGCTGTGCTTCTGAGGTCACAGAAGCCTGAATGCCTCCTAGGCCAGTTGCAAGGTCATGGCTGCTGGCTGTGATTGTGAGGTCACAGCAGACTCAGTGCCTCATAGTATAGTGTCCAGCGTCCCCTGCTGGCTGTGCTTGTGAGGTCACAGCAGACTCTGTGCCTCAAAAGTTAGTGTCCAGCGCCACCTGCTGGCTGTGCTTGTGAGGTCACAGCAGCCTCAGTGCCTCACAGGCCAGTATCAGGCTTATGGCTGCTGCCTGTGCTTGTGACGTCACAGCAGCCTCAGTGCCTCCTCTGCCAGTGCCATGCTCGTGGCTGCTGGCTCTGCTTGTGAGGTCACAGCAGCCTCAGTGCCTCCTAGGCCAGTGGCAGGCTCATGGCTGCTGGCTGTGCTTGTGAGGTCACAGCAGCCTCAGTGCCTCATAGTTTAGTGTCCAGCGTCCCCTGCTGGCTCTGCTTCTGAGATCACAGCAGACTCAGTGCCTCAAAAGTTAGTGTGCAGCGCCCCCTGCTGGCTGTGTTTGTGAGGTCACAGCAGACTCAGTGCCTCAAAAGTTAGTGTCCATCGTCCCCTGCTGACTGTGCTTGTGAGGTCATAGCAGACTCAGTGCCTCCTAGGCCAGTGTCAGGCTCATGGCTGCTGGCTGTGCTTCTGAGTTCACAGAAGCCTGAATGCCTCCTAGGCCAGTGGCAGTCTCATGGCGGCTGGCTATGATTGTGAGGTCACACCAGCCTCAGTGCCTCACAGGCCAGCATCAGGCTCATGGCTGCTGGCTGTGCTTGTGACGTCACAGCAGCCTCAGTGCCTCCCAGGCCAGTGCCATGCTCATGGCTGCTGGCTGTGCTTCTGAGATCACAGCAGCCTCAGTGCCTCCTAGGCCAGTGGCAGGCTCATGGCTGCTGGCTGTGCTTGTGAGGTCACAGCAGACTCAGTGCCTCATAGTTTAGTGTCCAGCGTCCCCTGCTGGCTCTGCTTGTGAGGTCACAGCAGACTCAGTGCCTCATACGTAAGTGTCCAGCGCCCCCTGCTGGCTCTCCTTGTGAGGTCACAGCAGCCTTAGTGCCTCACAGGCCAGTATCAGGCTCATGGCTGCTGGCTGTGCTTGTGAGGTCACAGCAGCCTGAATGCCTCCTAGACCAGTGTCAGGCTCATGGCTGCTGGCTGTGCTTGTGACGTCACAGCAGCCTCAGTGCCTCCTCTGCCAGTGCCATGCTCGTGGCTGCTGGCTCTGCTTGTGAGGTCACAGCAGCCTCAGTGCCTCCTAGGCCAGTGGCAGGCTCATGGCTGCTGGCTGTGCTTGTGAGGTCACAGCAGCCTCAGTGCCTCATAGTTTAGTGTCCAGCGTCCCCTGCTGGCTCTGCTTCTGAGATCACAGCAGACTCAGTGCCTCAAAAGTTAGTGTGCAACGCCCCCTGCTGGCTGTGTTTCTGAGGTCATAGCAGCCTCAGTGCCTCATTGTTTAGTGCCCAGCGTCCCATGCTGACTGTGCTTGTGAGGTCACAGCAGACTCAGTGCCTCAAAAGTTAGTGTCCATCGTCCCCTGCTGACTGTGCTTGTGAGGTCATAGCAGCCTCAGTGCCTCCGAGGCCAGTGGCAGGCTCATGGCTGCTGGCTGTGCTTCTGAGTTCACAGAAGCCTGAATGCCTCCTAGGCCAGTGGCAGTCTCATGGCGGCTGGCTATGATTGTGAGGTCACACCAGCCTCAGTGCCTCACAGGCCAGCATCAGGCTCATGGCTGCTGGCTGTGCTTGTGACGTCACAGCAGCCTCAGTGCCTCCCAGGCCAGTGCCATGCTCATGGCTGCTGGCTGTGCTTCTGAGATCACAGCAGCCTCAGTGCCTCCTAGGCCAGTGGCAGGCTCATGGCTGCTGGCTGTGCTTGTGAGGTCACAGCAGCCTCAGTGCCTCATAGTTTAGTGTCCAGCGTCCCCTGCTGGCTCTGCTTGTGAGGTCACAGCAGACTCAGTGCCTCATACGTAAGTGTCCAGCGCCCCCTGCTGGCTCTCCTTGTGAGGTCACAGCAGCCTGAATGCCTCCTAGACCAGTGTCAGGCTCATGGCTGCTGGCTGTGCTTCTGAGGTCACAGCAGCCTCACTGTCTCCATGGATAGTGCCATGCTCATGGCTGCTGGCTGTGCTTTTGAGGTCACAGCAACCTCAGTGCCTCTCAGGTCAGTATCAGGCTCCTGCCTGCTGGCTGTGCTTGTGAGGTCACAGCAGCCTGAATGCCTCCTAGGCCAGTGGCAGGCTCATGGCTGCTGGCTGTGCTTGTGACGTCACAGCAGCCTCAGTGCCTCCTCTGCCAGTATCATGCTCATGGCTGCTGGCTGTGCTTGTGAGGTCACAGCAGCCTGAATGACTCCTAGCCCAGTGGCAGGCTCATGGCTGCTGGCTATGATTGTGAGCTCACAGCAGCCTCAGTGCCTCATAGTTTAGTGTCCAGCGTCCCCTGCTGGCTCTGTTTGCAAGCTCACAGCAGACTAAGGGCCTCATAGTTTAGTGTGCAGCGTCCCCTGCTGGCTGTGCTTGTGAGGTCACAGCAGCCTCAATGCCTCCTAGGCCAGTGTCAGGCTCATGGCGGCTGGCTGTGCTTCTGAGGTCACAGCAGCCTCAGTGCCTCCTCTGCCAGTGGTAGTCTCATGGCTGCTGGCTGTGCTTCTGAGGTCACAGCAGCCTCAGTGCCTCCTAGGTTAGTGTCCATCACCCCTACTGGCTGTGCTTGTGAGGTCACAGCAGACTCAGTGCCTCATAGTTTAGTGTCCATCGCCCCCTACTGCCTCTGCTTGTGAGGTCACAGCAGACTCAGGGCCTGGTAGGTTATCCCCAGTGCCCTCTGCTGGCTGTGCTTGTGAGGTCACAGCAGCCTCAGTGCCTTCTCTGCCAGTGGCAGGCTCATGGCTGCTGGCTGTGATTGTGAGGTCACACCAGCCTCAGTGCCTCATAGTTTAGTGTCCAGCGTCCCCTGCTGGCTCTGATTGTGAGGTCACACCAGCCTCAGTGCCTCCTAGGCCAGTGTCAGGCTCATGGCTGCTGGCTGTGCTTGTGAGGTCACAGCAGCCTCAGTGCCTCCTCTGTCAGTGGCAGTCTCATGGCTGCTGGCTGTGCTTGTGAGGTCACAGCAGCCTCAGTGCCTCCGAGGCCAGTGGCAGGCTCCTGGCTGCTGGCTGTGCTTGTGAGGTCACAGCAGCCTCAGTGCCTCCTAGGTTAGTGTCCATCGCCCCCTAGTGGCTGTGCTTGTGAGGTCACACCAGCCTCAGTGCCTCACAGGCCAGTATGATGCTCAAGGCTGCTGGCTGTGCTTGTGAGGTCACAGCAGCCTCAGTGCCTCCTCTGCCAGTGCCATGCTCATGGCTGCTGGCTGTGCTTGTGAGGTCACAGCAGCCTCACTGCCTCCTAGGCCAGTATCAGGCTCATGGCTGCTGGCTGTGCTTCTGAGGTCACAGAAGCCTGAATGCCTCCTAGGCCAGTTGCAAGGTCATGGCTGCTGGCTGTGATTGTGAGGTCACAGCAGACTCAGTGCCTCATAGTTTAGTGTCCAGCGTCCCCTGCTGGCTGTGCTTGTGAGGTCACAGCAGACTCTGTGCCTCAAAAGTTAGTGTCCAGCGCCACCTGCTGGCTGTGCTTGTGAGGTCACAGCAGCCTCAGTGCCTCACAGGCCAGTATCAGGCTTATGGCTGCTGCCTGTGCTTGTGACGTCACAGCAGCCTCAGTGCCTCCTCTGCCAGTGCCATGCTCGTGGCTGCTGGCTCTGCTTGTGAGGTCACAGCAGCCTCAGTGCCTCCTAGGCCAGTGGCAGGCTCATGGCTGCTGGCTGTGCTTGTGAGGTCACAGCAGCCTCAGTGCCTCATAGTTTAGTGTCCAGCGTCCCCTGCTGGCTCTGCTTCTGAGATCACAGCAGACTCAGTGCCTCAAAAGTTAGTGTGCAGCGCCCCCTGCTGGCTGTGTTTGTGAGGTCACAGCAGACTCAGTGCCTCCTAGGCCAGTGTCAGGCTCATGGCTGCTGGCTGTGCTTCTGAGTTCACAGAAGCCTGAATGCCTCCTAGGCCAGTGGCAGTCTCATGGCGGCTGGCTATGATTGTGAGGTCACACCAGCCTCAGTGCCTCACAGGCCAGCATCAGGCTCATGGCTGCTGGCTGTGCTTGTGACGTCACAGCAGCCTCAGTGCCTCCCAGGCCAGTGCCATGCTCATGGCTGCTGGCTGTGCTTCTGAGATCACAGCAGCCTCAGTGCCTCCTAGGCCAGTGGCAGGCTCATGGCTGCTGGCTGTGCTTGTGAGGTCACAGCAGACTCAGTGCCTCATAGTTTAGTGTCCAGCGTCCCCTGCTGGCTCTGCTTGTGAGGTCACAGCAGACTCAGTGCCTCATACGTAAGTGTCCAGCGCCCCCTGCTGGCTCTCCTTGTGAGGTCACAGCAGCCTTAGTGCCTCACAGGCCAGTATCAGGCTCATGGCTGCTGGCTGTGCTTGTGAGGTCACAGCAGCCTGAATGCCTCCTAGACCAGTGTCATTCTCATGGCTGCTGGCTGTGCTTGTGACGTCACAGCAGCCTCAGTGCCTCCTCTGCCAGTGCCATGCTCGTGGCTGCTGGCTCTGCTTGTGAGGTCACAGCAGCCTCAGTGCCTCCTAGGCCAGTGGCAGGCTCATGGCTGCTGGCTGTGCTTGTGAGGTCACAGCAGCCTCAGTGCCTCATAGTTTAGTGTCCAGCGTCCCCTGCTGGCTCTGCTTCTGAGATCACAGCAGACTCAGTGCCTCAAAAGTTAGTGTGCAACGCCCCCTGCTGGCTGTGTTTCTGAGGTCATAGCAGCCTCAGTGCCTCATTGTTTAGTGCCCAGCGTCCCATGCTGACTGTGCTTGTGAGGTCACAGCAGACTCAGTGCCTCAAAAGTTAGTGTCCATCGTCCCCTGCTGACTGTGCTTGTGAGGTCATAGCAGCCTCAGTGCCTCCGAGGCCAGTGGCAGGCTCATGGCTGCTGGCTGTGCTTCTGAGTTCACAGAAGCCTGAATGCCTCCTAGGCCAGTGGCAGTCTCATGGCGGCTGGCTATGATTGTGAGGTCACACCAGCCTCAGTGCCTCACAGGCCAGCATCAGGCTCATGGCTGCTGGCTGTGCTTGTGACGTCACAGCAGCCTCAGTGCCTCCCAGGCCAGTGCCATGCTCATGGCTGCTGGCTGTGCTTCTGAGATCACAGCAGCCTCAGTGCCTCCTAGGCCAGTGGCAGGCTCATGGCTGCTGGCTGTGCTTGTGAGGTCACAGCAGCCTCAGTGCCTCATAGTTTAGTGTCCAGCGTCCCCTGCTGGCTCTGCTTGTGAGGTCACAGCAGACTCAGTGCCTCATACGTAAGTGTCCAGCGCCCCCTGCTGGCTGTGCTTGTGAGGTCACAGCAGCCTGAATGCCTCCTAGACCAGTGTCAGGCTCATGGCTGCTGGCTGTGCTTCTGAGGTCACAGCAGCCTCACTGTCTCCATGGATAGTGCCATGCTCATGGCTGCTGGCTGTGCTTTTGAGGTCACAGCAACCTCAGTGCCTCTCAGGTCAGTATCAGGCTCCTGCCTGCTGGCTGTGCTTGTGAGGTCACAGCAGCCTGAATGCCTCCTAGGCCAGTGGCAGGCTCATGGCTGCTGGCTGTGCTTGTGACGTCACAGCAGCCTCAGTGCCTCTGAGGCCAGTGGCAGGCTCATGGCTGCTGGCTGTGCTTGTGAGGTCACAGAAGCCTATGTGCCTCCTAGGCCAGTATCAGGCTCATGGCTGCTGGCTGTGCTTGTGAGGTCACAGCAGCCTCAGTGCCTCATAGTTTAGTGTCCAGCGTCCCCTGCTGGCTCTGCTTGTGAGGTCACAGCAGACTCAGTGCCTCATAGGTTAGTGTGCAGCGCCCCCTGCTGACTGTGCTTGTGAGCTCACACCAGCCTCAGTGCCTCTCAGGCCAGTATCATGCTCATGGCTGCTGGCTGTGCTTGTTAGGTCACAGCAGCCTGAATGCCTCCTGGACCAGAGTCAGGGTCATGGCTGCTGGCTCTGCTTGTGAGGTCAGAGCAGACTCAGTGCCTCAAAGGTTAGTGTCCAGCGCCCCCTGCTGGCTGTGCTTGTGAAGTCACAATAAACTCAGTTCCTCTCAGGCCAGTATCAGGCTCAGGGCTGCTGGCTGTGCTTCTGAGGTCACAGCAGCCTGAATGCCTCCTAGACCAGTGTCAGGCTCATGGCTGCTGGCTGTGCTTGTGAGGTCACACAAGCCTGAATGCCTCCAAGGCCAGTGGCAGGCTCATGGCTGCTGGCTGTGCTTGTGAGGTCACAGAAGCCTGAATGCCACCAAGGCTAGTGGCAGGCTCTTGGCTGCTGGTTGTGCTTGTGACGTCACAGCAGCCTCAGTGCCTCCGAGGCCAGTGGCAGGCTCCTGGCTGCTGGCTGTGCTTGTGAGGTCACAGCAGCCTCAGTGCCTCCTAGGTTAGTGTCCATCGCCCCCTAGTGGCTGTGCTTGTGAGGTCACACCAGCCTCAGTGCCTCACAGGCCAGTATGATGCTCAAGGCTGCTGGCTGTGCTTGTGAGGTCACAGCAGCCTCAGTGCCTCCTCTGCCAGTGCCATGCTCATGGCTGCTGGCTGTGCTTGTGAGGTCACAGCAGCCTCACTGCCTCCTAGGCCAGTATCAGGCTCATGGCTGCTGGCTGTGCTTCTGAGGTCACAGAAGCCTGAATGCCTCCTAGGCCAGTTGCAAGGTCATGGCTGCTGGCTGTGATTGTGAGGTCACAGCAGACTCAGTGCCTCATAGTTTAGTGTCCAGCGTCCCCTGCTGGCTGTGCTTGTGAGGTCACAGCAGACTCTGTGCCTCAAAAGTTAGTGTCCAGCGCCACCTGCTGGCTGTGCTTGTGAGGTCACAGCAGCCTCAGTGCCTCACAGGCCAGTATCAGGCTTATGGCTGCTGCCTGTGCTTGTGACGTCACAGCAGCCTCAGTGCCTCCCAGGCCAGTGCCATGCTCATGGCTGCTGGCTCTGCTTGTGAGGTCACAGCAGCCTCAGTGCCTCCTAGGCCAGTGGCAGGCTCATGGCTGCTGGCTGTGCTTGTGAGGTCACAGCAGCCTCAGTGCCTCATAGTTTAGTGTCCAGCGTCCCCTGCTGGCTCTGCTTCTGAGATCACAGCAGACTCAGTGCCTCAAAAGTTAGTGTGCAGCGCCCCCTGCTGGCTGTGTTTGTGAGGTCACAGCAGACTCAGTGCCTCTCAGGCCAGTATCATGCTCATGGCTGCTGGCTGTGCTTGTGAGGTCACAGCAGCCTCAGTGCCTCAAAAGTTAGTGTCCAGCGCCCCCTGCTGGCTCTGCTTGTGAGGTCACAGCAGCCTCAGTGCCTCTGAGGCCAATATCAGGCACATGGCTGCTGGCTGTGCTTGTGAGGTTACAGCACCCTCAGTGCCTCTGAGTCCAGTGGCAGGCTCATGGCTGCTGGCTATGATTGTGAGGTCACAGCAGCCTCAGTGCCTCATACGTAAGTGTCCAGCGACCCCTGCTGGCTCTGCTTGTGAGGTCACAGCAGACTCAGTGCCTCACAGGCCAGTGTCAGGCTCATGGCTGCTGGCTGTGCTTATGACGTCACAGCAGCCTTAGTGCCTCCTAGGCCCATGGCAGGCTCATGGCTGCTGGCTGTGCTTGTGAGGTCACAGCAGCCTCAGTGCCTCTCAGGCTAGTGGCAGTCTCATGGCTGCTGGCTGTGCTTGTGAGGTCACAGCAGCCTGGAAGCCTCCTAGCCCTGTGGCAGGCTCATGGCTGCTGGCTATGATTGTGAGGTCACAGCAGACTCAGTGCCTCAAAAGTTAGTGTCCATCGCCCCCTGCTGGCTGTGCTTGTGACGTCACAGCAGCCTCAGTGCCTCCTCTGCCAGTATCATGCTCATGGCTGCTGGCTGTGCTTGTGAGGTCACAGCAGCCTGAATGACTCCTAGCCCAGTGGCAGGCTCATGGCTGCTGGCTATGATTGTGAGCTCACAGCAGCCTCAGTGCCTCATTGTTTAGTGTCCAGCGTCCCCTGCTGGCTCTGTTTGCAAGCTCACAGCAGACTAAGGGCCTCATAGTTTAGTGTGCAGCGTCCCCTGCTGGCTGTGCTTGTGAGGTCACAGCAGCCTCAATGCCTCCTAGGCCAGTGTCAGGCTCATGGCGGCTGGCTGTGCTTCTGAGGTCACAGCAGCCTCAGTGCCTCCTCTGCCAGTGGTAGTCTCATGGCTGCTGGCTGTGCTTCTGAGGTCACAGCAGCCTCAGTGCCTCTTAGGTTAGTGTCCATCACCCCTACTGGCTGTGCTTGTGAGGTCACAGCAGACTCAGTGCCTCATAGTTTAGTGTCCATCGCCCCCTACTGCCTCTGCTTGTGAGGTCACAGCAGACTCAGGGCCTGGTAGGTTATCCCCAGTGCCCTCTGCTGGCTGTGCTTGTGAGGTCACAGCAGCCTCAGTGCCTTCTCTGCCAGTGGCAGGCTCATGGCTGCTGGCTGTGATTGTGAGGTCACACCAGCCTCAGTGCCTCATAGTTTAGTGTCCAGCGTCCCCTGCTGGCTCTGATTGTGAGGTCACACCAGCCTCAGTGCCTCCTAGGCCAGTGTCAGGCTCATGGCTGCTGGCTGTGCTTGTGAGGTCACAGCAGCCTCAGTGCCTCCTCTGTCAGTGGCAGTCTCATGGCTGCTGGCTGTGCTTGTGAGGTCACAGCAGCCTCAGTGCCTCCGAGGCCAGTGGCAGGCTCCTGGCTGCTGGCTGTGCTTGTGAGGTCACAGCAGCCTCAGTGCCTCCTAGGTTAGTGTCCATCGCCCCCTAGTGGCTGTGCTTGTGAGGTCACACCAGCCTCAGTGCCTCACAGGCCAGTATGATGCTCAAGGCTGCTGGCTGTGCTTGTGAGGTCACAGCAGCCTCAGTGCCTCCTCTGCCAGTGCCATGCTCATGGCTGCTGGCTGTGCTTGTGAGGTCACAGCAGCCTCACTGCCTCCTAGGCCAGTATCAGGCTCATGGCTGCTGGCTGTGCTTCTGAGGTCACAGAAGCCTGAATGCCTCCTAGGCCAGTTGCAAGGTCATGGCTGCTGGCTGTGATTGTGAGGTCACAGCAGACTCAGTGCCTCATAGTTTAGTGTCCAGCGTCCCCTGCTGGCTCTGCTTGTGAGGTCACAGCAGACTCTGTGCCTCAAAAGTTAGTGTCCAGCGCCACCTGCTGGCTGTGCTTGTGAGGTCACAGCAGCCTCAGTGCCTCACAGGCCAGTATCAGGCTTATGGCTGCTGCCTGTGCTTGTGACGTCACAGCAGCCTCAGTGCCTCCTCTGCCAGTGCCATGCTCGTGGCTGCTGGCTCTGCTTGTGAGGTCACAGCAGCCTCAGTGCCTCCTAGGCCAGTGGCAGGCTCATGGCTGCTGGCTGTGCTTGTGAGGTCACAGCAGCCTCAGTGCCTCATAGTTTAGTGTCCAGCGTCCCCTGCTGGCTCTGCTTCTGAGATCACAGCAGACTCAGTGCCTCAAAAGTTAGTGTCCATCGTCCCCTGCTGACTGTGCTTGTGAGGTCATAGCAGACTCAGTGCCTCCTAGGCCAGTGTCAGGCTCATGGCTGCTGGCTGTGCTTCTGAGTTCACAGAAGCCTGAATGCCTCCTAGGCCAGTGGCAGTCTCATGGCGGCTGGCTATGATTGTGAGGTCACACCAGCCTCAGTGCCTCACAGGCCAGCATCAGGCTCATGGCTGCTGGCTGTGCTTGTGACGTCACAGCAGCCTCAGTGCCTCCCAGGCCAGTGCCATGCTCCTGGCTGCTGACTGTGCTTGTGAGGTCACAGCAGCCTCAGTGCCTCCAAGGCCTGTGGCAGGCTCATGGCTGCTGGCTGTGCTTGTGAGGTCACAGCAGACTCAGTGCCTCATAGTTTAGTGTCCAGCGTCCCCTGCTGGCTCTGCTTGTGAGGTCACAGCAGACTCAGTGCCTCATACGTAAGTGTCCAGCGCCCCCTGCTGGCTCTCCTTGTGAGGTCACAGCAGCCTTAGTGCCTCACAGGCCAGTATCAGGCTCATGGCTGCTGGCTGTGCTTGTGAGGTCACAGCAGCCTGAATGCCTCCTAGACCAGTGTCAGGCTCATGGCTGCTGGCTGTGCTTGTGACGTCACAGCAGCCTCAGTGCCTCCTCTGCCAGTGCCATGCTCGTGGCTGCTGGCTCTGCTTGTGAGGTCACAGCAGCCTCAGTGCCTCCTAGGCCAGTGGCAGGCTCATGGCTGCTGGCTCTGCTTGTGAGGTCACAGCAGCCTCAGTGCCTCATAGTTTAGTGTCCAGCGTCCCCTGCTGGCTCTGCTTCTGAGATCACAGCAGACTCAGTGCCTCAAAAGTTAGTGTGCAACGCCCCCTGCTGGCTGTGTTTCTGAGGTCATAGCAGCCTCAGTGCCTCATCGTTTAGTGCCCAGCGTCCCATGCTGGCTCTGCTTGTGAGGTCACAGCAGACTCAGTGCCTCAAAAGTTAGTGTCCATCGTCCCCTGCTTACTGTGCTTGTGAGGTCATAGCAGCCTCAGTGCCTCCGAGGCCAGTGGCAGGCTCATGGCTGCTGGCTGTGCTTCTGAGTTCACAGAAGCCTGAATGCCTCCTAGGCCAGTGGCAGTCTCATGGCGGCTGGCTATGATTGTGAGGTCACACCAGCCTCAGTGCCTCACAGGCCAGCATCAGGCTCATGGCTGCTGGCTGTGCTTGTGACGTCACAGCAGCCTCAGTGCCTCCCAGGCCAGTGCCATGCTCATGGCTGCTGGCTGTGCTTCTGAGATCACAGCAGCCTCAGTGCCTCCTAGGCCAGTGGCAGGCTCATGGCTGCTGGCTGTGCTTGTGAGGTCACAGCAGCCTCAGTGCCTCATAGTTTAGTGTCCAGCGTCCCCTGCTGGCTCTGCTTGTGAGGTCACAGCAGACTCAGTGCCTCATACGTAAGTGTCCAGCGCCCCCTGCTGGCTGTGCTTGTGAGGTCACAGCAGCCTGAATGCCTCCTAGACCAGTGTCAGGCTCATGGCTGCTGGCTGTGCTTCTGAGGTCACAGCAGCCTCACTGTCTCCATGGATAGTGCCATGCTCATGGCTGCTGGCTGTGCTTTTGAGGTCACAGCAACCTCAGTGCCTCTCAGGTCAGTATCAGGCTCCTGCCTGCTGGCTGTGCTTGTGAGGTCACAGCAGCCTGAATGCCTCCTAGGCCAGTGGCAGGCTCATGGCTGCTGGCTGTGCTTGTGACGTCACAGCAGCCTCAGTGCCTCTGAGGCCAGTGGCAGGCTCATGGCTGCTGGCTGTGCTTGTGAGGTCACAGCAGCCTATGTGCCTCCTAGGCCAGTATCAGGCTCATGGCTGCTGGCTGTGCTTGTGAGGTCACAGCAGCCTCAGTGCCTCCTGGACCAGAGTCAGGGTCATGGCTGCTGGCTCTGCTTGTGAGGTCAGAGCAGACTCAGTGCCTCAAAGGTTAGTGTCCAGCGCCCCCTGCTGGCTGTGCTTGTGAGGTCACAATAAACTCAGTTCCTCTCAGGCCAGTATCAGGCTCAGGGCTGCTGGCTGTGCTTCTGAGGTCACAGCAGCCTGAATGCCTCCTAGACCAGTGTCAGGCTCATGGCTGCTGGCTGTGCTTGTGAGGTCACACAAGCCTGAATGCCTCCAAGGCTAGTGGCAGGCTCTTGGCTGCTGGTTGTGCTTCTGACGTCACAGCAGCCTCAGTGCCTCCGAGGCCAGTGGCAGGCTCCTGGCTGCTGGCTGTGCTTGTGAGGTCACAGCAGCCTCAGTGCCTCCTAGGTTAGTGTCCATCGCCCCCTAGTGGCTGTGCTTGTGAGGTCACACCAGCCTCAGTGCCTCACAGGCCAGTATGATGCTCAAGGCTGCTGGCTGTGCTTGTGAGGTCACAGCAGCCTCAGTGCCTCCTCTGCCAGTGCCATGCTCATGGCTGCTGGCTGTGCTTGTGAGGTCACAGCAGCCTCACTGCCTCCTAGGCCAGTATCAGGCTCATGGCTGCTGGCTGTGCTTCTGAGGTCACAGAAGCCTGAATGCCTCCTAGGCCAGTTGCAAGGTCATGGCTGCTGGCTGTGATTGTGAGGTCACAGCAGACTCAGTGCCTCATAGTTTAGTGTCCAGCGTCCCCTGCTGGCTGTGCTTGTGAGGTCACAGCAGACTCTGTGCCTCAAAAGTTAGTGTCCAGCGCCACCTGCTGGCTGTGCTTGTGAGGTTACAGCAGCCTCAGTGCCTCACAGGCCAGTATCAGGCTTATGGCTGCTGCCTGTGCTTGTGACGTCACAGCAGCCTCAGTGCCTCCCAGGCCAGTGCCATGCTCATGGCTGCTGGCTCTGCTTGTGAGGTCACAGCAGCCTCAGTGCCTCCTAGGCCAGTGGCAGGCTCATGGCTGCTGGCTGTGCTTGTGAGGTCACAGCAGCCTCAGTGCCTCATAGTTTAGTGTCCAGCGTCCCCTGCTGGCTCTGCTTCTGAGATCACAGCAGACTCAGTGCCTCAAAAGTTAGTGTGCAGCGCCCCCTGCTGGCTGTGTTTGTGAGGTCACAGCAGACTCAGTGCCTCTCAGGCCAGTATCATGCTCATGGCTGCTGGCTGTGCTTGTGAGGTCACAGCAGCCTCAGTGCCTCAAAAGTTAGTGTCCAGCGCCCCCTGCTGGCTCTGCTTGTGAGGTCACAGCAGCCTCAGTGCCTCTGAGGCCAATATCAGGCACATGGCTGCTGGCTGTGCTTCTGAGGTTACAGCACCCTCAGTGCCTCTGAGTCCAGTGGCAGGCTCATGGCTGCTGGCTATGATTGTGAGGTCACAGCAGCCTCAGTGCCTCATACGTAAGTGTCCAGCGACCCCTGCTGGCTCTGCTTGTGAGGTCACAGCAGACTCAGTGCCTCACAGGCCAGTGTCAGGCTCATGGCTGCTGGCTGTGCTTATGACGTCACAGCAGCCTTAGTGCCTCCTAGGCCCATGGCAGGCTCATGGCTGCTGGCTGTGCTTGTGAGGTCACAGCAGCCTCAGTGTCTCCGTGGATAGTGCCATGCTCATGGCTGCTGGCTGTGCTTGTGAGGTCACAGCAGCCTCAGTGCCTCTCAGGCTAGTGGCAGTCTCATGGCTGCTGGCTGTGCTTGTGAGGTCACAGCAGCCTGGAAGCCTCCTAGCCCTGTGGCAGGCTCATGGCTGCTGGCTATGATTGTGAGGTCACAGCAGACTCAGTGCCTCAAAAGTTAGTGTCCATCGCCCCCTGCTGGCTGTGCTTGTGACGTCACAGCAGCCTCAGTGCCTCCTCTGCCAGTATCATGCTCATGGCTGCTGGCTGTGCTTGTGGGGTCACAGCAGCCTGAATGACTCCTAGCCCAGTGGCAGGCTCATGGCTGCTGGCTATGATTGTGAGCTCACAGCAGCCTCAGTGCCTCATAGTTTAGTGTCCAGCGTCCCCTGCTGGCTCTGTTTGCAAGCTCACAGCAGACTAAGGGCCTCATAGTTTAGTGTGCAGCGTCCCCTGCTGGCTGTGCTTGTGAGGTCACAGCAGCCTCAATGCCTCCTAGGCCAGTGTCAGGCTCATGGCGGCTGGCTGTGCTTCTGAGGTCACAGCAGCCTCAGTGCCTCCTCTGCCAGTGGTAGTCTCATGGCTGCTGGCTGTGCTTCTGAGGTCACAGCAGCCTCAGTGCCTCCTAGGTTAGTGTCCATCACCCCTACTGGCTGTGCTTGTGAGGTCACAGCAGACTCAGTGCCTCATAGTTTAGTGTCCATCGCCCCCTACTGCCTCTGCTTGTGAGGTCACAGCAGACTCAGGGCCTGGTAGGTTATCCCCAGTGCCCTCTGCTGGCTGTGCTTGTGAGGTCACAGCAGCCTCAGTGCCTTCTCTGCCAGTGGCAGGCTCATGGCTGCTGGCTGTGATTGTGAGGTCACACCAGCCTCAGTGCCTCATAGTTTAGTGTCCAGCGTCCCCTGCTGGCTCTGATTGTGAGGTCACACCAGCCTCAGTGCCTCACAGGCCAGTATGATGCTCAAGGCTGCTGGCTGTGCTTGTGAGGTCACAGCAGCCTCAGTGCCTCCTCTGCCAGTGCCATGCTCATGGCTGCTGGCTGTGCTTGTGAGGTCACAGCAGCCTCACTGCCTCCTAGGCCAGTATCAGGCTCATGGCTGCTGGCTGTGCTTCTGAGGTCACAGAAGCCTGAATGCCTCCTAGGCCAGTTGCAAGGTCATGGCTGCTGGCTGTGATTGTGAGGTCACAGCAGACTCAGTGCCTCATAGTTTAGTGTCCAGCGTCCCCTGCTGGCTCTGCTTGTGAGGTCACAGCAGACTCTGTGCCTCAAAAGTTAGTGTCCAGCGCCACCTGCTGGCTGTGCTTGTGAGGTCACAGCAGCCTCAGTGCCTCACAGGCCAGTATCAGGCTTATGGCTGCTGCCTGTGCTTGTGACGTCACAGCAGCCTCAGTGCCTCCTCTGCCAGTGCCATGCTCGTGGCTGCTGGCTCTGCTTGTGAGGTCACAGCAGCCTCAGTGCCTCCTAGGCCAGTGGCAGGCTCATGGCTGCTGGCTGTGCTTGTGAGGTCACAGCAGCCTCAGTGCCTCATAGTTTAGTGTCCAGCGTCCCCTGCTGGCTCTGCTTCTGAGATCACAGCAGACTCAGTGCCTCAAAAGTTAGTGTCCATCGTCCCCTGCTGACTGTGCTTGTGAGGTCATAGCAGACTCAGTGCCTCCTAGGCCAGTGTCAGGCTCATGGCTGCTGGCTGTGCTTCTGAGTTCACAGAAGCCTGAATGCCTCCTAGGCCAGTGGCAGTCTCATGGCGGCTGGCTATGATTGTGAGGTCACACCAGCCTCAGTGCCTCACAGGCCAGCATCAGGCTCATGGCTGCTGGCTGTGCTTGTGACGTCACAGCAGCCTCAGTGCCTCCCAGGCCAGTGCCATGCTCCTGGCTGCTGACTGTGCTTGTGAGGTCACAGCAGCCTCAGTGCCTCCAAGGCCTGTGGCAGGCTCATGGCTGCTGGCTGTGCTTGTGAGGTCACAGCAGACTCAGTGCCTCATAGTTTAGTGTCCAGCGTCCCCTGCTGGCTCTGCTTGTGAGGTCACAGCAGACTCAGTGCCTCATACGTAAGTGTCCAGCGCCCCCTGCTGGCTCTCCTTGTGAGGTCACAGCAGCCTTAGTGCCTCACAGGCCAGTATCAGGCTCATGGCTGCTGGCTGTGCTTGTGAGGTCACAGCAGCCTGAATGCCTCCTAGACCAGTGTCAGGCTCATGGCTGCTGGCTGTGCTTGTGACGTCACAGCAGCCTCAGTGCCTCCTCTGCCAGTGCCATGCTCGTGGCTGCTGGCTCTGCTTGTGAGGTCACAGCAGCCTCAGTGCCTCCTAGGCCAGTGGCAGGCTCATGGCTGCTGGCTCTGCTTGTGAGGTCACAGCAGCCTCAGTGCCTCATAGTTTAGTGTCCAGCGTCCCCTGCTGGCTCTGCTTCTGAGATCACAGCAGACTCAGTGCCTCAAAAGTTAGTGTGCAACGCCCCCTGCTGGCTGTGTTTCTGAGGTCATAGCAGCCTCAGTGCCTCATCGTTTAGTGCCCAGCGTCCCATGCTGGCTCTGCTTGTGAGGTCACAGCAGACTCAGTGCCTCAAAAGTTAGTGTCCATCGTCCCCTGCTTACTGTGCTTGTGAGGTCATAGCAGCCTCAGTGCCTCCGAGGCCAGTGGCAGGCTCATGGCTGCTGGCTGTGCTTCTGAGTTCACAGAAGCCTGAATGCCTCCTAGGCCAGTGGCAGTCTCATGGCGGCTGGCTATGATTGTGAGGTCACACCAGCCTCAGTGCCTCACAGGCCAGCATCAGGCTCATGGCTGCTGGCTGTGCTTGTGACGTCACAGCAGCCTCAGTGCCTCCCAGGCCAGTGCCATGCTCATGGCTGCTGGCTGTGCTTCTGAGATCACAGCAGCCTCAGTGCCTCCTAGGCCAGTGGCAGGCTCATGGCTGCTGGCTGTGCTTGTGAGGTCACAGCAGCCTCAGTGCCTCATAGTTTAGTGTCCAGCGTCCCCTGCTGGCTCTGCTTGTGAGGTCACAGCAGACTCAGTGCCTCATACGTAAGTGTCCAGCGCCCCCTGCTGGCTGTGCTTGTGAGGTCACAGCAGCCTGAATGCCTCCTAGACCAGTGTCAGGCTCATGGCTGCTGGCTGTGCTTCTGAGGTCACAGCAGCCTCACTGTCTCCATGGATAGTGCCATGCTCATGGCTGCTGGCTGTGCTTTTGAGGTCACAGCAACCTCAGTGCCTCTCAGGTCAGTATCAGGCTCCTGCCTGCTGGCTGTGCTTGTGAGGTCACAGCAGCCTGAATGCCTCCTAGGCCAGTGGCAGGCTCATGGCTGCTGGCTGTGCTTGTGACGTCACAGCAGCCTCAGTGCCTCTGAGGCCAGTGGCAGGCTCATGGCTGCTGGCTGTGCTTGTGAGGTCACAGCAGCCTATGTGCCTCCTAGGCCAGTATCAGGCTCATGGCTGCTGGCTGTGCTTGTGAGGTCACAGCAGCCTCAGTGCCTCCTGGACCAGAGTCAGGGTCATGGCTGCTGGCTCTGCTTGTGAGGTCAGAGCAGACTCAGTGCCTCAAAGGTTAGTGTCCAGCGCCCCCTGCTGGCTGTGCTTGTGAGGTCACAATAAACTCAGTTCCTCTCAGGCCAGTATCAGGCTCAGGGCTGCTGGCTGTGCTTCTGAGGTCACAGCAGCCTGAATGCCTCCTAGACCAGTGTCAGGCTCATGGCTGCTGGCTGTGCTTGTGAGGTCACACAAGCCTGAATGCCTCCAAGGCTAGTGGCAGGCTCTTGGCTGCTGGTTGTGCTTCTGACGTCACAGCAGCCTCAGTGCCTCCGAGGCCAGTGGCAGGCTCCTGGCTGCTGGCTGTGCTTGTGAGGTCACAGCAGCCTCAGTGCCTCCTAGGTTAGTGTCCATCGCCCCCTAGTGGCTGTGCTTGTGAGGTCACACCAGCCTCAGTGCCTCACAGGCCAGTATGATGCTCAAGGCTGCTGGCTGTGCTTGTGAGGTCACAGCAGCCTCAGTGCCTCCTCTGCCAGTGCCATGCTCATGGCTGCTGGCTGTGCTTGTGAGGTCACAGCAGCCTCACTGCCTCCTAGGCCAGTATCAGGCTCATGGCTGCTGGCTGTGCTTCTGAGGTCACAGAAGCCTGAATGCCTCCTAGGCCAGTTGCAAGGTCATGGCTGCTGGCTGTGATTGTGAGGTCACAGCAGACTCAGTGCCTCATAGTTTAGTGTCCAGCGTCCCCTGCTGGCTGTGCTTGTGAGGTCACAGCAGACTCTGTGCCTCAAAAGTTAGTGTCCAGCGCCACCTGCTGGCTGTGCTTGTGAGGTTACAGCAGCCTCAGTGCCTCACAGGCCAGTATCAGGCTTATGGCTGCTGCCTGTGCTTGTGACGTCACAGCAGCCTCAGTGCCTCCCAGGCCAGTGCCATGCTCATGGCTGCTGGCTCTGCTTGTGAGGTCACAGCAGCCTCAGTGCCTCCTAGGCCAGTGGCAGGCTCATGGCTGCTGGCTGTGCTTGTGAGGTCACAGCAGCCTCAGTGCCTCATAGTTTAGTGTCCAGCGTCCCCTGCTGGCTCTGCTTCTGAGATCACAGCAGACTCAGTGCCTCAAAAGTTAGTGTGCAGCGCCCCCTGCTGGCTGTGTTTGTGAGGTCACAGCAGACTCAGTGCCTCTCAGGCCAGTATCATGCTCATGGCTGCTGGCTGTGCTTGTGAGGTCACAGCAGCCTCAGTGCCTCAAAAGTTAGTGTCCAGCGCCCCCTGCTGGCTCTGCTTGTGAGGTCACAGCAGCCTCAGTGCCTCTGAGGCCAATATCAGGCACATGGCTGCTGGCTGTGCTTCTGAGGTTACAGCACCCTCAGTGCCTCTGAGTCCAGTGGCAGGCTCATGGCTGCTGGCTATGATTGTGAGGTCACAGCAGCCTCAGTGCCTCATACGTAAGTGTCCAGCGACCCCTGCTGGCTCTGCTTGTGAGGTCACAGCAGACTCAGTGCCTCACAGGCCAGTGTCAGGCTCATGGCTGCTGGCTGTGCTTATGACGTCACAGCAGCCTTAGTGCCTCCTAGGCCCATGGCAGGCTCATGGCTGCTGGCTGTGCTTGTGAGGTCACAGCAGCCTCAGTGTCTCCGTGGATAGTGCCATGCTCATGGCTGCTGGCTGTGCTTGTGAGGTCACAGCAGCCTCAGTGCCTCTCAGGCTAGTGGCAGTCTCATGGCTGCTGGCTGTGCTTGTGAGGTCACAGCAGCCTGGAAGCCTCCTAGCCCTGTGGCAGGCTCATGGCTGCTGGCTATGATTGTGAGGTCACAGCAGACTCAGTGCCTCAAAAGTTAGTGTCCATCGCCCCCTGCTGGCTGTGCTTGTGACGTCACAGCAGCCTCAGTGCCTCCTCTGCCAGTATCATGCTCATGGCTGCTGGCTGTGCTTGTGGGGTCACAGCAGCCTGAATGACTCCTAGCCCAGTGGCAGGCTCATGGCTGCTGGCTATGATTGTGAGCTCACAGCAGCCTCAGTGCCTCATAGTTTAGTGTCCAGCGTCCCCTGCTGGCTCTGTTTGCAAGCTCACAGCAGACTAAGGGCCTCATAGTTTAGTGTGCAGCGTCCCCTGCTGGCTGTGCTTGTGAGGTCACAGCAGCCTCAATGCCTCCTAGGCCAGTGTCAGGCTCATGGCGGCTGGCTGTGCTTCTGAGGTCACAGCAGCCTCAGTGCCTCCTCTGCCAGTGGTAGTCTCATGGCTGCTGGCTGTGCTTCTGAGGTCACAGCAGCCTCAGTGCCTCCTAGGTTAGTGTCCATCACCCCTACTGGCTGTGCTTGTGAGGTCACAGCAGACTCAGTGCCTCATAGTTTAGTGTCCATCGCCCCCTACTGCCTCTGCTTGTGAGGTCACAGCAGACTCAGGGCCTGGTAGGTTATCCCCAGTGCCCTCTGCTGGCTGTGCTTGTGAGGTCACAGCAGCCTCAGTGCCTTCTCTGCCAGTGGCAGGCTCATGGCTGCTGGCTGTGATTGTGAGGTCACACCAGCCTCAGTGCCTCATAGTTTAGTGTCCAGCGTCCCCTGCTGGCTCTGATTGTGAGGTCACACCAGCCTCAGTGCCTCCTAGGCCAGTGTCAGGCTCATGGCTGCTGGCTGTGCTTGTGAGGTCACAGCAGCCTCAGTGCCTCCTCTGTCAGTGGCAGTCTCATGGCTGCTGGCTGTGCTTGTGAGGTCACAGCAGCCTCAGTGCCTCCGAGGCCAGTGGCAGGCTCCTGGCTGCTGGCTGTGCTTGTGAGGTCACAGCAGCCTCAGTGCCTCATAGGTTAGTGTCCATCGCCCCCTAGTGGCTGTGCTTGTGAGGTCACACCAGCCTCAGTGCCTCACAGGCCAGTATGATGCTCAAGGCTGCTGGCTGTGCTTGTGAGGTCACAGCAGCCTCAGTGCCTCCTCTGCCAGTGCCATGCTCATGGCTGCTGGCTGTGCTTGTGAGGTCACAGCAGCCTCACTGCCTCCTAGGCCAGTATCAGGCTCATGGCTGCTGGCTGTGCTTCTGAGGTCACAGAAGCCTGAATGCCTCCTAGGCCATTTGCAAGGTCATGGCTGCTGGCTGTGATTGTGAGGTCACAGCAGACTCAGTGCCTCATAGTTTAGTGTCCAGCGTCCCCTGCTGGCTGTGCTTGTGAGGTCACAGCAGACTCTGTGCCTCAAAAGTTAGTGTCCAGCGCCACCTGCTGGCTGTGCTTGTGAGGTCACAGCAGCCTCAGTGCCTCACAGGCCAGTATCAGGCTTATGGCTGCTGCCTGTGCTTGTGACGTCACAGCAGCCTCAGTGCCTCCTCTGCCAGTGCCATGCTCGTGGCTGCTGGCTCTGCTTGTGAGGTCACAGCAGCCTCAGTGCCTCCTAGGCCAGTGGCAGGCTCATGGCTGCTGGCTGTGATTGTGAGGTCACAGCAGCCTCAGTGCCTCATAGTTTAGTGTCCAGCGTCCCCTGCTGGCTCTGCTTCTGAGATCACAGCAGACTCAGTGCCTCAAAAGTTAGTGTGCAGCGCCCCCTGCTGGCTGTGTTTGTGAGGTCACAGCAGACTCAGTGCCTCAAAAGTTAGTGTCCATCGTCCCCTGCTGACTGTGCTTGTGAGGTCATAGCAGACTCAGTGCCTCCTAGGCCAGTGTCAGGCTCATGGCTGCTGGCTGTGCTTCTGAGTTCACAGAAGCCTGAATGCCTCCTAGGCCAGTGGCAGTCTCATGGCGGCTGGCTATGATTGTGAGGTCACACCAGCCTCAGTGCCTCACAGGCCAGCATCAGGCTCATGGCTGCTGGCTGTGCTTGTGACGTCACAGCAGCCTCAGTGCCTCCCAGGCCAGTGCCATGCTCATGGCTGCTGGCTCTGCTTGTGAGGTCACAGCAGCCTCAGTGCCTCCTAGGCCAGTGGCAGGCTCATGGCTGCTGGCTGTGCTTGTGAGGTCACAGCAGCCTCAGTGCCTCATAGTTTAGTGTCCAGCGTCCCCTGCTGGCTCTGCTTCTGAGATCACAGCAGACTCAGTGCCTCAAAAGTTAGTGTGCAGCGCCCCCTGCTGGCTGTGTTTGTGAGGTCACAGCAGACTCAGTGCCTCTCAGGCCAGTATCATGCTCATGGCTGCTGGCTGTGCTTGTGAGGTCACAGCAGCCTCAGTGCCTCAAAAGTTAGTGTCCAGCGCCCCCTGCTGGCTCTGCTTGTGAGGTCACAGCAGCCTCAGTGCCTCTGAGGCCAATATCAGGCACATGGCTGCTGGCTGTGCTTCTGAGGTTACAGCACCCTCAGTGCCTCTGAGTCCAGTGGCAGGCTCATGGCTGCTGGCTATGATTGTGAGGTCACAGCAGCCTCAGTGCCTCATACGTAAGTGTCCAGCGACCCCTGCTGGCTCTGCTTGTGAGGTCACAGCAGACTCAGTGCCTCACAGGCCAGTGTCAGGCTCATGGCTGCTGGCTGTGCTTATGACGTCACAGCAGCCTTAGTGCCTCCTAGGCCCATGGCAGGCTCATGGCTGCTGGCTGTGCTTGTGAGGTCACAGCAGCCTCAGTGTCTCCGTGGATAGTGCCATGCTCATGGCTGCTGGCTGTGCTTGTGAGGTCACAGCAGCCTCAGTGCCTCTCAGGCTAGTGGCAGTCTCATGGCTGCTGGCTGTGCTTGTGAGGTCACAGCAGCCTGGAAGCCTCCTAGCCCTGTGGCAGGCTCATGGCTGCTGGCTATGATTGTGAGGTCACAGCAGACTCAGTGCCTCAAAAGTTAGTGTCCATCGCCCCCTGCTGGCTGTGCTTGTGACGTCACAGCAGCCTCAGTGCCTCCTCTGCCAGTATCATGCTCATGGCTGCTGGCTGTGCTTGTGAGGTCACAGCAGCCTGAATGACTCCTAGCCCAGTGGCAGGCTCATGGCTGCTGGCTATGATTGTGAGCTCACAGCAGCCTCAGTGCCTCATAGTTTAGTGTCCAGCGTCCCCTGCTGGCTCTGTTTGCAAGCTCACAGCAGACTAAGGGCCTCATAGTTTAGTGTGCAGCGTCCCCTGCTGGCTGTGCTTGTGAGGTCACAGCAGCCTCAATGCCTCCTAGGCCAGTGTCAGGCTCATGGCGGCTGGCTGTGCTTCTGAGGTCACAGCAGCCTCAGTGCCTCCTCTGCCAGTGGTAGTCTCATGGCTGCTGGCTGTGCTTCTGAGGTCACAGCAGCCTCAGTGCCTCCTAGGTTAGTGTCCATCACCCCTACTGGCTGTGCTTGTGAGGTCACAGCAGACTCAGTGCCTCATAGTTTAGTGTCCATCGCCCCCTACTGCCTCTGCTTGTGAGGTCACAGCAGACTCAGGGCCTGGTAGGTTATCCCCAGTGCCCTCTGCTGGCTGTGCTTGTGAGGTCACAGCAGCCTCAGTGCCTTCTCTGCCAGTGGCAGGCTCATGGCTGCTGGCTGTGATTGTGAGGTCACACCAGCCTCAGTGCCTCATAGTTTAGTGTCCAGCGTCCCCTGCTGGCTCTGATTGTGAGGTCACACCAGCCTCAGTGCCTCCTAGGCCAGTGTCAGGCTCATGGCTGCTGGCTGTGCTTGTGAGGTCACAGCAGCCTCAGTGCCTCCTCTGTCAGTGGCAGTCTCATGGCTGCTGGCTGTGCTTGTGAGGTCACAGCAGCCTCAGTGCCTCCGAGGCCAGTGGCAGGCTCCTGGCTGCTGGCTGTGCTTGTGAGGTCACAGCAGCCTCAGTGCCTCCTAGGTTAGTGTCCATCGCCCCCTAGTGGCTGTGCTTGTGAGGTCACACCAGCCTCAGTGCCTCACAGGCCAGTATGATGCTCAAGGCTGCTGGCTGTGCTTGTGAGGTCACAGCAGCCTCAGTGCCTCCTCTGCCAGTGCCATGCTCATGGCTGCTGGCTGTGCTTGTGAGGTCACAGCAGCCTCACTGCCTCCTAGGCCAGTATCAGGCTCATGGCTGCTGGCTGTGCTTCTGAGGTCACAGAAGCCTGAATGCCTCCTAGGCCATTTGCAAGGTCATGGCTGCTGGCTGTGATTGTGAGGTCACAGCAGACTCAGTGCCTCATAGTTTAGTGTCCAGCGTCCCCTGCTGGCTGTGCTTGTGAGGTCACAGCAGACTCTGTGCCTCAAAAGTTAGTGTCCAGCGCCACCTGCTGGCTGTGCTTGTGAGGTCACAGCAGCCTCAGTGCCTCACAGGCCAGTATCAGGCTTATGGCTGCTGCCTGTGCTTGTGACGTCACAGCAGCCTCAGTGCCTCCTCTGCCAGTGCCATGCTCGTGGCTGCTGGCTCTGCTTGTGAGGTCACAGCAGCCTCAGTGCCTCCTAGGCCAGTGGCAGGCTCATGGCTGCTGGCTGTGATTGTGAGGTCACAGCAGCCTCAGTGCCTCATAGTTTAGTGTCCAGCGTCCCCTGCTGGCTCTGCTTCTGAGATCACAGCAGACTCAGTGCCTCAAAAGTTAGTGTGCAGCGCCCCCTGCTGGCTGTGTTTGTGAGGTCACAGCAGACTCAGTGCCTCAAAAGTTAGTGTCCATCGTCCCCTGCTGACTGTGCTTGTGAGGTCATAGCAGACTCAGTGCCTCCTAGGCCAGTGTCAGGCTCATGGCTGCTGGCTGTGCTTCTGAGTTCACAGAAGCCTGAATGCCTCCTAGGCCAGTGGCAGTCTCATGGCGGCTGGCTATGATTGTGAGGTCACACCAGCCTCAGTGCCTCACAGGCCAGCATCAGGCTCATGGCTGCTGGCTGTGCTTGTGTCGTCACAGCAGCCTCAGTGCCTCCCAGGCCAGTGCCATGCTCATGGCTGCTGGCTGTGCTTCTGAGATCACAGCAGCCTCAGTGCCTCCTAGGCCAGTGGCAGGCTCATGGCTGCTGGCTGTGCTTGTGAGGTCACAGCAGCCTCAGTGCCTCATAGTTTAGTGTCCAGCGTCCCCTGCTGGCTCTGCTTGTGAGGTCACAGCAGACTCAGTGCCTCATACGTAAGTGTCCAGCGCCCCCTGCTGGCTGTGCTTGTGAGGTCACAGCAGCCTTAGTGCCTCACAGGCCAGTATCAGGCTCATGGCTGCTGGCTGTGCTTGTGAGGTCACAGCAGCCTGAATGCCTCCTAGACCAGTGTCAGGCTCATGGCTGCTGGCTGTGCTTCTGAGGTCACAGCAGCCTCACTGTCTCCATGGATAGTGCCAAGCTCATGGCTGCTGGCTGTGCTTTTGAGGTCACAGCAACCTCAGTGCCTCTCAGGTCAGTATCAGGCTCCTGCCTGCTGGCTGTGCTTGTGAGGTCACAGCAGCCTGAATGCCTCCTAGGCCAGTGGCAGGCTCATGGCTGCTGGCTGTGCTTGTGACGTCACAGCAGCCTCAGTGCCTCTGAGGCCAGTGGCAGGCTCATGGCTGCTGGCTGTGCTTGTGAGGTCACAGAAGCCTATGTGCCTCCTAGGCCAGTATCAGGCTCATGGCTGCTGGCTGTGCTTGTGAGGTCACAGCAGCCTCTGTGCCTCATAGTTTAGTGTCCAGCGTCCCCTGCTGGCTCTGCTTGTGAGGTCACAGCAGACTCAGTGCCTCATAGGTTAGTGTGCAGCGCCCCCTGCTGACTGTGCTTGTGAGCTCACACCAGCCTCAGTGCCTCTCAGGCCAGTATCATGCTCATGGCTGCTGGCTGTGCTTGTTAGGTCACAACAGCCTGAATGCCTCCTGGACCAGAGTCAGGGTCATGGCTGCTGGCTCTGCTTGTGAGGTCAGAGCAGACTCAGTGCCTCAAAGGTTAGTGTCCAGCGCCCCCTGCTGGCTGTGCTTGTGAGGTCACAATAAACTCAGTTCCTCTCAGGCCAGTATCAGGCTCAGGGCTGCTGGCTGTGCTTCTGAGGTCACAGCAGCCTGAATGCCTCCTAGACCAGTGTCAGGCTCATGGCTGCTGGCTGTGCTTGTGAGGTCACACAAGCCTGAATGCCTCCAAGGCCAGTGGCAGGCTCATGGCTGCTGGCTGTGCTTGTGAGGTCACAGAAGCCTGAATGCCACCAAGGCTAGTGGCAGGCTCTTGGCTGCTGGTTGTGCTTCTGACGTCACAGCAGCCTCAGTGCCTCCGAGGCCAGTGGCAGGCTCCTGGCTGCTGGCTGTGCTTGTGAGGTCACAGCAGCCTCAGTGCCTCCTAGGTTAGTGTCCATCGCCCCCTAGTGGCTGTGCTTGTGAGGTCACACCAGCCTCAGTGCCTCACAGGCCAGTATGATGCTCAAGGCTGCTGGCTGTGCTTGTGACGTCACAGCAGCCTCAGTGCCTCCTCTGCCAGTGCCATGCTCATGGCTGCTGGCTGTGCTTGTGAGGTCACAGCAGCCTCACTGCCTCCTAGGCCAGTATCAGGCTCATGGCTGCTGGCTGTGCTTCTGAGGTCACAGAAGCCTGAATGCCTCCTAGGCCATTTGCAAGGTCATGGCTGCTGGCTGTGATTGTGAGGTCACAGCAGACTCAGTGCCTCATAGTATAGTGTCCAGCGTCCCCTGCTGGCTGTGCTTGTGAGGTCACAGCAGACTCTGTGCCTCAAAATTTAGTGTCCAGCGCCACCTGCTGGCTGTGCTTGTGAGGTCACAGCAGCCTCAGTGCCTCACAGGCCAGTATCAGGCTTATGGCTGCTGCCTGTGCTTGTGACGTCACAGCACCTCAGTGCCTCCTCTGCCAGTGCCATGCTCATGGCTGCTGGCTCTGCTTGTGAGGTCACAGCAGCCTCAGTGCCTCCTAGGCCAGTGGCAGGCTCATGGCTGCTGGCTGTGCTTGTGAGGTCACAGCAGCCTCAGTGCCTCATAGTTTAGTGTCCAGCGTCCCCTGCTGGCTCTGCTTCTGAGATCACAGCAGACTCAGTGCCTCAAAAGTTAGTGTGCAGCGCCCCCTGCTGGCTGTGTTTGTGAGGTCACAGCAGACTCAGTGCCTCTCAGGCCAGTATCATGCTCATGGCTGCTGGCTGTGCTTGTGAGGTCACAGCAGCCTCAGTGCCTCAAAAGTTAGTGTCCAGCGCCCCCTGCTGGCTCTGCTTGTGAGGTCACAGCAGCCTCAGTGCCTCTGAGGCCAATATCAGGCACATGGCTGCTGGCTGTGCTTGTGACGTCACAGCAGCCTCAGTGCCTCTGAGGCCAGTGGCAGGCTCATGGCTGCTGGCTGTGCTTGTGAGGTCACAGCAGCCTGAATGCCTCCTAGCCTTGTGGCAGGCTCATGGCTGCTGGCTATGATTGTGAGGTCACAGCAGACTCAGTGCCTCATAGTTTAGTGTCCAGCGACCCCTGCTGGCTGTGCTTGTGAGGTCACAGCAGACTCAGTGCCTCACAGGCCAGTGTCAGGCTCATGGCTGCTGGCTGTGCTTATGACGTCACAGCAGCCTTAGTGCCTCCTAGGCCCGTGGCAGGCTCATGGCTGCTGGCTGTGCTTCTGAGGTCACAGCAGCCTCAGTGTCTCCGTGGATAGTGCCATGCTCATGGCTGCTGGCTGTGCTTGTGAGGTCACAGCAGCCTCAGTGCCTCTCAGGCTAGTGGCAGTCTCATGGCTGCTGGCTGTGCTTGTGAGGTCACAGCAGCCTGGAAGCCTCCTAGCCCTGTGGCAGGCTCATGGCTGCTGGCTATGATTGTGAGGTCACAGCAGACTCAGTGCCTCAAAAGTTAGTGTCCATCGCCCCCTGCTGGCTGTGCTTGTGACGTCACAGCAGCCTCAGTGCCTCCTCTGCCAGTATCATGCTCATGGCTGCTGGCTGTGCTTCTGAGGTCACAGCAGCCTGAATGACTCCTAGCCCAGTGGCAGGCTCATGGCTGCTGGCTATGATTGTGAGCTCACAGCAGCCTCAGTGCCTCATAGTTTAGTGTCCAGCGTCCCCTGCTGGCTCTGTTTGCAAGCTCACAGCAGACTAAGTGCCTCATAGTTTAGTGTGCAGCGTCCCCTGCTGGCTGTGCTTGTGAGGTCACAGCAGCCTCAATGCCTCCTAGGCCAGTGTCAGGCTCATGGCGGCTGGCTGTGCTTCTGAGGTCACAGCAGCCTCAGTGCCTCCTCTGCCAGTGGTAGTCTCATGGCTGCTGGCTGTGCTTCTGAGGTCACAGCAGCCTCAGT
Source organism: Dromaius novaehollandiae (assembly GCF_036370855.1). Lineage (NCBI taxonomy): Eukaryota > Metazoa > Chordata > Aves > Casuariiformes > Dromaiidae > Dromaius > Dromaius novaehollandiae. The sequence goes on from NC_088116.1 coordinate 15,848,211, forward strand.
GCCTCCTAGGTTAGTGTCCATCACCCCTACTGGCTGTGTTTGTGAGGTCACAGCAGCCTCAGTGCCTCCGAGGCCAGTGGCAGGCTCCTGGCTGCTGGCTGTGCTTCTGAGGTCACAGCAGCCTCAGTGCCTCCTAGGTTAGTGTCCATCGCCCCCTAGTGGCTGTGCTTGTGAGGTCACACCAGCCTCAGTGTCTCCTCTGCCAGTGCCATGCTCATGGCTGCTGGCTGTGCTTGTGAGGTCACAGCAGCCTCACTGCCTCCTAGGCCAGTATCAGGCTCATGGCTGCTGGCTGTGCTTCTGAGGTCACAGAAGCCTGAATGCCTCCTAGGCCAGTTGCAAGGTCATGGCTGCTGGCTGTGATTGTGAGGTCACAGCAGACTCAGTGCCTCATAGTTTAGTGTCCAGCGTCCCCTGCTGGCTGTGCTTGTGAGGTCACAGCAGACTCTGTGCCTCAAAAGTTAGTGTCCAGCGCCACCTGCTGGCTGTGCTTGTGAGGTCACAGCAGCCTCAGTGCCTCACAGGCCAGTATCAGGCTTATGGCTGCTGCCTGTGCTTGTGACGTCACAGCAGCCTCAGTGCCTCCTCTGCCAGTGCCATGCTCGTGGCTGCTGGCTCTGCTTGTGAGGTCACAGCAGCCTCAGTGCCTCCTAGGCCAGTGGCAGGCTCATGGCTGCTGGCTGTGCTTGTGAGGTCACAGCAGCCTCAGTGCCTCATAGTTTAGTGTCCAGCGTCCCCTGCTGGCTCTGCTTCTGAGATCACAGCAGACTCAGTGCCTCAAAAGTTAGTGTGCAACGCCCCCTGCTGGCTGTGTTTCTGAGGTCATAGCAGCCTCAGTGCCTCATCGTTTAGTGCCCAGCGTCCCATGCTGGCTCTGCTTGTGAGGTCACAGCAGACTCAGTGCCTCAAAAGTTAGTGTCCATCGTCCCCTGCTGACTGTGCTTGTGAGGTCATAGCAGCCTCAGTGCCTCCTAGGCCAGTGTCAGGCTCATGGCTGCTGGCTGTGCTTGTGACGTCACAGCAGCCTCAGTGCCTCCCAGGCCAGTGCCATGCTCATGGCTGCTGGCTGTGCTTCTGAGATCACAGCAGCCTCAGTGCCTCCTAGGCCAGTGGCAGGCTCATGGCTGCTGGCTGTGCTTGTGAGGTCACAGCAGCCTCAGTGCCTCATAGTTTAGTGTCCAGCGTCCCCTGCTGGCTGTGCTTGTGAGGTCACAGCAGACTCAGTGCCTCATACGTAAGTGTCCAGCGCCCCCTGCTGGCTCTCCTTGTGAGGTCACAGCAGCCTGAATGCCTCCTAGACCAGTGTCAGGCTCATGGCTGCTGGCTGTGCTTCTGAGGTCACAGCAGCCTCACTGTCTCCATGGATAGTGCCAAGCTCATGGCTGCTGGCTGTGCTTTTGAGGTCACAGCAACCTCAGTGCCTCTCAGGTCAGTATCAGGCTCCTGCCTGCTGGCTGTGCTTGTGAGGTCACAGCAGCCTGAATGCCTCCTAGGCCAGTGGCAGGCTCATGGCTGCTGGCTGTGCTTGTGACGTCACAGCAGCCTCAGTGCCTCTGAGGCCAGTGGCAGGCTCATGGCTGCTGGCTGTGCTTGTGAGGTCACAGCAGACTCTGTGCCTCAAAAGTTAGTGTCCAGCGCCGCCTGCTGGCTGTGCTTGTGAGGTCACAGCAGCCTCAGTGCCTCACAGGCCAGTATCAGGCTTATGGCTGCTGCCTGTGCTTGTGACGTCACAGCAGCCTCAGTGCCTCCTCTGCCAGTGCCATGCTCGTGGCTGCTGGCTCTGCTTGTGAGGTCACAGCAGCCTCAGTGCCTCCTAGGCCAGTGGCAGGCTCATGGCTGCTGGCTGTGCTTGTGAGGTCACAGCAGCCTCAGTGCCTCATAGGTTAGTGTCCAGCGTCCCATGCTGGCTCTGCTTGTGAGGTCACAGCAGACTCAGTGCCTCAAAGGTTAGTGTCCATCGTCCCCTGCTGACTGTGCTTGTGAGGTCATAGCAGCCTCAGTGCCTCCTAGGCCAGTGTCAGGCTCATGGCTGCTGGCTGTGCTTCTGAGTTCACAGAAGCCTCACTGCCTCCTAGGCCAGTGGCAGTCTCATGGCGGCTGGCTATGATTGTGAGGTCACACCAGCCTCAGTGCCTCACAGGCCAGCATCAGGCTCATGGCTGCTGGCTGTGCTTGTGACGTCACAGCAGACTCAGTGCCTCCCAGGCCAGTGCCATGCTCATGGCTGCTGGCTGTGCTTCTGAGATCACAGCAGCCTCAGTGCCTCCTAGGCCAGTGGCAGGCTCATGGCTGCTGGCTGTGCTTGTGAGGTCACAGCAGCCTCAGTGCCTCATAGTTTAGTGTCCAGCGTCCCCTGCTGGCTCTGCTTGTGAGGTCACAGCAGACTCAGTGCCTCATACGTAAGTGTCCAGCGCCCCCTGCTGGCTCTCCTTGTGAGGTCACAGCAGCCTGAATGCCTCCTAGACCAGTGTCAGGCTCATGGCTGCTGGCTGTGCTTCTGAGGTCACAGCAGCCTCACTGTCTCCATGGATAGTGCCAAGCTCATGGCTGCTGGCTGTGCTTTTGAGGTCACAGCAACCTCAGTGCCTCTCAGGTCAGTATCAGGCTCCTGCCTGCTGGCTGTGCTTGTGAGGTCACAGCAGCCTGAATGCCTCCTAGGCCAGTGGCAGGCTCATGGCTGCTGGCTGTGCTTGTGACGTCACAGCAGCCTCAGTGCCTCTGAGGCCAGTGGCAGGCTCATGGCTGCTGGCTGTGCTTGTGAGGTCACAGAAGCCTATGTGCCTCCTAGGCCAGTATCAGGCTCATGGCTGCTGGCTGTGCTTGTGAGGTCACAGCAGCCTCAGTGCCTCATAGTTTAGTGTCCAGCGTCCCCTGCTGGCTCTGCTTGTGAGGTCACAGCAGACTCAGTGCCTCATAGGTTAGTGTGCAGCGCCCCCTGCTGACTGTGCTTGTGAGCTCACACCAGCCTCAGTACCTCTCAGGCCAGTATCATGCTCATGGCTGCTGGCTGTGCTTGTGAGGTCACAGCAGCCTGAATGCCTCCTGGACCAGAGTCAGGGTCATGGCTGCTGGCTCTGCTTTTGAGGTCAGAGCAGACTCAGTGCCTCAAAGGTTAGTGTCCAGCGCCCCCTGCTGGCTGTGCTTGTGAGGTCACAATAAACTCAGTTCCTCTCAGGCCAGTATCAGGCTCAGGGCTGCTGGCTGTGCTTCTGAGGTCACAGCAGCCTGAATGCCTCCTAGACCAGTGTCAGGCTCATGGCTGCTGGCTGTGCTTGTGAGGTCACACAAGCCTGAATGCCTCCAAGGCCAGTGGCAGGCTCATGGCTGCTGGCTGTGCTTGTGAGGTCACAGAAGCCTGAATGCCACCAAGGCTAGTGGCAGGCTCTTGGCTGCTGGTTGTGCTTCTGACGTCACAGCAGCCTCAGTGCCTCCGAGGCCAGTGGCAGGCTCCTGGCTGCTGGCTGTGCTTGTGAGGTCACAGCAGCCTCAGTGCCTCCTAGGTTAGTGTCCATCGCCCCCTAGTGGCTGTGCTTGTGAGGTCACACCAGCCTCAGTGCCTCACAGGCCAGTATGATGCTCAAGGCTGCTGGCTGTGCTTGTGACGTCACAGCAGCCTCAGTGCCTCCTCTGCCAGTGCCATGCTCATGGCTGCTGGCTGTGCTTGTGAGATCACAGCAGCCTCACTGCCTCCTAGGCCAGTATCAGGCTCATGGCTGCTGGCTGTGCTTCTGAGGTCACAGAAGCCTGAATGCCTCCTAGGCCATTTGCAAGGTCATGGCTGCTGGCTGTGATTGTGAGGTCACAGCAGACTCAGTGCCTCATAGTATAGTGTCCAGCGTCCCCTGCTGGCTGTGCTTGTGAGGTCACAGCAGACTCTGTGCCTCAAAATTTAGTGTCCAGCGCCACCTGCTGGCTGTGCTTGTGAGGTCACAGCAGCCTCAGTGCCTCACAGGCCAGTATCAGGCTTATGGCTGCTGCCTGTGCTTGTGACGTCACAGCACCTCAGTGCCTCCTCTGCCAGTGCCATGCTCATGGCTGCTGGCTCTGCTTGTGAGGTCACAGCAGCCTCAGTGCCTCCTAGGCCAGTGGCAGGCTCATGGCTGCTGGCTGTGCTTGTGAGGTCACAGCAGCCTCAGTGCCTCATAGTTTAGTGTCCAGCGTCCCCTGCTGGCTCTGCTTCTGAGATCACAGCAGACTCAGTGCCTCAAAAGTTAGTGTGCAGCGCCCCCTGCTGGCTGTGTTTGTGAGGTCACAGCAGACTCAGTGCCTCTCAGGCCAGTATCATGCTCATGGCTGCTGGCTGTGCTTGTGAGGTCACAGCAGCCTCAGTGCCTCAAAAGTTAGTGTCCAGCGCCCCCTGCTGGCTCTGCTTGTGAGGTCACAGCAGCCTCAGTGCCTCTGAGGCCAATATCAGGCACATGGCTGCTGGCTGTGCTTGTGACGTCACAGCAGCCTCAGTGCCTCTGAGGCCAGTGGCAGGCTCATGGCTGCTGGCTGTGCTTGTGAGGTCACAGCAGCCTGAATGCCTCCTAGCCTTGTGGCAGGCTCATGGCTGCTGGCTATGATTGTGAGGTCACAGCAGACTCAGTGCCTCATAGTTTAGTGTCCAGCGTCCCCTGCTGGCTGTGCTTGTGAGGTCACAGCAGACTCAGTGCCTCACAGGCCAGTGTCAGGCTCATGGCTGCTGGCTGTGCTTATGACGTCACAGCAGCCTTAGTGCCTCCTAGGCCCGTGGCAGGCTCATGGCTGCTGGCTGTGCTTCTGAGGTCACAGCAGCCTCAGTGTCTCCGTGGATAGTGCCATGCTCATGGCTGCTGGCTGTGCTTGTGAGGTCACAGCAGCCTCAGTGCCTCTCAGGCTAGTGGCAGTCTCATGGCTGCTGGCTGTGCTTGTGAGGTCACAGCAGCCTGGAAGCCTCCTAGCCCTGTGGCAGGCTCATGGCTGCTGGCTATGATTGTGAGGTCACAGCAGACTCAGTGCCTCAAAAGTTAGTGTCCATCGCCCCCTGCTGGCTGTGCTTGTGACGTCACAGCAGCCTCAGTGCCTCCTCTGCCAGTATCATGCTCATGGCTGCTGGCTGTGCTTGTGAGGTCACAGCAGCCTGAATGACTCCTAGCCCAGTGGCAGGCTCATGGCTGCTGGCTATGATTGTGAGCTCACAGCAGCCTCAGTGCCTCATAGTTTAGTGTCCAGCGTCCCCTGCTGGCTCTGTTTGCAAGCTCACAGCAGACTAAGTGCCTCATAGTTTAGTGTGCAGCGTCCCCTGCTGGCTGTGCTTGTGAGGTCACAGCAGCCTCAATGCCTCCTAGGCCAGTGTCAGGCTCATGGCGGCTGGCTGTGCTTCTGAGGTCACAGCAGCCTCAGTGCCTCCTCTGCCAGTGGTAGTCTCATGGCTGCTGGCTGTGCTTCTGAGGTCACAGCAGCCTCAGTGCCTCCTAGGTTAGTGTCCATCACCCCTACTGGCTGTGTTTGTGAGGTCACAGCAGCCTCAGTGCCTCCGAGGCCAGTGGCAGGCTCCTGGCTGCTGGCTGTGCTTCTGAGGTCACAGCAGCCTCAGTGCCTCCTAGGTTAGTGTCCATCGCCCCCTAGTGGCTGTGCTTGTGAGGTCACACCAGCCTCAGTGTCTCCTCTGCCAGTGCCATGCTCATGGCTGCTGGCTGTGCTTGTGAGGTCACAGCAGCCTCACTGCCTCCTAGGCCAGTATCAGGCTCATGGCTGCTGGCTGTGCTTCTGAGGTCACAGAAGCCTGAATGCCTCCTAGGCCAGTTGCAAGGTCATGGCTGCTGGCTGTGATTGTGAGGTCACAGCAGACTCAGTGCCTCATAGTTTAGTGTCCAGCGTCCCCTGCTGGCTGTGCTTGTGAGGTCACAGCAGACTCTGTGCCTCAAAAGTTAGTGTCCAGCACCACCTGCTGGCTGTGCTTGTGAGGTCACAGCAGCCTCAGTGCCTCACAGGCCAGTATCAGGCTTATGGCTGCTGCCTGTGCTTGTGACGTCACAGCAGCCTCAGTGCCTCCTCTGCCAGTGCCATGCTCGTGGCTGCTGGCTCTGCTTGTGAGGTCACAGCAGCCTCAGTGCCTCCTAGGCCAGTGGCAGGCTCATGGCTGCTGGCTGTGCTTGTGAGGTCACAGCAGCCTCAGTGCCTCATAGTTTAGTGTCCAGCGTCCCCTGCTGGCTCTGCTTCTGAGATCACAGCAGACTCAGTGCCTCAAAAGTTAGTGTGCAACGCCCCCTGCTGGCTGTGTTTCTGAGGTCATAGCAGCCTCAGTGCCTCATCGTTTAGTGCCCAGCGTCCCATGCTGGCTCTGCTTGTGAGGTCACAGCAGACTCAGTGCCTCAAAAGTTAGTGTCCATCGTCCCCTGCTGACTGTGCTTGTGAGGTCATAGCAGCCTCAGTGCCTCCTAGGCCAGTGTCAGGCTCATGGCTGCTGGCTGTGCTTGTGACGTCACAGCAGCCTCAGTGCCTCCTAGGCCAGTGGCAGGCTCATGGCTGCTGGCTGTGCTTGTGAGGTCACAGCAGCCTCAGTGCCTCATAGTTTAGTGTCCAGCGTCCCCTGCTGGCTGTGCTTGTGAGGTCACAGCAGACTCAGTGCCTCATACGTAAGTGTCCAGCGCCCCCTGCTGGTTCTCCTTGTGAGGCCACAGCAGCCTGAATGCCTCCTAGACCAGTGTCAGGCTCATGGCTGCTGGCTGTGCTTCTGAGGTCACAGCAGCCTCACTGTCTCCATGGATAGTGCCAAGCTCATGGCTGCTGGCTGTGCTTTTGAGGTCACAGCAACCTCAGTGCCTCTCAGGTCAGTATCAGGCTCCTGCCTGCTGGCTGTGCTTGTGAGGTCACAGCAGCCTCAATGCCTCCTAGGCCAGTGGCAGGCTCATGGCTGCTGGCTGTGCTTGTGACGTCACAGCAGCCTCAGTGCCTCTGAGGCCAGTGGCAGGCTCATGGCTGCTGGCTGTGCTTGTGAGGTCACAGCAGACTCTGTGCCTCAAAAGTTAGTGTCCAGCGCCGCCTGCTGGCTGTGCTTGTGAGGTCACAGCAGCCTCAGTGCCTCACAGGCCAGTATCAGGCTTATGGCTGCTGCCTGTGCTTGTGACGTCACAGCAGCCTCAGTGCCTCCTCTGCCAGTGCCATGCTCGTGGCTGCTGGCTCTGCTTGTGAGGTCACAGCAGCCTCAGTGCCTCCTAGGCCAGTGGCAGGCTCATGGCTGCTGGCTGTGCTTGTGAGGTCACAGCAGCCTCAGTGCCTCATAGGTTAGTGTCCAGCGTCCCATGCTGGCTCTGCTTGTGAGGTCACAGCAGACTCAGTGCCTCAAAGGTTAGTGTCCATCGTCCCCTGCTGACTGTGCTTGTGAGGTCATAGCAGCCTCAGTGCCTCCTAGGCCAGTGTCAGGCTCATGGCTGCTGGCTGTGCTTCTGAGTTCACAGAAGCCTCACTGCCTCCTAGGCCAGTGGCAGTCTCATGGCGGCTGGCTATGATTGTGAGGTCACACCAGCCTCAGTGCCTCACAGGCCAGCATCAGGCTCATGGCTGCTGGCTGTGCTTGTGACGTCACAGCAGACTCAGTGCCTCCCAGGCCAGTGCCATGCTCATGGCTGCTGGCTGTGCTTCTGAGATCACAGCAGCCTCAGTGCCTCCTAGGCCAGTGGCAGGCTCATGGCTGCTGGCTGTGCTTGTGAGGTCACAGCAGCCTCAGTGCCTCATAGTTTAGTGTCCAGCGTCCCCTGCTGGCTCTGCTTGTGAGGTCACAGCAGACTCAGTGCCTCATACGTAAGTGTCCAGCGCCCCCTGCTGGCTCTCCTTGTGAGGTCACAGCAGCCTCACTGCCTCCTAGACCAGTGTCAGGCTCATGGCTGCTGGCTGTGCTTCTGAGGTCACAGCAGCCTCACTGTCTCCATGGATAGTGCCAAGCTCATGGCTGCTGGCTGTGCTTTTGAGGTCACAGCAACCTCAGTGCCTCTCAGGTCAGTATCAGGCTCCTGCCTGCTGGCTGTGCTTGTGAGGTCACAGCAGCCTGAATGCCTCCTAGGCCAGTGGCAGGCTCATGGCTGCTGGCTGTGCTTGTGACGTCACAGCAGCCTCAGTGCCTCTGAGGCCAGTGGCAGGCTCATGGCTGCTGGCTGTGCTTGTGAGGTCACAGAAGCCTATGTGCCTCCTAGGCCAGTATCAGGCTCATGGCTGCTGGCTGTGCTTGTGAGGTCACAGCAGCCTCAGTGCCTCATAGTTTAGTGTCCAGCGTCCCCTGCTGGCTCTGCTTGTGAGGTCACAGCAGACTCAGTGCCTCATAGGTTAGTGTGCAGCGCCCCCTGCTGACTGTGCTTGTGAGCTCACACCAGCCTCAGTACCTCTCAGGCCAGTATCATGCTCATGGCTGCTGGCTGTGCTTGTGAGGTCACAGCAGCCTGAATGCCTCCTGGACCAGAGTCAGGGTCATGGCTGCTGGCTCTGCTTTTGAGGTCAGAGCAGACTCAGTGCCTCAAAGGTTAGTGTCCAGCGCCCCCTGCTGGCTGTGCTTGTGAGGTCACAATAAACTCAGTTCCTCTCAGGCCAGTATCAGGCTCAGGGCTGCTGGCTGTGCTTCTGAGGTCACAGCAGCCTGAATGCCTCCTAGACCAGTGTCAGGCTCATGGCTGCTGGCTGTGCTTGTGAGGTCACACAAGCCTGAATGCCTCCAAGGCCAGTGGCAGGCTCATGGCTGCTGGCTCTGCTTGTGAGGTCACAGCAGCCTGAATGCCACCAAGGCTAGTGGCAGGCTCTTGGCTGCTGGTTGTGCTTGTGACGTCACAGCAGCCTCAGTGCCTCCGAGGCCAGTGGCAGGCTCCTGGCTGCTGGCTGTGCTTGTGAGGTCACAGCAGCCTCAGTGCCTCCTAGGTTAGTGTCCATCGCCCCCTAGTGGCTGTGCTTGTGAGGTCACAGCAGACTCAGTGCCTCACAGGCCAGTGTCAGGCTCATGGCTGCTGGCTGTGCTTATGACGTCACAGCAGCCTTAGTGCCTCCTAGGCCCGTGGCAGGCTCATGGCTGCTGGCTGTGCTTCTGAGGTCACAGCAGCCTCAGTGTCTCCGTGGATAGTGCCATGCTCATGGCTGCTGGCTGTGCTTGTGAGGTCACAGCAGCCTCAGTGCCTCTCAGGCTAGTGGCAGTCTCATGGCTGCTGGCTGTGCTTGTGAGGTCACAGCAGCCTGGAAGCCTCCTAACCCTGTGGCAGGCTCATGGCTGCTGGCTATGATTGTGAGGTCACAGCAGACTCAGTGCCTCAAAAGTTAGTGTCCATCGCCCCCTGCTGGCTGTGCTTGTGACGTCACAGCAGCCTCAGTGCCTCCTCTGCCAGTATCATGCTCATGGCTGCTGGCTGTGCTTGTGAGGTCACAGCAGCCTGAATGACTCCTAGCCCAGTGGCAGGCTCATGGCTGCTGGCTATGATTGTGAGCTCACAGCAGCCTCAGTGCCTCATAGTTTAGTGTCCAGCGTCCCCTGCTGGCTCTGTTTGCAAGCTCACAGCAGACTAAGTGCCTCATAGTTTAGTGTGCAGCGTCCCCTGCTGGCTGTGCTTGTGAGGTCACAGCAGCCTCAATGCCTCCTAGGCCAGTGTCAGGCTCATGGCGGCTGGCTGTGCTTCTGAGGTCACAGCAGCCTCAGTGCCTCCTCTGCCAGTGGTAGTCTCATGGCTGCTGGCTGTGCTTCTGAGGTCACAGCAGCCTCAGTGCCTCCTAGGTTAGTGTCCATCACCCCTACTGGCTGTGTTTGTGAGGTCACAGCAGCCTCAGTGCCTCCGAGGCCAGTGGCAGGCTCCTGGCTGCTGGCTGTGCTTGTAAGGTCACAGCAGCCTCAGTGCCTCCTAGGTTAGTGTCCATCGCCCCCTAGTGGCTGTGCTTGTGAGGTCACACCAGCCTCAGTGCCTCACAGGCCAGTATGATGCTCAAGGCTGCTGGCTGTGCTTGTGAGGTCACAGCAGCCTCAGTGCCTCCTCTGCCAGTGCCATGCTCATGGCTGCTGGCTGTGCTTGTGAGGTCACAGCAGCCTCAGTGCCTCCTCTGCCAGTGCCATGCTCATGGCTGCTGCCTGTGCTTGTGACGTCACAGCAGCCTCAGTGCCTCCTCTGCCAGTGCCATGCTCGTGGCTGCTGGCTCTGCTTGTGAGGTCACAGCAGCCTCAGTGCCTCCTAGGCCAGTGGCAGGCTCATGGCTGCTGGCTGTGCTTGTGAGGTCACAGCAGCCTCAGTGCCTCATAGTTTAGTGTCCAGCGTCCCCTGCTGGCTCTGCTTCTGAGATCACAGCAGACTCAGTGCCTCAAAAGTTAGTGTGCAACGCCCCCTGCTGGCTGTGTTTCTGAGGTCATAGCAGCCTCAGTGCCTCATCGTTTAGTGCCCAGCGTCCCATGCTGGCTCTGCTTGTGAGGTCACAGCAGACTCAGTGCCTCAAAAGTTAGTGTCCATCGTCCCCTGCTGACTGTGCTTGTGAGGTCATAGCAGCCTCAGTGCCTCCTAGGCCAGTGTCAGGCTCATGGCTGCTGGCTGTGCTTGTGACGTCACAGCAGCCTCAGTGCCTCCCAGGCCAGTGCCATGCTCATGGCTGCTGGCTGTGCTTCTGAGATCACAGCAGCCTCAGTGCCTCCTAGGCCAGTGGCAGGCTCATGGCTGCTGGCTGTGCTTGTGAGGTCACAGCAGCCTCAGTGCCTCATAGTTTAGTGTCCAGCGTCCCCTGCTGGCTCTGCTTGTGAGGTCACAGCAGACTCAGTGCCTCATACGTAAGTGTCCAGCGCCCCCTGCTGGCTCTCCTTGTGAGGTCACAGCAGCCTGAATGCCTCCTAGACCAGTGTCAGGCTCATGGCTGCTGGCTGTGCTTCTGAGGTCACAGCAGCCTCACTGTCTCCATGGATAGTGCCAAGCTCATGGCTGCTGGCTGTGCTTTTGAGGTCACAGCAACCTCAGTGCCTCTCAGGTCAGTATCAGGCTCCTGCCTGCTGGCTGTGCTTGTGAGGTCACAGCAGCCTGAATGCCTCCTAGGCCAGTGGCAGGCTCATGGCTGCTGGCTGTGCTTGTGACGTCACAGCAGCCTCAGTGCCTCTGAGGCCAGTGGCAGGCTCATGGCTGCTGGCTGTGCTTGTGAGGTCACAGCAGACTCTGTGCCTCAAAAGTTAGTGTCCAGCGCCGCCTGCTGGCTGTGCTTGTGAGGTCACAGCAGCCTCAGTGCCTCACAGGCCAGTATCAGGCTTATGGCTGCTGCCTGTGCTTGTGACGTCACAGCAGCCTCAGTGCCTCCTCTGCCAGTGCCATGCTCGTGGCTGCTGGCTCTGCTTGTGAGGTCACAGCAGCCTCAGTGCCTCCTAGGCCAGTGGCAGGCTCATGGCTGCTGGCTGTGCTTGTGAGGTCACAGCAGCCTCAGTGCCTCATAGGTTAGTGTCCAGCGTCCCATGCTGGCTCTGCTTGTGAGGTCACAGCAGACTCAGTGCCTCAAAGGTTAGTGTCCATCGTCCCCTGCTGACTGTGCTTGTGAGGTCATAGCAGCCTCAGTGCCTCCTAGGCCAGTGTCAGGCTCATGGCTGCTGGCTGTGCTTCTGAGTTCACAGAAGCCTCACTGCCTCCTAGGCCAGTGGCAGTCTCATGGCGGCTGGCTATGATTGTGAGGTCACACCAGCCTCAGTGCCTCACAGGCCAGCATCAGGCTCATGGCTGCTGGCTGTGCTTGTGAGGTCACAGCAGCCTCAGTGCCTCCCAGGCCAGTGCCATGCTCATGGCTGCTGGCTGTGCTTCTGAGATCACAGCAGCCTCAGTGCCTCCTAGGCCAGTGGCAGGCTCATGGCTGCTGGCTGTGCTTGTGAGGTCACAGCAGCCTCAGTGCCTCATAGTTTAGTGTCCAGCGTCCCCTGCTGGCTCTGCTTGTGAGGTCACAGCAGACTCAGTGCCTCATACGTAAGTGTCCAGCGCCCCCTGCTGGCTCTCCTTGTGAGGTCACAGCAGCCTGAATGCCTCCTAGACCAGTGTCAGGCTCATGGCTGCTGGCTGTGCTTCTGAGGTCACAGCAGCCTCACTGTCTCCATGGATAGTGCCAAGCTCATGGCTGCTGGCTGTGCTTTTGAGGTCACAGCAACCTCAGTGCCTCTCAGGTCAGTATCAGGCTCCTGCCTGCTGGCTGTGCTTGTGAGGTCACAGCAGCCTGAATGCCTCCTAGGCCAGTGGCAGGCTCATGGCTGCTGGCTGTGCTTGTGACGTCACAGCAGCCTCAGTGCCTCTGAGGCCAGTGGCAGGCTCATGGCTGCTGGCTGTGCTTGTGAGGTCACAGAAGCCTATGTGCCTCCTAGGCCAGTATCAGGCTCATGGCTGCTGGCTGTGCTTGTGAGGTCACAGCAGCCTCAGTGCCTCATAGTTTAGTGTCCAGCGTCCCCTGCTGGCTCTGCTTGTGAGGTCACAGCAGACTCAGTGCCTCATAGGTTAGTGTGCAGCGCCCCCTGCTGACTGTGCTTGTGAGCTCACACCAGCCTCAGTACCTCTCAGGCCAGTATCATGCTCATGGCTGCTGGCTGTGCTTGTGAGGTCACAGCAGCCTGAATGCCTCCTGGACCAGAGTCAGGGTCATGGCTGCTGGCTCTGCTTTTGAGGTCAGAGCAGACTCAGTGCCTCAAAGGTTAGTGTCCAGCGCCCCCTGCTGGCTGTGCTTGTGAGGTCACAATAAACTCAGTTCCTCTCAGGCCAGTATCAGGCTCAGGGCTGCTGGCTGTGCTTCTGAGGTCACAGCAGCCTGAATGCCTCCTAGACCAGTGTCAGGCTCATGGCTGCTGGCTGTGCTTGTGAGGTCACACAAGCCTGAATGCCTCCAAGGCCAGTGGCAGGCTCATGGCTGCTGGCTCTGCTTGTGAGGTCACAGCAGCCTGAATGCCACCAAGGCTAGTGGCAGGCTCTTGGCTGCTGGTTGTGCTTGTGACGTCACAGCAGCCTCAGTGCCTCCGAGGCCAGTGGCAGGCTCCTGGCTGCTGGCTGTGCTTGTGAGGTCACAGCAGCCTCAGTGCCTCCTAGGTTAGTGTCCATCGCCCCCTAGTGGCTGTGCTTGTGAGGTCACAGCAGACTCAGTGCCTCACAGGCCAGTGTCAGGCTCATGGCTGCTGGCTGTGCTTATGACGTCACAGCAGCCTTAGTGCCTCCTAGGCCCGTGGCAGGCTCATGGCTGCTGGCTGTGCTTCTGAGGTCACAGCAGCCTCAGTGTCTCCGTGGATAGTGCCATGCTCATGGCTGCTGGCTGTGCTTGTGAGGTCACAGCAGCCTCAGTGCCTCTCAGGCTAGTGGCAGTCTCATGGCTGCTGGCTGTGCTTGTGAGGTCACAGCAGCCTGGAAGCCTCCTAACCCTGTGGCAGGCTCATGGCTGCTGGCTATGATTGTGAGGTCACAGCAGACTCAGTGCCTCAAAAGTTAGTGTCCATCGCCCCCTGCTGGCTGTGCTTGTGACGTCACAGCAGCCTCAGTGCCTCCTCTGCCAGTATCATGCTCATGGCTGCTGGCTGTGCTTGTGAGGTCACAGCAGCCTGAATGACTCCTAGCCCAGTGGCAGGCTCATGGCTGCTGGCTATGATTGTGAGCTCACAGCAGCCTCAGTGCCTCATAGTTTAGTGTCCAGCGTCCCCTGCTGGCTCTGTTTGCAAGCTCACAGCAGACTAAGTGCCTCATAGTTTAGTGTGCAGCGTCCCCTGCTGGCTGTGCTTGTGAGGTCACAGCAGCCTCAATGCCTCCTAGGCCAGTGTCAGGCTCATGGCGGCTGGCTGTGCTTCTGAGGTCACAGCAGCCTCAGTGCCTCCTCTGCCAGTGGTAGTCTCATGGCTGCTGGCTGTGCTTCTGAGGTCACAGCAGCCTCAGTGCCTCCTAGGTTAGTGTCCATCACCCCTACTGGCTGTGTTTGTGAGGTCACAGCAGCCTCAGTGCCTCCGAGGCCAGTGGCAGGCTCCTGGCTGCTGGCTGTGCTTGTAAGGTCACAGCAGCCTCAGTGCCTCCTAGGTTAGTGTCCATCGCCCCCTAGTGGCTGTGCTTGTGAGGTCACACCAGCCTCAGTGCCTCACAGGCCAGTATGATGCTCAAGGCTGCTGGCTGTGCTTGTGAGGTCACAGCAGCCTCAGTGCCTCCTCTGCCAGTGCCATGCTCATGGCTGCTGGCTGTGCTTGTGAGGTCACAGCAGCCTCAGTGCCTCCTCTGCCAGTGCCATGCTCATGGCTGCTGCCTGTGCTTGTGACGTCACAGCAGCCTCAGTGCCTCCTCTGCCAGTGCCATGCTCGTGGCTGCTGGCTCTGCTTGTGAGGTCACAGCAGCCTCAGTGCCTCCTAGGCCAGTGGCAGGCTCATGGCTGCTGGCTGTGCTTGTGAGGTCACAGCAGCCTCAGTGCCTCATAGTTTAGTGTCCAGCGTCCCCTGCTGGCTCTGCTTCTGAGATCACAGCAGACTCAGTGCCTCAAAAGTTAGTGTGCAACGCCCCCTGCTGGCTGTGTTTGTGAGGTCATAGCAGCCTCAGTGCCTCATCGTTTAGTGCCCAGCGTCCCATGCTGGCTCTGCTTGTGAGGTCACAGCAGACTCAGTGCCTCAAAAGTTAGTGTCCATCGTCCCCTGCTGACTGTGCTTGTGAGGTCATAGCAGCCTCAGTGCCTCCTAGGCCAGTGTCAGGCTCATGGCTGCTGGCTGTGCTTGTGACGTCACAGCAGCCTCAGTGCCTCCCAGGCCAGTGCCATGCTCATGGCTGCTGGCTGTGCTTCTGAGATCACAGCAGCCTCAGTGCCTCCTAGGCCAGTGGCAGGCTCATGGCTGCTGGCTGTGCTTGTGAGGTCACAGCAGCCTCAGTGCCTCATAGTTTAGTGTCCAGCGTCCCCTGCTGGCTGTGCTTGTGAGGTCACAGCAGACTCAGTGCCTCATACGTAAGTGTCCAGCGCCCCCTGCTGGCTCTCCTTGTGAGGTCACAGCAGCCTGAATGCCTCCTAGACCAGTGTCAGGCTCATGGCTGCTGGCTGTGCTTCTGAGGTCACAGCAGCCTCACTGTCTCCATGGATAGTGCCAAGCTCATGGCTGCTGGCTGTGCTTTTGAGGTCACAGCAACCTCAGTGCCTCTCAGGTCAGTATCAGGCTCCTGCCTGCTGGCTGTGCTTGTGAGGTCACAGCAGCCTGAATGCCTCCTAGGCCAGTGGCAGGCTCATGGCTGCTGGCTGTGCTTGTGACGTCACAGCAGCCTCAGTGCCTCTGAGGCCAGTGGCAGGCTCATGGCTGCTGGCTGTGCTTGTGAGGTCACAGCAGACTCTGTGCCTCAAAAGTTAGTGTCCAGCGCCGCCTGCTGGCTGTGCTTGTGAGGTCACAGCAGCCTCAGTGCCTCACAGGCCAGTATCAGGCTTATGGCTGCTGCCTGTGCTTGTGACGTCACAGCAGCCTCAGTGCCTCCTCTGCCAGTGCCATGCTCGTGGCTGCTGGCTCTGCTTGTGAGGTCACAGCAGCCTCAGTGCCTCCTAGGCCAGTGGCAGGCTCATGGCTGCTGGCTGTGCTTGTGAGGTCACAGCAGCCTCAGTGCCTCATAGGTTAGTGTCCAGCGTCCCATGCTGGCTCTGCTTGTGAGGTCACAGCAGACTCAGTGCCTCAAAGGTTAGTGTCCATCGTCCCCTGCTGACTGTGCTTGTGAGGTCATAGCAGCCTCAGTGCCTCCTAGGCCAGTGTCAGGCTCATGGCTGCTGGCTGTGCTTCTGAGTTCACAGAAGCCTCACTGCCTCCTAGGCCAGTGGCAGTCTCATGGCGGCTGGCTATGATTGTGAGGTCACACCAGCCTCAGTGCCTCACAGGCCAGCATCAGGCTCATGGCTGCTGGCTGTGCTTGTGAGGTCACAGCAGACTCAGTGCCTCCCAGGCCAGTGCCATGCTCATGGCTGCTGGCTGTGCTTCTGAGATCACAGCAGCCTCAGTGCCTCCTAGGCCAGTGGCAGGCTCATGGCTGCTGGCTGTGCTTGTGAGGTCACAGCAGCCTCAGTGCCTCATAGTTTAGTGTCCAGCGTCCCCTGCTGGCTCTGCTTGTGAGGTCACAGCAGACTCAGTGCCTCATACGTAAGTGTCCAGCGCCCCCTGCTGGCTCTCCTTGTGAGGTCACAGCAGCCTGAATGCCTCCTAGACCAGTGTCAGGCTCATGGCTGCTGGCTGTGCTTCTGAGGTCACAGCAGCCTCACTGTCTCCATGGATAGTGCCAAGCTCATGGCTGCTGGCTGTGCTTTTGAGGTCACAGCAACCTCAGTGCCTCTCAGGTCAGTATCAGGCTCCTGCCTGCTGGCTGTGCTTGTGAGGTCACAGCAGCCTGAATGCCTCCTAGGCCAGTGGCAGGCTCATGGCTGCTGGCTGTGCTTGTGACGTCACAGCAGCCTCAGTGCCTCTGAGGCCAGTGGCAGGCTCATGGCTGCTGGCTGTGCTTGTGAGGTCACAGCAGCCTCAGTGCCTCATAGTTTAGTGTCCAGCGTCCCCTGCTGGCTCTGCTTGTGAGGTCACAGCAGACTCAGTGCCTCATAGGTTAGTGTGCAGCGCCCCCTGCTGACTGTGCTTGTGAGCTCACACCAGCCTCAGTACCTCTCAGGCCAGTATCATGCTCATGGCTGCTGGCTGTGCTTGTGAGGTCACAGCAGCCTGAATGCCTCCTGGACCAGAGTCAGGGTCATGGCTGCTGGCTCTGCTTGTGAGGTCAGAGCAGACTCAGTGCCTCAAAGGTTAGTGTCCAGCGCCCCCTGCTGGCTGTGCTTGTGAGGTCACAATAAACTCAGTTCCTCTCAGGCCAGTATCAGGCTCAGGGCTGCTGGCTGTGCTTCTGAGGTCACAGCAGCCTGAATGCCTCCTAGACCAGTGTCAGGCTCATGGCTGCTGGCTGTGCTTGTGAGGTCACACAAGCCTGAATGCCTCCAAGGCCAGTGGCAGGCTCATGGCTGCTGGCTGTGCTTGTGAGGTCACAGCAGCCTGAATGCCACCAAGGCTAGTGGCAGGCTCTTGGCTGCTGGTTGTGCTTGTGACGTCACAGCAGCCTCAGTGCCTCCGAGGCCAGTGGCAGGCTCCTGGCTGCTGGCTGTGCTTGTGAGGTCACAGCAGCCTCAGTGCCTCCTAGGTTAGTGTCCATCGCCCCCTAGTGGCTGTGCTTGTGAGGTCACAGCAGACTCAGTGCCTCACAGGCCAGTGTCAGGCTCATGGCTGCTGGCTGTGCTTATGACGTCACAGCAGCCTTAGTGCCTCCTAGGCCCGTGGCAGGCTCATGGCTGCTGGCTGTGCTTCTGAGGTCACAGCAGCCTCAGTGTCTCCGTGGATAGTGCCATGCTCATGGCTGCTGGCTGTGCTTGTGAGGTCACAGCAGCCTCAGTGCCTCTCAGGCTAGTGGCAGTCTCATGGCTGCTGGCTGTGCTTGTGAGGTCACAGCAGCCTGGAAGCCTCCTAACCCTGTGGCAGGCTCATGGCTGCTGGCTATGATTGTGAGGTCACAGCAGACTCAGTGCCTCAAAAGTTAGTGTCCATCGCCCCCTGCTGGCTGTGCTTGTGACGTCACAGCAGCCTCAGTGCCTCCTCTGCCAGTATCATGCTCATGGCTGCTGGCTGTGCTTGTGAGGTCACAGCAGCCTGAATGACTCCTAGCCCAGTGGCAGGCTCATGGCTGCTGGCTATGATTGTGAGCTCACAGCAGCCTCAGTGCCTCATAGTTTAGTGTCCAGCGTCCCCTGCTGGCTCTGTTTGCAAGCTCACAGCAGACTAAGTGCCTCATAGTTTAGTGTGCAGCGTCCCCTGCTGGCTGTGCTTGTGAGGTCACAGCAGCCTCAATGCCTCCTAGGCCAGTGTCAGGCTCATGGCGGCTGGCTGTGCTTCTGAGGTCACAGCAGCCTCAGTGCCTCCTCTGCCAGTGGTAGTCTCATGGCTGCTGGCTGTGCTTCTGAGGTCACAGCAGCCTCAGTGCCTCCTAGGTTAGTGTCCATCACCCCTACTGGCTGTGCTTGTGAGGTCACAGCAGCCTCAGTGCCTCCGAGGCCAGTGGCAGGCTCCTGGCTGCTGGCTGTGCTTCTGAGGTCACAGCAGCCTCAGTGCCTCCTAGGTTAGTGTCCATCGCCCCCTAGTGGCTGTGCTTGTGAGGTCACACCAGCCTCAGTGCCTCACAGGCCAGTATGATGCTCAAGGCTGCTGGCTGTGCTTGTGAGGTCACAGCAGCCTCAGTGCCTCCTCTGCCAGTGCCATGCTCATGGCTGCTGGCTGTGCTTGTGAGGTCACAGCAGCCTCACTGCCTCCTAGGCCAGTATCAGGCTCATGGCTGCTGGCTGTGCTTCTGAGGTCACAGAAGCCTGAATGCCTCCTAGGCCAGTTGCAAGGTCATGGCTGCTGGCTGTGATTGTGAGGTCACAGCAGACTCAGTGCCTCATAGTTTAGTGTCCAGCGTCCCCTGCTGGCTGTGCTTGTGAGGTCACAGCAGACTCTGTGCCTCAAAAGTTAGTGTCCAGCGCCACCTGCTGGCTGTGCTTGTGAGGTCACAGCAGCCTCAGTGCCTCACAGGCCAGTATCAGGCTTATGGCTGCTGCCTGTGCTTGTGACGTCACAGCAGCCTCAGTGCCTCCTCTGCCAGTGCCATGCTCGTGGCTGCTGGCTCTGCTTGTGAGGTCACAGCAGCCTCAGTGCCTCCTAGGCCAGTGGCAGGCTCATGGCTGCTGGCTGTGCTTGTGAGGTCACAGCAGCCTCAGTGCCTCATAGTTTAGTGTCCAGCGTCCCCTGCTGGCTCTGCTTGTGAGGTCACAGCAGACTCAGTGCCTCAAAAGTTAGTCTGCAACGCCCCCTGCTGGCTGTGTTTGTGAGGTCATAGCAGCCTCAGTGCCTCATCGTTTAGTGCCCAGCGTCCCATGCTGGCTCTGCTTGTGAGGTCACAGCAGACTCAGTGCCTCAAAAGTTAGTGTGCAACGCCCCCTGCTGGCTGTGTTTGTGAGGTCATAGCAGCCTCAGTGCCTCATCGTTTAGTGCCCAGCGTCCCCTGCTGGCTCTGCTTGTGAGGTCACAGCAGACTCAGTGCCTCATACGTAAGTGTCCAGCGCCCCCTGCTGGCTCTCCTTGTGAGGTCACAGCAGCCTGAATGCCTCCTAGACCAGTGTCAGGCTCATGGCTGCTGGCTGTGCTTCTGAGGTCACAGCAGCCTCACTGTCTCCATGGATAGTGCCAAGCTCATGGCTGCTGGCTGTGCTTTTGAGGTCACAGCAACCTCAGTGCCTCTCAGGTCAGTATCAGGCTCCTGCCTGCTGGCTGTGCTTGTGAGGTCACAGCAGCCTGAATGCCTCCTAGGCCAGTGGCAGGCTCATGGCTGCTGGCTGTGCTTGTGACGTCACAGCAGCCTCAGTGCCTCTGAGGCCAGTGGCAGGCTCATGGCTGCTGGCTGTGCTTGTGAGGTCACAGAAGCCTGAATGCCTCCTAGACCAGTATCAGGCTCATGGCTGCTGGCTGTGCTTGTGAGGTCACAGCAGCCTCAGTGCCTCATAGTTTAGTGTCCAGCGTCCCCTGCTGGCTCTGCTTGTGAGGTCACAGCAGACTCAGTGCCTCATAGGTTAGTGTGCAGCGCCCCCTGCTGACTGTGCTTGTGAGCTCACACCAGCCTCAGTACCTCTCAGGCCAGTATCATGCTCATGGCTGCTGGCTGTGCTTGTGAGGTCACAGCAGCCTGAATGCCTCCTGGACCAGAGTCAGGGTCATGGCTGCTGGCTCTGCTTGTGAGGTCAGAGCAGCCTCAGTGCCTCAAAGGTTAGTGTCCAGCGCCCCCTGCTGGCTGTGCTTGTGAGGTCACAATAAACTCAGTTCCTCTCAGGCCAGTGTCAGGCTCATGGCTGCTGGCTGTGCTTCTGAGGTCACAGCAGCCTGAATGCCTCCTAGACCAGTGTCAGGCTCATGGCTGCTGGCTGTGCTTCTGAGGTCACAGCAGCCTCACTGTCTCCATGGATAGTGCCAAGCTCATGGCTGCTGGCTGTGCTTTTGAGGTCACAGCAACCTCAGTGCCTCTCAGGTCAGTATCAGGCTCCTGCCTGCTGGCTGTGCTTGTGAGGTCACAGCAGCCTGAATGCCTCCTAGGCCAGTGGCAGGCTCATGGCTGCTGGCTGTGCTTGTGACGTCACAGCAGCCTCAGTGCCTCTGAGGCCAGTGGCAGGCTCATGGCTGCTGGCTGTGCTTGTGAGGTCACAGCAGACTCTGTGCCTCAAAAGTTAGTGTCCAGCGCCGCCTGCTGGCTGTGCTTGTGAGGTCACAGCAGCCTCAGTGCCTCACAGGCCAGTATCAGGCTTATGGCTGCTGCCTGTGCTTGTGACGTCACAGCAGCCTCTGTGCCTCCTCTGCCAGTGCCATGCTCGTGGCTGCTGGCTCTGCTTGTGAGGTCACAGCAGCCTCAGTGCCTCCTAGGCCAGTGGCAGGCTCATGGCTGCTGGCTGTGCTTGTGACGTCACAGCAGACTCAGTGCCTCATAGTTTAGTGTCCAGCGTCCCATGCTGGCTCTGCTTGTGAGGTCACAGCAGACTCAGTGCCTCATAAGTTAGTGTCCATCGCCCCCTGCTGACTGTGCTTGTGAGGTCATAGCAGCCTCAGTGCCTCCTAGGCCAGTGTCAGGCTCATGGCTGCTGGCTGTGCTTCTGAGTTCACAGAAGCCTCACTGCCTCCTAGGCCAGTGGCAGTCTCATGGCGGCTGGCTATGATTGTGAGGTCACACCAGCCTCAGTGCCTCACAGGCCAGCATCAGGCTCATGGCTGCTGGCTGTGCTTGTGAGGTCACAGCAGCCTCAGTGCCTCCCAGGCCAGTGCCATGCTCATGGCTGCTGGCTGTGCTTCTGAGATCACAGCAGCCTCAGTGCCTCCTAGGCCAGTGGCAGGCTCATGGCTGCTGGCTGTGCTTGTGAGGTCACAGCAGCCTCAGTGCCTCATAGTTTAGTGTCCAGCGTCCCCTGCTGGCTCTGCTTGTGAGGTCACAGCAGACTCAGTGCCTCATACGTAAGTGTCCAGCGCCCCCTGCTGGCTCTCCTTGTGAGGTCACAGCAGCCTGAATGCCTCCTAGACCAGTGTCAGGCTCATGGCTGCTGGCTGTGCTTCTGAGGTCACAGCAGCCTCACTGTCTCCATGGATAGTGCCAAGCTCATGGCTGCTGGCTGTGCTTTTGAGGTCACAGCAACCTCAGTGCCTCTCAGGTCAGTATCAGGCTCCTGCCTGCTGGCTGTGCTTGTGAGGTCACAGCAGCCTGAATGCCTCCTAGGCCAGTGGCAGGCTCATGGCTGCTGGCTGTGCTTGTGACGTCACAGCAGCCTCAGTGCCTCTGAGGCCAGTGGCAGGCTCATGGCTGCTGGCTGTGCTTGTGAGGTCACAGAAGCCTATGTGCCTCCTAGACCAGTATCAGGCTCATGGCTGCTGGCTGTGCTTGTGAGGTCACAGCAGCCTCAGTGCCTCATAGTTTAGTGTCCAGCGTCCCCTGCTGGCTCTGTTTGCAAGCTCACAGCAGACTAAGTGCCTCATAGTTTAGTGTGCAGCGTCCCCTGCTGGCTGTGCTTGTGAGGTCACAGCAGCCTCAATGCCTCCTAGGCCAGTGTCAGGCTCATGGCGGCTGGCTGTGCTTCTGAGGTCACAGCAGCCTCAGTGCCTCCTCTGCCAGTGGTAGTCTCATGGCTGCTGGCTGTGCTTCTGAGGTCACAGCAGCCTCAGTGCCTCCTAGGTTAGTGTCCATCACCCCTACTGGCTGTGTTTGTGAGGTCACAGCAGCCTCAGTGCCTCCGAGGCCAGTGGCAGGCTCCTGGCTGCTGGCTGTGCTTGTGAGGTCACAGCAGACTCAGTGCCTCCTAGGTTAGTGTCCATCGCCCCCTAGTGGCTGTGCTTGTGAGGTCACACCAGCCTCAGTGCCTCACAGGCCAGTATGATGCTCAAGGCTGCTGGCTGTGCTTGTGAGGTCACAGCAGCCTCAGTGCCTCCTCTGCCAGTGCCATGCTCATGGCTGCTGGCTGTGCTTGTGAGGTCACAGCAGCCTCAGTGCCTCCTCTGCCAGTGCCATGCTCATGGCTGCTGCCTGTGCTTGTGACGTCACAGCAGCCTCAGTGCCTCCTCTGCCAGTGCCATGCTCGTGGCTGCTGGCTCTGCTTGTGAGGTCACAGCAGCCTCAGTGCCTCCTAGGCCAGTGGCAGGCTCATGGCTGCTGGCTGTGCTTGTGAGGTCACAGCAGCCTCAGTGCCTCCTCTGCCAGTGCCATGCTCATGGCTGCTGCCTGTGCTTGTGACGTCACAGCAGCCTCAGTGCCTCCTCTGCCAGTGCCATGCTCGTGGCTGCTGGCTCTGCTTGTGAGGTCACAGCAGCCTCAGTGCCTCCTAGGCCAGTGGCAGGCTCATGGCTGCTGGCTGTGCTTGTGACGTCACAGCAGCCTCAGTGCCTCTGAGGCCAGTGGCAGGCTCATGGCTGCTGGCTGTGCTTGTGAGGTCACAGAAGCCTATGTGCCTCCTAGACCAGTATCAGGCTCATGGCTGCTGGCTCTGCTTGTGAGGTCACAGCAGACTCAGTGCCTCAAAAGTTAGTGTCCATCGTCCCCTGCTGACTGTGCTTGTGAGGTCATAGCAGCCTCAGTGCCTCCCAGGCCAGTGCCATGCTCATGGCTGCTGGCTGTGCTTCTGAGATCACAGAAGCCTCAGTGCCTCCTAGGCCAGTGGCAGGCTCATGGCTGCTGGCTGTGCTTGTGAGGTCACAGCAGCCTCAGTGCCTCATAGTTTAGTGTCCAGCGTCCCCTGCTGGCTGTGCTTGTGAGGTCACAGCAGACTCAGTGCCTCATACGTAAGTGTCCAGCGCCCCCTGCTGGCTCTCCTTGTGAGGTCACAGCAGCCTGAATGCCTCCTAGACCAGTGTCAGGCTCATGGCTGCTGGCTGTGCTTCTGAGGTCACAGCAGCCTCACTGTCTCCATGGATAGTGCCAAGCTCATGGCTGCTGGCTGTGCTTTTGAGGTCACAGCAACCTCAGTGCCTCTCAGGTCAGTATCAGGCTCCTGCCTGCTGGCTGTGCTTGTGAGGTCACAGCAGCCTGAATGCCTCCTAGGCCAGTGGCAGGCTCATGGCTGCTGGCTGTGCTTGTGACGTCACAGCAGCCTCAGTGCCTCTGAGGCCAGTGGCAGGCTCATGGCTGCTGGCTGTGCTTGTGAGGTCACAGCAGACTCTGTGCCTCAAAAGTTAGTGTCCAGCGCCGCCTGCTGGCTGTGCTTGTGAGGTCACAGCAGCCTCAGTGCCTCACAGGCCAGTATCAGGCTTATGGCTGCTGCCTGTGCTTGTGACGTCACAGCAGCCTCAGTGCCTCCTCTGCCAGTGCCATGCTCGTGGCTGCTGGCTCTGCTTGTGAGGTCACAGCAGCCTCAGTGCCTCCTAGGCCAGTGGCAGGCTCATGGCTGCTGGCTGTGCTTGTGAGGTCACAGCAGCCTCAGTGCCTCATAGGTTAGTGTCCAGCGTCCCATGCTGGCTCTGCTTGTGAGGTCACAGCAGACTCAGTGCCTCAAAGGTTAGTGTCCATCGTCCCCTGCTGACTGTGCTTGTGAGGTCATAGCAGCCTCAGTGCCTCCTAGGCCAGTGTCAGGCTCATGGCTGCTGGCTGTGCTTCTGAGTTCACAGAAGCCTCACTGCCTCCTAGGCCAGTGGCAGTCTCATGGCGGCTGGCTATGATTGTGAGGTCACAGCAGACTCAGTGCCTCACAGGCCAGCATCAGGCTCATGGCTGCTGGCTGTGCTTGTGAGGTCACAGCAGACTCAGTGCCTCCCAGGCCAGTGCCATGCTCATGGCTGCTGGCTGTGCTTCTGAGATCACAGCAGCCTCAGTGCCTCCTAGGCCAGTGGCAGGCTCATGGCTGCTGGCTGTGCTTGTGAGGTCACAGCAGCCTCAGTGCCTCATAGTTTAGTGTCCAGCGTCCCCTGCTGGCTCTGGTTGTGAGGTCACAGCAGACTCAGTGCCTCATACGTAAGTGTCCAGCGCCCCCTGCTGGCTCTCCTTGTGAGGTCACAGCAGCCTGAATGCCTCCTAGACCAGTGTCAGGCTCATGGCTGCTGGCTGTGCTTCTGAGGTCACAGCAGCCTCACTGTCTCCATGGATAGTGCCAAGCTCATGGCTGCTGGCTGTGCTTTTGAGGTCACAGCAACCTCAGTGCCTCTCAGGTCAGTATCAGGCTCCTGCCTGCTGGCTGTGCTTGTGAGGTCACAGCAGCCTGAATGCCTCCTAGGCCAGTGGCAGGCTCATGGCTGCTGGCTGTGCTTGTGACGTCACAGCAGCCTCAGTGCCTCTGAGGCCAGTGGCAGGCTCATGGCTGCTGGCTGTGCTTGTGAGGTCACAGAAGCCTATGTGCCTCCTAGGCCAGTATCAGGCTCATGGCTGCTGGCTGTGCTTGTGAGGTCACAGCAGCCTCAGTGCCTCATAGTTTAGTGTCCAGCGTCCCCTGCTGGCTCTGCTTGTGAGGTCACAGCAGACTCAGTGCCTCATAGGTTAGTGTGCAGCGCCCCCTGCTGAATGTGCTTGTGAGCTCACACCAGCCTCAGTACCTCTCAGGCCAGTATCATGCTCATGGCTGCTGGCTGTGCTTGTGAGGTCACAGCAGCCTGAATGCCTCCTGGACCAGAGTCAGGGTAATGGCTGCTGGCTCTGCTTGTGAGGTCAGAGCAGACTCAGTGCCTCAAAGGTTAGTGTCCAGCGCCCCCTGCTGGCTGTGCTTGTGAGGTCACAATAAACTCAGTTCCTCTCAGGCCAGTATCAGGCTCAGGGCTGCTGGCTGTGCTTCTGAGGTCACAGCAGCCTGAATGCCTCCTAGACCAGTGTCAGGCTCATGGCTGCTGGCTGTGCTTGTGAGGTCACACAAGCCTGAATGCCTCCAAGGCCAGTGGCAGGCTCATGGCTGCTGGCTGTGCTTGTGAGGTCACAGCAGCCTGAATGCCACCAAGGCTAGTGGCAGGCTCTTGGCTGCTGGTTGTGCTTGTGACGTCACAGCAGCCTCAGTGCCTCCGAGGCCAGTGGCAGGCTCCTGGCTGCTGGCTGTGCTTGTGAGGTCACAGCAGCCTCAGTGCCTCCTAGGTTAGTGTCCATCGCCCCCTAGTGGCTGTGCTTGTGAGGTCACAGCAGACTCAGTGCCTCACAGGCCAGTGTCAGGCTCATGGCTGCTGGCTGTGCTTATGACGTCACAGCAGCCTTAGTGCCTCCTAGGCCCGTGGCAGGCT
This sequence comes from Dromaius novaehollandiae, assembly GCF_036370855.1. Taxonomy (NCBI): domain Eukaryota; kingdom Metazoa; phylum Chordata; class Aves; order Casuariiformes; family Dromaiidae; genus Dromaius; species Dromaius novaehollandiae. The sequence goes on from NC_088116.1 coordinate 15,873,388, forward strand.
CATGGCTGCTGGCTGTGCTTCTGAGGTCACAGCAGCCTCAGTGTCTCCGTGGATAGTGCCATGCTCATGGCTGCTGGCTGTGCTTGTGAGGTCACAGCAGCCTCAGTGCCTCTCAGGCTAGTGGCAGTCTCATGGCTGCTGGCTGTGCTTGTGAGGTCACAGCAGCCTGGAAGCCTCCTAACCCTGTGGCAGGCTCATGGCTGCTGGCTATGATTGTGAGGTCACAGCAGACTCAGTGCCTCAAAAGTTAGTGTCCATCGCCCCCTGCTGGCTGTGCTTGTGACGTCACAGCAGCCTCAGTGCCTCCTCTGCCAGTATCATGCTCATGGCTGCTGGCTGTGCTTGTGAGGTCACAGCAGCCTGAATGACTCCTAGCCCAGTGGCAGGCTCATGGCTGCTGGCTATGATTGTGAGCTCACAGCAGCCTCAGTGCCTCATAGTTTAGTGTCCAGCGTCCCCTGCTGGCTCTGTTTGCAAGCTCACAGCAGACTAAGTGCCTCATAGTTTAGTGTGCAGCGTCCCCTGCTGGCTGTGCTTGTGAGGTCACAGCAGCCTCAATGCCTCCTAGGCCAGTGTCAGGCTCATGGCGGCTGGCTGTGCTTCTGAGGTCACAGCAGCCTCAGTGCCTCCTCTGCCAGTGGTAGTCTCATGGCTGCTGGCTGTGCTTCTGAGGTCACAGCAGCCTCAGTGCCTCCTAGGTTAGTGTCCATCACCCCTACTGGCTGTGTTTGTGAGGTCACAGCAGCCTCAGTGCCTCCGAGGCCAGTGGCAGGCTCCTGGCTGCTGGCTGTGCTTGTGAGGTCACAGCAGCCTCAGTGCCTCCTAGGTTAGTGTCCATCGCCCCCTAGTGGCTGTGCTTGTGAGGTCACACCAGCCTCAGTGCCTCACAGGCCAGTATGATGCTCAAGGCTGCTGGCTGTGCTTGTGAGGTCACAGCAGCCTCAGTGCCTCCTCTGCCAGTGCCATGCTCATGGCTGCTGGCTGTGCTTGTGAGGTCACAGCAGCCTCACTGCCTCCTAGGCCAGTATCAGGCTCATGGCTGCTGGCTGTGCTTCTGAGGTCACAGAAGCCTGAATGCCTCCTAGGCCAGTTGCAAGGTCATGGCTGCTGGCTGTGATTGTGAGGTCACAGCAGACTCAGTGCCTCATAGTTTAGTGTCCAGCGTCCCCTGCTGGCTGTGCTTGTGAGGTCACAGCAGACTCTGTGCCTCAAAAGTTAGTGTCCAGCGCCACCTGCTGGCTGTGCTTGTGAGGTCACAGCAGCCTCAGTGCCTCACAGGCCAGTATCAGGCTTATGGCTGCTGCCTGTGCTTGTGACGTCACAGCAGCCTCAGTGCCTCCTCTGCCAGTGCCATGCTCGTGGCTGCTGGCTCTGCTTGTGAGGTCACAGCAGCCTCAGTGCCTCCTAGGCCAGTGGCAGGCTCATGGCTGCTGGCTGTGCTTGTGAGGTCACAGCAGCCTCAGTGCCTCATAGTTTAGTGTCCAGCGTCCCCTGCTGGCTCTGCTTGTGAGGTCACAGCAGACTCAGTGCCTCAAAAGTTAGTCTGCAACGCCCCCTGCTGGCTGTGTTTGTGAGGTCATAGCAGCCTCAGTGCCTCATCGTTTAGTGCCCAGCGTCCCATGCTGGCTCTGCTTGTGAGGTCACAGCAGACTCAGTGCCTCAAAAGTTAGTGTGCAACGCCCCCTGCTGGCTGTGTTTGTGAGGTCATAGCAGCCTCAGTGCCTCATCGTTTAGTGCCCAGCGTCCCCTGCTGGCTCTGCTTGTGAGGTCACAGCAGACTCAGTGCCTCATACGTAAGTGTCCAGCGCCCCCTGCTGGCTCTCCTTGTGAGGTCACAGCAGCCTGAATGCCTCCTAGACCAGTGTCAGGCTCATGGCTGCTGGCTGTGCTTCTGAGGTCACAGCAGCCTCACTGTCTCCATGGATAGTGCCAAGCTCATGGCTGCTGGCTGTGCTTTTGAGGTCACAGCAACCTCAGTGCCTCTCAGGTCAGTATCAGGCTCCTGCCTGCTGGCTGTGCTTGTGAGGTCACAGCAGCCTGAATGCCTCCTAGGCCAGTGGCAGGCTCATGGCTGCTGGCTGTGCTTGTGACGTCACAGCAGCCTCAGTGCCTCTGAGGCCAGTGGCAGGCTCATGGCTGCTGGCTGTGCTTGTGAGGTCACAGAAGCCTGAATGCCTCCTAGACCAGTATCAGGCTCATGGCTGCTGGCTGTGCTTGTGAGGTCACAGCAGCCTCAGTGCCTCATAGTTTAGTGTCCAGCGTCCCCTGCTGGCTCTGCTTGTGAGGTCACAGCAGACTCAGTGCCTCATAGGTTAGTGTGCAGCGCCCCCTGCTGACTGTGCTTGTGAGCTCACACCAGCCTCAGTACCTCTCAGGCCAGTATCATGCTCATGGCTGCTGGCTGTGCTTGTGAGGTCACAGCAGCCTGAATGCCTCCTGGACCAGAGTCAGGGTCATGGCTGCTGGCTCTGCTTGTGAGGTCAGAGCAGACTCAGTGCCTCAAAGGTTAGTGTCCAGCGCCCCCTGCTGGCTGTGCTTGTGAGGTCACAATAAACTCAGTTCCTCTCAGGCCAGTGTCAGGCTCATGGCTGCTGGCTGTGCTTCTGAGGTCACAGCAGCCTGAATGCCTCCTAGACCAGTGTCAGGCTCATGGCTGCTGGCTGTGCTTCTGAGGTCACAGCAGCCTCACTGTCTCCATGGATAGTGCCAAGCTCATGGCTGCTGGCTGTGCTTTTGAGGTCACAGCAACCTCAGTGCCTCTCAGGTCAGTATCAGGCTCCTGCCTGCTGGCTGTGCTTGTGAGGTCACAGCAGCCTGAATGCCTCCTAGGCCAGTGGCAGGCTCATGGCTGCTGGCTGTGCTTGTGACGTCACAGCAGCCTCAGTGCCTCTGAGGCCAGTGGCAGGCTCATGGCTGCTGGCTGTGCTTGTGAGGTCACAGCAGACTCTGTGCCTCAAAAGTTAGTGTCCAGCGCCCCCTGCTGGCTCTGCTTGTGAGGTCACAGCAGCCTCAGTGCCTCACAGGCCAGTATCAGGCTTATGGCTGCTGCCTGTGCTTGTGACGTCACAGCAGCCTCTGTGCCTCCTCTGCCAGTGCCATGCTCGTGGCTGCTGGCTCTGCTTGTGAGGTCACAGCAGCCTCAGTGCCTCCTAGGCCAGTGGCAGGCTCATGGCTGCTGGCTGTGCTTGTGACGTCACAGCAGACTCAGTGCCTCATAGTTTAGTGTCCAGCGTCCCATGCTGGCTCTGCTTGTGAGGTCACAGCAGACTCAGTGCCTCATAAGTTAGTGTCCATCGCCCCCTGCTGACTGTGCTTGTGAGGTCATAGCAGCCTCAGTGCCTCCTAGGCCAGTGTCAGGCTCATGGCTGCTGGCTGTGCTTCTGAGTTCACAGAAGCCTCACTGCCTCCTAGGCCAGTGGCAGTCTCATGGCGGCTGGCTATGATTGTGAGGTCACACCAGCCTCAGTGCCTCACAGGCCAGCATCAGGCTCATGGCTGCTGGCTGTGCTTGTGAGGTCACAGCAGCCTCAGTGCCTCCCAGGCCAGTGCCATGCTCATGGCTGCTGGCTGTGCTTCTGAGATCACAGCAGCCTCAGTGCCTCCTAGGCCAGTGGCAGGCTCATGGCTGCTGGCTGTGCTTGTGAGGTCACAGCAGCCTCAGTGCCTCATAGTTTAGTGTCCAGCGTCCCCTGCTGGCTCTGCTTGTGAGGTCACAGCAGACTCAGTGCCTCATACGTAAGTGTCCAGCGCCCCCTGCTGGCTCTCCTTGTGAGGTCACAGCAGCCTGAATGCCTCCTAGACCAGTGTCAGGCTCATGGCTGCTGGCTGTGCTTCTGAGGTCACAGCAGCCTCACTGTCTCCATGGATAGTGCCAAGCTCATGGCTGCTGGCTGTGCTTTTGAGGTCACAGCAACCTCAGTGCCTCTCAGGTCAGTATCAGGCTCCTGCCTGCTGGCTGTGCTTGTGAGGTCACAGCAGCCTGAATGCCTCCTAGGCCAGTGGCAGGCTCATGGCTGCTGGCTGTGCTTGTGACGTCACAGCAGCCTCAGTGCCTCTGAGGCCAGTGGCAGGCTCATGGCTGCTGGCTGTGCTTGTGAGGTCACAGAAGCCTATGTGCCTCCTAGGCCAGTATCAGGCTCATGGCTGCTGGCTGTGCTTGTGAGGTCACAGCAGCCTCAGTGCCTCATAGTTTAGTGTCCAGCGTCCCCTGCTGGCTCTGTTTGCAAGCTCACAGCAGACTAAGTGCCTCATAGTTTAGTGTGCAGCGTCCCCTGCTGGCTGTGCTTGTGAGGTCACAGCAGCCTCAATGCCTCCTAGGCCAGTGTCAGGCTCATGGCGGCTGGCTGTGCTTCTGAGGTCACAGCAGCCTCAGTGCCTCCTCTGCCAGTGGTAGTCTCATGGCTGCTGGCTGTGCTTCTGAGGTCACAGCAGCCTCAGTGCCTCCTAGGTTAGTGTCCATCACCCCTACTGGCTGTGTTTGTGAGGTCACAGCAGCCTCAGTGCCTCCGAGGCCAGTGGCAGGCTCCTGGCTGCTGGCTGTGCTTGTGAGGTCACAGCAGCCTCAGTGCCTCCTAGGTTAGTGTCCATCGCCCCCTAGTGGCTGTGCTTGTGAGGTCACACCAGCCTCAGTGCCTCACAGGCCAGTATGATGCTCAAGGCTGCTGGCTGTGCTTGTGAGGTCACAGCAGCCTCAGTGCCTCCTCTGCCAGTGCCATGCTCATGGCTGCTGGCTGTGCTTGTGAGGTCACAGCAGCCTCAGTGCCTCCTCTGCCAGTGCCATGCTCATGGCTGCTGCCTGTGCTTGTGACGTCACAGCAGCCTCAGTGCCTCCTCTGCCAGTGCCATGCTCGTGGCTGCTGGCTCTGCTTGTGAGGTCACAGCAGCCTCAGTGCCTCCTAGGCCAGTGGCAGGCTCATGGCTGCTGGCTGTGCTTGTGAGGTCACAGCAGCCTCAGTGCCTCATAGTTTAGTGTCCAGCGTCCCCTGCTGGCTCTGCTTCTGAGATCACAGCAGACTCAGTGCCTCAAAAGTTAGTGTGCAACGCCCCCTGCTGGCTGTGTTTCTGAGGTCATAGCAGCCTCAGTGCCTCATCGTTTAGTGCCCAGCGTCTCATGCTGGCTCTGCTTGTGAGGTCACAGCAGACTCAGTGCCTCAAAAGTTAGTGTCCATCGTCCCCTGCTGACTGTGCTTGTGAGGTCATAGCAGCCTCAGTGCCTCCTAGGCCAGTGTCAGGCTCATGGCTGCTGGCTGTGCTTGTGACGTCACAGCAGCCTCAGTGCCTCCCAGGCCAGTGCCATGCTCATGGCTGCTGGCTGTGCTTCTGAGATCACAGCAGCCTCAGTGCCTCCTAGGCCAGTGGCAGGCTCATGGCTGCTGGCTGTGCTTCTGAGGTCACAGCAGCCTCAGTGCCTCATAGTTTAGTGTCCAGCGTCCCCTGCTGGCTGTGCTTGTGAGGTCACAGCAGACTCAGTGCCTCATACGTAAGTGTCCAGCGCCCCCTGCTGGCTCTCCTTGTGAGGTCACAGCAGCCTGAATGCCTCCTAGACCAGTGTCAGGCTCATGGCTGCTGGCTGTGCTTCTGAGGTCACAGCAGCCTCACTGTCTCCATGGATAGTGCCAAGCTCATGGCTGCTGGCTGTGCTTTTGAGGTCACAGCAACCTCAGTGCCTCTCAGGTCAGTATCAGGCTCCTGCCTGCTGGCTGTGCTTGTGAGGTCACAGCAGCCTGAATGCCTCCTAGGCCAGTGGCAGGCTCATGGCTGCTGGCTGTGCTTGTGACGTCACAGCAGCCTCAGTGCCTCTGAGGCCAGTGGCAGGCTCATGGCTGCTGGCTGTGCTTGTGAGGTCACAGCAGACTCTGTGCCTCAAAAGTTAGTGTCCAGCGCCGCCTGCTGGCTGTGCTTGTGAGGTCACAGCAGCCTCAGTGCCTCACAGGCCAGTATCAGGCTTATGGCTGCTGCCTGTGCTTGTGACGTCACAGCAGCCTCAGTGCCTCCTCTGCCAGTGCCATGCTCGTGGCTGCTGGCTCTGCTTGTGAGGTCACAGCAGCCTCAGTGCCTCCTAGGCCAGTGGCAGGCTCATGGCTGCTGGCTGTGCTTGTGAGGTCACAGCAGCCTCAGTGCCTCATAGGTTAGTGTCCAGCGTCCCATGCTGGCTCTGCTTGTGAGGTCACAGCAGACTCAGTGCCTCAAAGGTTAGTGTCCATCGTCCCCTGCTGACTGTGCTTGTGAGGTCATAGCAGCCTCAGTGCCTCCTAGGCCAGTGTCAGGCTCATGGCTGCTGGCTGTGCTTCTGAGTTCACAGAAGCCTCACTGCCTCCTAGGCCAGTGGCAGTCTCATGGCGGCTGGCTATGATTGTGAGGTCACACCAGCCTCAGTGCCTCACAGGCCAGCATCAGGCTCATGGCTGCTGGCTGTGCTTGTGAGGTCACAGCAGACTCAGTGCCTCCCAGGCCAGTGCCATGCTCATGGCTGCTGGCTGTGCTTCTGAGATCACAGCAGCCTCAGTGCCTCCTAGGCCAGTGGCAGGCTCATGGCTGCTGGCTGTGCTTGTGAGGTCACAGCAGCCTCAGTGCCTCATAGTTTAGTGTCCAGCGTCCCCTGCTGGCTCTGCTTGTGAGGTCACAGCAGACTCAGTGCCTCATACGTAAGTGTCCAGCGCCCCCTGCTGGCTCTCCTTGTGAGGTCACAGCAGCCTGAATGCCTCCTAGACCAGTGTCAGGCTCATGGCTGCTGGCTGTGCTTCTGAGGTCACAGCAGCCTCACTGTCTCCATGGATAGTGCCAAGCTCATGGCTGCTGGCTGTGCTTTTGAGGTCACAGCAACCTCAGTGCCTCTCAGGTCAGTATCAGGCTCCTGCCTGCTGGCTGTGCTTGTGAGGTCACAGCAGCCTGAATGCCTCCTAGGCCAGTGGCAGGCTCATGGCTGCTGGCTGTGCTTGTGACGTCACAGCAGCCTCAGTGCCTCTGAGGCCAGTGGCAGGCTCATGGCTGCTGGCTGTGCTTGTGAGGTCACAGAAGCCTATGTGCCTCCTAGGCCAGTATCAGGCTCATGGCTGCTGGCTGTGCTTGTGAGGTCACAGCAGCCTCAGTGCCTCATAGTTTAGTGTCCAGCGTCCCCTGCTGGCTCTGCTTGTGAGGTCACAGCAGACTCAGTGCCTCATAGGTTAGTGTGCAGCGCCCCCTGCTGACTGTGCTTGTGAGCTCACACCAGCCTCAGTACCTCTCAGGCCAGTATCATGCTCATGGCTGCTGGCTGTGCTTGTGAGGTCACAGCAGCCTGAATGCCTCCTGGACCAGAGTCAGGGTCATGGCTGCTGGCTCTGCTTGTGAGGTCACACAAGCCTGAATGCCTCCAAGGCCAGTGGCAGGCTCATGGCTGCTGGCTGTGCTTGTGAGGTCACAGCAGCCTGAATGCCACCAAGGCTAGTGGCAGGCTCTTGGCTGCTGGTTGTGCTTGTGACGTCACAGCAGCCTCAGTGCCTCCGAGGCCAGTGGCAGGCTCCTGGCTGCTGGCTGTGCTTGTGAGGTCACAGCAGCCTCAGTGCCTCCTAGGTTAGTGTCCATCGCCCCCTAGTGGCTGTGCTTGTGAGGTCACAGCAGACTCAGTGCCTCACAGGCCAGTGTCAGGCTCATGGCTGCTGGCTGTGCTTATGACGTCACAGCAGCCTTAGTGCCTCCTAGGCCCGTGGCAGGCTCATGGCTGCTGGCTGTGCTTCTGAGGTCACAGCAGCCTCAGTGTCTCCGTGGATAGTGCCATGCTCATGGCTGCTGGCTGTGCTTGTGAGGTCACAGCAGCCTCAGTGCCTCTCAGGCTAGTGGCAGTCTCATGGCTGCTGGCTGTGCTTGTGAGGTCACAGCAGCCTGGAAGCCTCCTAACCCTGTGGCAGGCTCATGGCTGCTGGCTATGATTGTGAGGTCACAGCAGACTCAGTGCCTCAAAAGTTAGTGTCCATCGCCCCCTGCTGGCTGTGCTTGTGACGTCACAGCAGCCTCAGTGCCTCCTCTGCCAGTATCATGCTCATGGCTGCTGGCTGTGCTTGTGAGGTCACAGCAGCCTGAATGACTCCTAGCCCAGTGGCAGGCTCATGGCTGCTGGCTATGATTGTGAGCTCACAGCAGCCTCAGTGCCTCATAGTTTAGTGTCCAGCGTCCCCTGCTGGCTCTGTTTGCAAGCTCACAGCAGACTAAGTGCCTCATAGTTTAGTGTGCAGCGTCCCCTGCTGGCTGTGCTTGTGAGGTCACAGCAGCCTCAATGCCTCCTAGGCCAGTGTCAGGCTCATGGCGGCTGGCTGTGCTTCTGAGGTCACAGCAGCCTCAGTGCCTCCTCTGCCAGTGGTAGTCTCATGGCTGCTGGCTGTGCTTCTGAGGTCACAGCAGCCTCAGTGCCTCCTAGGTTAGTGTCCATCACCCCTACTGGCTGTGTTTGTGAGGTCACAGCAGCCTCAGTGCCTCCGAGGCCAGTGGCAGGCTCCTGGCTGCTGGCTGTGCTTGTGAGGTCACAGCAGCCTCAGTGCCTCCTAGGTTAGTGTCCATCGCCCCCTAGTGGCTGTGCTTGTGAGGTCACACCAGCCTCAGTGCCTCACAGGCCAGTATGATGCTCAAGGCTGCTGGCTGTGCTTGTGAGGTCACAGCAGCCTCAGTGCCTCCTCTGCCAGTGCCATGCTCATGGCTGCTGGCTGTGCTTGTGAGGTCACAGCAGCCTCACTGCCTCCTAGGCCAGTATCAGGCTCATGGCTGCTGGCTGTGCTTCTGAGGTCACAGAAGCCTGAATGCCTCCTAGGCCAGTTGCAAGGTCATGGCTGCTGGCTGTGATTGTGAGGTCACAGCAGACTCAGTGCCTCATAGTTTAGTGTCCAGCGTCCCCTGCTGGCTGTGCTTGTGAGGTCACAGCAGACTCTGTGCCTCAAAAGTTAGTGTCCAGCGCCACCTGCTGGCTGTGCTTGTGAGGTCACAGCAGCCTCAGTGCCTCACAGGCCAGTATCAGGCTTATGGCTGCTGCCTGTGCTTGTGACGTCACAGCAGCCTCAGTGCCTCCTCTGCCAGTGCCATGCTCGTGGCTGCTGGCTCTGCTTGTGAGGTCACAGCAGCCTCAGTGCCTCCTAGGCCAGTGGCAGGCTCATGGCTGCTGGCTGTGCTTGTGAGGTCACAGCAGCCTCAGTGCCTCATAGTTTAGTGTCCAGCGTCCCCTGCTGGCTCTGCTTGTGAGGTCACAGCAGACTCAGTGCCTCAAAAGTTAGTCTGCAACGCCCCCTGCTGGCTGTGTTTGTGAGGTCATAGCAGCCTCAGTGCCTCATCGTTTAGTGCCCAGCGTCCCATGCTGGCTCTGCTTGTGAGGTCACAGCAGACTCAGTGCCTCAAAAGTTAGTGTGCAACGCCCCCTGCTGGCTGTGTTTGTGAGGTCATAGCAGCCTCAGTGCCTCATCGTTTAGTGCCCAGCGTCCCCTGCTGGCTCTGCTTGTGAGGTCACAGCAGACTCAGTGCCTCATACGTAAGTGTCCAGCGCCCCCTGCTGGCTCTCCTTGTGAGGTCACAGCAGCCTGAATGCCTCCTAGACCAGTGTCAGGCTCATGGCTGCTGGCTGTGCTTCTGAGGTCACAGCAGCCTCACTGTCTCCATGGATAGTGCCAAGCTCATGGCTGCTGGCTGTGCTTTTGAGGTCACAGCAACCTCAGTGCCTCTCAGGTCAGTATCAGGCTCCTGCCTGCTGGCTGTGCTTGTGAGGTCACAGCAGCCTGAATGCCTCCTAGGCCAGTGGCAGGCTCATGGCTGCTGGCTGTGCTTGTGACGTCACAGCAGCCTCAGTGCCTCTGAGGCCAGTGGCAGGCTCATGGCTGCTGGCTGTGCTTGTGAGGTCACAGAAGCCTGAATGCCTCCTAGACCAGTATCAGGCTCATGGCTGCTGGCTGTGCTTGTGAGGTCACAGCAGCCTCAGTGCCTCATAGTTTAGTGTCCAGCGTCCCCTGCTGGCTCTGCTTGTGAGGTCACAGCAGACTCAGTGCCTCATAGGTTAGTGTGCAGCGCCCCCTGCTGACTGTGCTTGTGAGCTCACACCAGCCTCAGTACCTCTCAGGCCAGTATCATGCTCATGGCTGCTGGCTGTGCTTGTGAGGTCACAGCAGCCTGAATGCCTCCTGGACCAGAGTCAGGGTCATGGCTGCTGGCTCTGCTTGTGAGGTCAGAGCAGACTCAGTGCCTCAAAGGTTAGTGTCCAGCGCCCCCTGCTGGCTGTGCTTGTGAGGTCACAATAAACTCAGTTCCTCTCAGGCCAGTGTCAGGCTCATGGCTGCTGGCTGTGCTTCTGAGGTCACAGCAGCCTGAATGCCTCCTAGACCAGTGTCAGGCTCATGGCTGCTGGCTGTGCTTCTGAGGTCACAGCAGCCTCACTGTCTCCATGGATAGTGCCAAGCTCATGGCTGCTGGCTGTGCTTTTGAGGTCACAGCAACCTCAGTGCCTCTCAGGTCAGTATCAGGCTCCTGCCTGCTGGCTGTGCTTGTGAGGTCACAGCAGCCTGAATGCCTCCTAGGCCAGTGGCAGGCTCATGGCTGCTGGCTGTGCTTGTGACGTCACAGCAGCCTCAGTGCCTCTGAGGCCAGTGGCAGGCTCATGGCTGCTGGCTGTGCTTGTGAGGTCACAGCAGACTCTGTGCCTCAAAAGTTAGTGTCCAGCGCCGCCTGCTGGCTGTGCTTGTGAGGTCACAGCAGCCTCAGTGCCTCACAGGCCAGTATCAGGCTTATGGCTGCTGCCTGTGCTTGTGACGTCACAGCAGCCTCTGTGCCTCCTCTGCCAGTGCCATGCTCGTGGCTGCTGGCTCTGCTTGTGAGGTCACAGCAGCCTCAGTGCCTCCTAGGCCAGTGGCAGGCTCATGGCTGCTGGCTGTGCTTGTGACGTCACAGCAGACTCAGTGCCTCATAGTTTAGTGTCCAGCGTCCCATGCTGGCTCTGCTTGTGAGGTCACAGCAGACTCAGTGCCTCATAAGTTAGTGTCCATCGCCCCCTGCTGACTGTGCTTGTGAGGTCATAGCAGCCTCAGTGCCTCCTAGGCCAGTGTCAGGCTCATGGCTGCTGGCTGTGCTTCTGAGTTCACAGAAGCCTCACTGCCTCCTAGGCCAGTGGCAGTCTCATGGCGGCTGGCTATGATTGTGAGGTCACACCAGCCTCAGTGCCTCACAGGCCAGCATCAGGCTCATGGCTGCTGGCTGTGCTTGTGAGGTCACAGCAGCCTCAGTGCCTCCCAGGCCAGTGCCATGCTCATGGCTGCTGGCTGTGCTTCTGAGATCACAGCAGCCTCAGTGCCTCCTAGGCCAGTGGCAGGCTCATGGCTGCTGGCTGTGCTTGTGAGGTCACAGCAGCCTCAGTGCCTCATAGTTTAGTGTCCAGCGTCCCCTGCTGGCTCTGCTTGTGAGGTCACAGCAGACTCAGTGCCTCATACGTAAGTGTCCAGCGCCCCCTGCTGGCTCTCCTTGTGAGGTCACAGCAGCCTGAATGCCTCCTAGACCAGTGTCAGGCTCATGGCTGCTGGCTGTGCTTCTGAGGTCACAGCAGCCTCACTGTCTCCATGGATAGTGCCAAGCTCATGGCTGCTGGCTGTGCTTTTGAGGTCACAGCAACCTCAGTGCCTCTCAGGTCAGTATCAGGCTCCTGCCTGCTGGCTGTGCTTGTGAGGTCACAGCAGCCTGAATGCCTCCTAGGCCAGTGGCAGGCTCATGGCTGCTGGCTGTGCTTGTGACGTCACAGCAGCCTCAGTGCCTCTGAGGCCAGTGGCAGGCTCATGGCTGCTGGCTGTGCTTGTGAGGTCACAGAAGCCTATGTGCCTCCTAGACCAGTATCAGGCTCATGGCTGCTGGCTGTGCTTGTGAGGTCACAGCAGCCTCAGTGCCTCATAGTTTAGTGTCCAGCGTCCCCTGCTGGCTCTGTTTGCAAGCTCACAGCAGACTAAGTGCCTCATAGTTTAGTGTGCAGCGTCCCCTGCTGGCTGTGCTTGTGAGGTCACAGCAGCCTCAATGCCTCCTAGGCCAGTGTCAGGCTCATGGCGGCTGGCTGTGCTTCTGAGGTCACAGCAGCCTCAGTGCCTCCTCTGCCAGTGGTAGTCTCATGGCTGCTGGCTGTGCTTCTGAGGTCACAGCAGCCTCAGTGCCTCCTAGGTTAGTGTCCATCACCCCTACTGGCTGTGTTTGTGAGGTCACAGCAGCCTCAGTGCCTCCGAGGCCAGTGGCAGGCTCCTGGCTGCTGGCTGTGCTTGTGAGGTCACAGCAGCCTCAGTGCCTCCTAGGTTAGTGTCCATCGCCCCCTAGTGGCTGTGCTTGTGAGGTCACACCAGCCTCAGTGCCTCACAGGCCAGTATGATGCTCAAGGCTGCTGGCTGTGCTTGTGAGGTCACAGCAGCCTCAGTGCCTCCTCTGCCAGTGCCATGCTCATGGCTGCTGGCTGTGCTTGTGAGGTCACAGCAGCCTCAGTGCCTCCTCTGCCAGTGCCATGCTCATGGCTGCTGCCTGTGCTTGTGACGTCACAGCAGCCTCAGTGCCTCCTCTGCCAGTGCCATGCTCGTGGCTGCTGGCTCTGCTTGTGAGGTCACAGCAGCCTCAGTGCCTCCTAGGCCAGTGGCAGGCTCATGGCTGCTGGCTGTGCTTGTGAGGTCACAGCAGCCTCAGTGCCTCATAGTTTAGTGTCCAGCGTCCCCTGCTGGCTCTGCTTCTGAGATCACAGCAGACTCAGTGCCTCAAAAGTTAGTGTGCAACGCCCCCTGCTGGCTGTGTTTCTGAGGTCATAGCAGCCTCAGTGCCTCATCGTTTAGTGCCCAGCGTCTCATGCTGGCTCTGCTTGTGAGGTCACAGCAGACTCAGTGCCTCAAAAGTTAGTGTCCATCGTCCCCTGCTGACTGTGCTTGTGAGGTCATAGCAGCCTCAGTGCCTCCTAGGCCAGTGTCAGGCTCATGGCTGCTGGCTGTGCTTGTGACGTCACAGCAGCCTCAGTGCCTCCCAGGCCAGTGCCATGCTCATGGCTGCTGGCTGTGCTTCTGAGATCACAGCAGCCTCAGTGCCTCCTAGGCCAGTGGCAGGCTCATGGCTGCTGGCTGTGCTTGTGAGGTCACAGCAGCCTCAGTGCCTCATAGTTTAGTGTCCAGCGTCCCCTGCTGGCTGTGCTTGTGAGGTCACAGCAGACTCAGTGCCTCATACGTAAGTGTCCAGCGCCCCCTGCTGGCTCTCCTTGTGAGGTCACAGCAGCCTGAATGCCTCCTAGACCAGTGTCAGGCTCATGGCTGCTGGCTGTGCTTCTGAGGTCACAGCAGCCTCACTGTCTCCATGGATAGTGCCAAGCTCATGGCTGCTGGCTGTGCTTTTGAGGTCACAGCAACCTCAGTGCCTCTCAGGTCAGTATCAGGCTCCTGCCTGCTGGCTGTGCTTGTGAGGTCACAGCAGCCTGAATGCCTCCTAGGCCAGTGGCAGGCTCATGGCTGCTGGCTGTGCTTGTGACGTCACAGCAGCCTCAGTGCCTCTGAGGCCAGTGGCAGGCTCATGGCTGCTGGCTGTGCTTGTGAGGTCACAGCAGACTCTGTGCCTCAAAAGTTAGTGTCCAGCGCCGCCTGCTGGCTGTGCTTGTGAGGTCACAGCAGCCTCAGTGCCTCACAGGCCAGTATCAGGCTTATGGCTGCTGCCTGTGCTTGTGACGTCACAGCAGCCTCAGTGCCTCCTCTGCCAGTGCCATGCTCGTGGCTGCTGGCTCTGCTTGTGAGGTCACAGCAGCCTCAGTGCCTCCTAGGCCAGTGGCAGGCTCATGGCTGCTGGCTGTGCTTGTGAGGTCACAGCAGCCTCAGTGCCTCATAGGTTAGTGTCCAGCGTCCCATGCTGGCTCTGCTTGTGAGGTCACAGCAGACTCAGTGCCTCAAAGGTTAGTGTCCATCGTCCCCTGCTGACTGTGCTTGTGAGGTCATAGCAGCCTCAGTGCCTCCTAGGCCAGTGTCAGGCTCATGGCTGCTGGCTGTGCTTCTGAGTTCACAGAAGCCTCACTGCCTCCTAGGCCAGTGGCAGTCTCATGGCGGCTGGCTATGATTGTGAGGTCACACCAGCCTCAGTGCCTCACAGGCCAGCATCAGGCTCATGGCTGCTGGCTGTGCTTGTGAGGTCACAGCAGACTCAGTGCCTCCCAGGCCAGTGCCATGCTCATGGCTGCTGGCTGTGCTTCTGAGATCACAGCAGCCTCAGTGCCTCCTAGGCCAGTGGCAGGCTCATGGCTGCTGGCTGTGCTTGTGAGGTCACAGCAGCCTCAGTGCCTCATAGTTTAGTGTCCAGCGTCCCCTGCTGGCTCTGCTTGTGAGGTCACAGCAGACTCAGTGCCTCATACGTAAGTGTCCAGCGCCCCCTGCTGGCTCTCCTTGTGAGGTCACAGCAGCCTGAATGCCTCCTAGACCAGTGTCAGGCTCATGGCTGCTGGCTGTGCTTCTGAGGTCACAGCAGCCTCACTGTCTCCATGGATAGTGCCAAGCTCATGGCTGCTGGCTGTGCTTTTGAGGTCACAGCAACCTCAGTGCCTCTCAGGTCAGTATCAGGCTCCTGCCTGCTGGCTGTGCTTGTGAGGTCACAGCAGCCTGAATGCCTCCTAGGCCAGTGGCAGGCTCATGGCTGCTGGCTGTGCTTGTGACGTCACAGCAGCCTCAGTGCCTCTGAGGCCAGTGGCAGGCTCATGGCTGCTGGCTGTGCTTGTGAGGTCACAGAAGCCTATGTGCCTCCTAGGCCAGTATCAGGCTCATGGCTGCTGGCTGTGCTTGTGAGGTCACAGCAGCCTCAGTGCCTCATAGTTTAGTGTCCAGCGTCCCCTGCTGGCTCTGCTTGTGAGGTCACAGCAGACTCAGTGCCTCATAGGTTAGTGTGCAGCGCCCCCTGCTGACTGTGCTTGTGAGCTCACACCAGCCTCAGTACCTCTCAGGCCAGTATCATGCTCATGGCTGCTGGCTGTGCTTGTGAGGTCACAGCAGCCTGAATGCCTCCTGGACCAGAGTCAGGGTCATGGCTGCTGGCTCTGCTTGTGAGGTCACACAAGCCTGAATGCCTCCAAGGCCAGTGGCAGGCTCATGGCTGCTGGCTGTGCTTGTGAGGTCACAGCAGCCTGAATGCCACCAAGGCTAGTGGCAGGCTCTTGGCTGCTGGTTGTGCTTGTGACGTCACAGCAGCCTCAGTGCCTCCGAGGCCAGTGGCAGGCTCCTGGCTGCTGGCTGTGCTTGTGAGGTCACAGCAGCCTCAGTGCCTCCTAGGTTAGTGTCCATCGCCCCCTAGTGGCTGTGCTTGTGAGGTCACAGCAGACTCAGTGCCTCACAGGCCAGTGTCAGGCTCATGGCTGCTGGCTGTGCTTATGACGTCACAGCAGCCTTAGTGCCTCCTAGGCCCGTGGCAGGCTCATGGCTGCTGGCTGTGCTTCTGAGGTCACAGCAGCCTCAGTGTCTCCGTGGATAGTGCCATGCTCATGGCTGCTGGCTGTGCTTGTGAGGTCACAGCAGCCTCAGTGCCTCTCAGGCTAGTGGCAGTCTCATGGCTGCTGGCTGTGCTTGTGAGGTCACAGCAGCCTGGAAGCCTCCTAACCCTGTGGCAGGCTCATGGCTGCTGGCTATGATTGTGAGGTCACAGCAGACTCAGTGCCTCAAAAGTTAGTGTCCATCGCCCCCTGCTGGCTGTGCTTGTGACGTCACAGCAGCCTCAGTGCCTCCTCTGCCAGTATCATGCTCATGGCTGCTGGCTGTGCTTGTGAGGTCACAGCAGCCTGAATGACTCCTAGCCCAGTGGCAGGCTCATGGCTGCTGGCTATGATTGTGAGCTCACAGCAGCCTCAGTGCCTCATAGTTTAGTGTCCAGCGTCCCCTGCTGGCTCTGTTTGCAAGCTCACAGCAGACTAAGTGCCTCATAGTTTAGTGTGCAGCGTCCCCTGCTGGCTGTGCTTGTGAGGTCACAGCAGCCTCAATGCCTCCTAGGCCAGTGTCAGGCTCATGGCGGCTGGCTGTGCTTCTGAGGTCACAGCAGCCTCAGTGCCTCCTCTGCCAGTGGTAGTCTCATGGCTGCTGGCTGTGCTTCTGAGGTCACAGCAGCCTCAGTGCCTCCTAGGTTAGTGTCCATCACCCCTACTGGCTGTGTTTGTGAGGTCACAGCAGCCTCAGTGCCTCCGAGGCCAGTGGCAGGCTCCTGGCTGCTGGCTGTGCTTCTGAGGTCACAGCAGCCTCAGTGCCTCCTAGGTTAGTGTCCATCGCCCCCTAGTGGCTGTGCTTGTGAGGTCACACCAGCCTCAGTGCCTCACAGGCCAGTATGATGCTCAAGGCTGCTGGCTGTGCTTGTGAGGTCACAGCAGCCTCAGTGCCTCCTCTGCCAGTGCCATGCTCATGGCTGCTGGCTGTGCTTGTGAGGTCACAGCAGCCTCACTGCCTCCTAGGCCAGTATCAGGCTCATGGCTGCTGGCTGTGCTTCTGAGGTCACAGAAGCCTGAATGCCTCCTAGGCCAGTTGCAAGGTCATGGCTGCTGGCTGTGATTGTGAGGTCACAGCAGACTCAGTGCCTCATAGTTTAGTGTCCAGCGTCCCCTGCTGGCTGTGCTTGTGAGGTCACAGCAGACTCTGTGCCTCAAAAGTTAGTGTCCAGCGCCACCTGCTGGCTGTGCTTGTGAGGTCACAGCAGCCTCAGTGCCTCACAGGCCAGTATCAGGCTTATGGCTGCTGCCTGTGCTTGTGACGTCACAGCAGCCTCAGTGCCTCCTCTGCCAGTGCCATGCTCGTGGCTGCTGGCTCTGCTTGTGAGGTCACAGCAGCCTCAGTGCCTCCTAGGCCAGTGGCAGGCTCATGGCTGCTGGCTGTGCTTGTGAGGTCACAGCAGCCTCAGTGCCTCATAGTTTAGTGTCCAGCGTCCCCTGCTGGCTCTGCTTGTGAGGTCACAGCAGACTCAGTGCCTCAAAAGTTAGTCTGCAACGCCCCCTGCTGGCTGTGTTTGTGAGGTCATAGCAGCCTCAGTGCCTCATCGTTTAGTGCCCAGCGTCCCATGCTGGCTCTGCTTGTGAGGTCACAGCAGACTCAGTGCCTCAAAAGTTAGTGTGCAACGCCCCCTGCTGGCTGTGTTTGTGAGGTCATAGCAGCCTCAGTGCCTCATCGTTTAGTGCCCAGCGTCCCCTGCTGGCTCTGCTTGTGAGGTCACAGCAGACTCAGTGCCTCATACGTAAGTGTCCAGCGCCCCCTGCTGGCTCTCCTTGTGAGGTCACAGCAGCCTGAATGCCTCCTAGACCAGTGTCAGGCTCATGGCTGCTGGCTGTGCTTCTGAGGTCACAGCAGCCTCACTGTCTCCATGGATAGTGCCAAGCTCATGGCTGCTGGCTGTGCTTGTGAGGTCACAGCAGCCTGAATGCCTCCTGGACCAGAGTCAGGGTCATGGCTGCTGGCTCTGCTTGTGAGGTCAGAGCAGACTCAGTGCCTCAAAGGTTAGTGTCCAGCGCCCCCTGCTGGCTGTGCTTGTGAGGTCACAATAAACTCAGTTCCTCTCAGGCCAGTGTCAGGCTCATGGCTGCTGGCTGTGCTTCTGAGGTCACAGCAGCCTGAATGCCTCCTAGACCAGTGTCAGGCTCATGGCTGCTGGCTGTGCTTCTGAGGTCACAGCAGCCTCACTGTCTCCATGGATAGTGCCAAGCTCATGGCTGCTGGCTGTGCTTTTGAGGTCACAGCAACCTCAGTGCCTCTCAGGTCAGTATCAGGCTCCTGCCTGCTGGCTGTGCTTGTGAGGTCACAGCAGCCTGAATGCCTCCTAGGCCAGTGGCAGGCTCATGGCTGCTGGCTGTGCTTGTGACGTCACAGCAGCCTCAGTGCCTCTGAGGCCAGTGGCAGGCTCATGGCTGCTGGCTGTGCTTGTGAGGTCACAGCAGACTCTGTGCCTCAAAAGTTAGTGTCCAGCGCCGCCTGCTGGCTGTGCTTGTGAGGTCACAGCAGCCTCAGTGCCTCACAGGCCAGTATCAGGCTTATGGCTGCTGCCTGTGCTTGTGACGTCACAGCAGCCTCTGTGCCTCCTCTGCCAGTGCCATGCTCGTGGCTGCTGGCTCTGCTTGTGAGGTCACAGCAGCCTCAGTGCCTCCTAGGCCAGTGGCAGGCTCATGGCTGCTGGCTGTGCTTGTGACGTCACAGCAGACTCAGTGCCTCATAGTTTAGTGTCCAGCGTCCCATGCTGGCTCTGCTTGTGAGGTCACAGCAGACTCAGTGCCTCATAAGTTAGTGTCCATCGCCCCCTGCTGACTGTGCTTGTGAGGTCATAGCAGCCTCAGTGCCTCCTAGGCCAGTGTCAGGCTCATGGCTGCTGGCTGTGCTTCTGAGTTCACAGAAGCCTCACTGCCTCCTAGGCCAGTGGCAGTCTCATGGCGGCTGGCTATGATTGTGAGGTCACACCAGCCTCAGTGCCTCACAGGCCAGCATCAGGCTCATGGCTGCTGGCTGTGCTTGTGAGGTCACAGCAGCCTCAGTGCCTCCCAGGCCAGTGCCATGCTCATGGCTGCTGGCTGTGCTTCTGAGATCACAGCAGCCTCAGTGCCTCCTAGGCCAGTGGCAGGCTCATGGCTGCTGGCTGTGCTTGTGAGGTCACAGCAGCCTCAGTGCCTCATAGTTTAGTGTCCAGCGTCCCCTGCTGGCTCTGCTTGTGAGGTCACAGCAGACTCAGTGCCTCATACGTAAGTGTCCAGCGCCCCCTGCTGGCTCTCCTTGTGAGGTCACAGCAGCCTGAATGCCTCCTAGACCAGTGTCAGGCTCATGGCTGCTGGCTGTGCTTCTGAGGTCACAGCAGCCTCACTGTCTCCATGGATAGTGCCAAGCTCATGGCTGCTGGCTGTGCTTTTGAGGTCACAGCAACCTCAGTGCCTCTCAGGTCAGTATCAGGCTCCTGCCTGCTGGCTGTGCTTGTGAGGTCACAGCAGCCTGAATGCCTCCTAGGCCAGTGGCAGGCTCATGGCTGCTGGCTGTGCTTGTGACGTCACAGCAGCCTCAGTGCCTCTGAGGCCAGTGGCAGTCTCATGGCTGCTGGCTGTGCTTGTGAGGTCACAGAAGCCTATGTGCCTCCTAGACCAGTATCAGGCTCATGGCTGCTGGCTGTGCTTGTGAGGTCACAGCAGCCTCAGTGCCTCATAGTTTAGTGTCCAGCGTCCCCTGCTGGCTCTGCTTGTGAGGTCACAGCAGACTCAGTGCCTCATAGGTTAGTGTGCAGCGCCCCCTGCTGACTGTGCTTGTGAGCTCACACCAGCCTCAGTACCTCTCAGGCCAGTATCATGCTCATGGCTGCTGGCTGTGCTTGTGAGGTCACAGCAGCCTGAATGCCTCCTGGACCAGAGTCAGGGTCATGGCTGCTGGCTCTGCTTGTGAGGTCAGAGCAGACTCAGTGCCTCAAAGGTTAGTGTCCAGCGCCCCCTGCTGGCTGTGCTTGTGAGGTCACAATAAACTCAGTTCCTCTCAGGCCAGTGTCAGGCTCATGGCTGCTGGCTGTGCTTCTGAGGTCACAGCAGCCTGAATGCCTCCTAGACCAGTGTCAGGCTCATGGCTGCTGGCTGTGCTTGTGAGGTCACACAAGCCTGAATGCCTCCAAGGCCAGTGGCAGGCTCATGGCTGCTGGCTGTGCTTGTGAGGTCACAGCAGCCTGAATGCCACCAAGGCTAGTGGCAGGCTCTTGGCTGCTGGTTGTGCTTGTGACGTCACAGCAGTCTCAGTGCCTCCGAGGCCAGTGGCAGGCTCCTGGCTGCTGGCTGTGCTTGTGAGGTCACAGCAGCCTCAGTGCCTCCTAGGTTAGTGTCCATCGCCCCCTAGTGGCTGTGCTTGTGAGGTCACAGCAGACTCAGTGCCTCACAGGCCAGTGTCAGGCTCATGGCTGCTGGCTGTGCTTATGACGTCACAGCAGCCTTAGTGCCTCCTAGGCCCGTGGCAGGCTCATGGCTGCTGGCTGTGCTTCTGAGGTCACAGCAGCCTCAGTGTCTCCGTGGATAGTGCCATGCTCATGGCTGCTGGCTGTGCTTGTGAGGTCACAGCAGCCTCACTGCCTCTCAGGCTAGTGGCAGTCTCATGGCTGCTGGCTGTGCTTGTGAGGTCACAGCAGCCTGGAAGCCTCCTAACCCTGTGGCAGGCTCATGGCTGCTGGCTATGATTGTGAGGTCACAGCAGACTCAGTGCCTCAAAAGTTAGTGTCCATCGCCCCCTGCTGGCTGTGCTTGTGACGTCACAGCAGCCTCAGTGCCTCCTCTGCCAGTATCATGCTCATGGCTGCTGGCTGTGCTTGTGAGGTCACAGCAGCCTGAATGACTCCTAGCCCAGTGGCAGGCTCATGGCTGCTGGCTATGATTGTGAGCTCACAGCAGCCTCAGTGCCTCATAGTTTAGTGTCCAGCGTCCCCTGCTGGCTCTGTTTGCAAGCTCACAGCAGACTAAGTGCCTCATAGTTTAGTGTGCAGCGTCCCCTGCTGGCTGTGCTTGTGAGGTCACAGCAGCCTCAATGCCTCCTAGGCCAGTGTCAGGCTCATGGCGGCTGGCTGTGCTTCTGAGGTCACAGCAGCCTCAGTGCCTCCTCTGCCAGTGGTAGTCTCATGGCTGCTGGCTGTGCTTCTGAGGTCACAGCAGCCTCAGTGCCTCCTAGGTTAGTGTCCATCACCCCTACTGGCTGTGTTTGTGAGGTCACAGCAGCCTCAGTGCCTCCGAGGCCAGTGGCAGGCTCCTGGCTGCTGGCTGTGCTTGTGAGGTCACAGCAGCCTCAGTGCCTCCTAGGTTAGTGTCCATCGCCCCCTAGTGGCTGTGCTTGTGAGGTCACACCAGCCTCAGTGCCTCACAGGCCAGTATGATGCTCAAGGCTGCTGGCTGTGCTTGTGAGGTCACAGCAGCCTCAGTGCCTCCTCTGCCAGTGCCATGCTCATGGCTGCTGGCTGTGCTTGTGAGGTCACAGCAGCCTCACTGCCTCCTAGGCCAGTATCAGGCTCATGGCTGCTGGCTGTGCTTCTGAGGTCACAGAAGCCTGAATGCCTCCTAGGCCAGTTGCAAGGTCATGGCTGCTGGCTGTGATTGTGAGGTCACAGCAGACTCAGTGCCTCATAGTTTAGTGTCCAGCGTCCCCTGCTGGCTGTGCTTGTGAGGTCACAGCAGCCTCAGTGCCTCACAGGCCAGTATCAGGCTTATGGCTGCTGCCTGTGCTTGTGAGGTCACAGCAGCCTCAGTGCCTCCTCTGCCAGTGCCATGCTCGTGGCTGCTGGCTCTGCTTGTGAGGTCACAGCAGCCTCAGTGCCTCCTAGGCCAGTGGCAGGCTCATGGCTGCTGGCTGTGCTTGTGAGGTCACAGCAGCCTCAGTGCCTCATAGTTTAGTGTCCAGCGTCCCCTGCTGGCTCTGCTTCTGAGATCACAGCAGACTCAGTGCCTCAAAAGTTAGTGTGCAACGCCCCCTGCTGGCTGTGTTTGTGAGGTCATAGCAGCCTCAGTGCCTCATCGTTTAGTGCCCAGCGTCCCATGCTGGCTCTGCTTGTGAGGTCACAGCAGACTCAGTGCCTCAAAAGTTAGTGTCCATCGTCCCCTGCTGACTGTGCTTGTGAGGTCATAGCAGCCTCAGTGCCTCCTAGGCCAGTGTCAGGCTCATGGCTGCTGGCTGTGCTTCTGAGTTCACAGAAGCCTGAATGCCTCCTAGGCCAGTGGCAGTCTCATGGCGGCTGGCTATGATTGTGAGGTCACACCAGCCTCAGTGCCTCACAGGCCAGCATCAGGCTCATGGCTGCTGGCTGTGCTTGTGACGTCACAGCAGCCTCAGTGCCTCCTACGCCAGTGCCATGCTCATGACTGCTGGCTGTGCTTCTGAGATCACAGCAGCCTCAGTGCCTCCTAGGCCAGTGGCAGGCTCATGGCTGCTGGCTGTGCTTGTGAGGTCACAGCAGCCTCAGTGCCTCATAGTTTAGTGTCCAGCGTCCCCTGCTGGCTCTGCTTGTGAGGTCACAGCAGACTCAGTGCCTCATACGTAAGTGTCCAGCGCCCCCTGCTGGCTCTCCTTGTGAGGTCACAGCAGCCTGAATGCCTCCTAGACCAGTGTCAGGCTCATGGCTGCTGGCTGTGCTTCTGAGGTCACAGCAACCTCAGTGCCTCTCAGGTCAGTATCAGGCTCCTGCCTGCTGGCTGTGCTTGTGAGGTCACAGCAGCCTGAATGCCTCCTAGGCCAGTGGCAGGCTCATGGCTGCTGGCTGTGCTTGTGACGTCACAGCAGCCTCAGTGCCTCTGAGGCCAGTGGCAGGCTCATGGCTGCTGGCTGTGCTTGTGAGGTCACAGAAGCCTATGTGCCTCCTAGGCCAGTATCAGGCTCATGGCTGCTGGCTGTGCTTGTGAGGTCACAGCAGACTCTGTGCCTCAAAAGTTAGTGTCCAGCGCCACCTGCTGGCTGTGCTTGTGAGGTCACAGCAGCCTCAGTGCCTCACAGGCCAGTATCAGGCTTATGGCTGCTGCCTGTGCTTGTGAGGTCACAGCAGCCTCAGTGCCTCCTCTGCCAGTGCCATGCTCGTGGCTGCTGGCTCTGCTTGTGAGGTCACAGCAGCCTCAGTGCCTCCTAGGCCAGTGGCAGGCTCATGGCTGCTGGCTGTGCTTGTGAGGTCACACAAGCCTGAATGCCTCCAAGGCCAGTGGCAGGCTCATGGCTGCTGGCTGTGCTTGTGAGGTCACAGAAGCCTGAATGCCACCAAGGCTAGTGGCAGGCTCTTGGCTGCTGGTTGTGCTTGTGAGGTCACAGCAGCCTCAGTGCCTCCGAGGCCAGTGGCAGGCTCCTGGCTGCTGGCTGTGCTTGTGAGGTCACAGCAGCCTCAGTGCCTCCTAGGTTAGTGTCCATCGCCCCCTAGTGGCTGTGCTTGTGAGGTCACAGCAGACTCAGTGCCTCACAGGCCAGTGTCAGGCTCATGGCTGCTGGCTGTGCTTATGACGTCACAGCAGCCTTAGTGCCTCCTAGGCCCGTGGCAGGCTCATGGCTGCTGGCTGTGCTTCTGAGGTCACAGCAGCCTCAGTGTCTCCGTGGATAGTGCCATGCTCATGGCTGCTGGCTGTGCTTGTGAGGTCACAGCAGCCTCAGTGCCTCTCAGGCTAGTGGCAGTCTCATGGCTGCTGGCTGTGCTTGTGAGGTCACAGCAGCCTGGAAGCCTCCTAACCCTGTGGCAGGCTCATGGCTGCTGGCTATGATTGTGAGGTCACAGCAGACTCAGTGCCTCAAAAGTTAGTGTCCATCGCCCCCTGCTGGCTGTGCTTGTGACGTCACAGCAGCCTCAGTGCCTCCTCTGCCAGTATCATGCTCATGGCTGCTGGCTGTGCTTGTGAGGTCACAGCAGCCTGAATGACTCCTAGCCCAGTGGCAGGCTCATGGCTGCTGGCTATGATTGTGAGCTCACAGCAGCCTCAGTGCCTCATAGTTTAGTGTCCAGCGTCCCCTGCTGGCTCTGTTTGCAAGCTCACAGCAGACTAAGTGCCTCATAGTTTAGTGTGCAGCGTCCCCTGCTGGCTGTGCTTGTGAGGTCACAGCAGCCTCAATGCCTCCTAGGCCAGTGTCAGGCTCATGGCGGCTGGCTGTGCTTCTGAGGTCACAGCAGCCTCAGTGCCTCCTAGGTTAGTGTCCATCACCCCTACTGGCTGTGCTTGTGAGGTCACAGCAGCCTCAGTGCCTCCGAGGCCAGTGGCAGGCTCCTGGCTGCTGGCTGTGCTTGTGAGGTCACAGCAGCCTCAGTGCCTCCTAGGTTAGTGTCCATCGCCCCCTAGTGGCTGTGCTTGTGAGGTCACACCAGCCTCAGTGCCTCACAGGCCAGTATGATGCTCAAGGCTGCTGGCTGTGCTTGTGAGGTCACAGCAGCCTCAGTGCCTCCTCTGCCAGTGCCATGCTCATGGCTGCTGGCTGTGCTTGTGAGGTCACAGCAGCCTCACTGCCTCCTAGGCCAGTATCAGGCTCATGGCTGCTGGCTGTGCTTCTGAGGTCACAGAAGCCTGAATGCCTCCTAGGCCAGTTGCAAGGTCATGGCTGCTGGCTGTGATTGTGAGGTCACAGCAGACTCAGTGCCTCATAGTTTAGTGTCCAGCGTCCCCTGCTGGCTGTGCTTGTGAGGTCACAGCAGACTCTGTGCCTCAAAAGTTAGTGTCCAGCGCCACCTGCTGGCTGTGCTTGTGAGGTCACAGCAGCCTCAGTGCCTCACAGGCCAGTATCAGGCTTATGGCTGCTGCCTGTGCTTGTGACGTCACAGCAGCCTCAGTGCCTCCTCTGCCAGTGCCATGCTCGTGGCTGCTGGCTCTGCTTGTGAGGTCACAGCAGCCTCAGTGCCTCCTAGGCCAGTGGCAGGCTCATGGCTGCTGGCTGTGCTTGTGAGGTCACAGCAGCCTCAGTGCCTCATAGTTTAGTGTCCAGCGTCCCCTGCTGGCTCTGCTTCTGAGATCACAGCAGACTCAGTGCCTCAAAAGTTAGTGTGCAACGCCCCCTGCTGGCTGTGTTTGTGAGGTCATAGCAGCCTCAGTGCCTCATCGTTTAGTGCCCAGCGTCCCATGCTGGCTCTGCTTGTGAGGTCACAGCAGACTCAGTGCCTCAAAAGTTAGTGTCCATCGTCCCCTGCTGACTGTGCTTGTGAGGTCATAGCAGCCTCAGTGCCTCCTAGGCCAGTGTCAGGCTCATGGCTGCTGGCTGTGCTTCTGAGTTCACAGAAGCCTGAATGCCTCCTAGGCCAGTGGCAGTCTCATGGCGGCTGGCTATGATTGTGAGGTCACACCAGCCTCAGTGCCTCACAGGCCAGCATCAGGCTCATGGCTGCTGGCTGTGCTTGTGACGTCACAGCAGCCTCAGTGCCTCCCAGGCCAGTGCCATGCTCATGGCTGCTGGCTGTGCTTCTGAGATCACAGCAGCCTCAGTGCCTCCTAGGCCAGTGGCAGGCTCATGGCTGCTGGCTGTGCTTGTGAGGTCACAGCAGCCTCAGTGCCTCATAGTTTAGTGTCCAGCGTCCCCTGCTGGCTCTGCTTGTGAGGTCACAGCAGACTCAGTGCCTCATACGTAAGTGTCCAGCGCCCCCTGCTGGCTCTCCTTGTGAGGTCACAGCAGCCTGAATGCCTCCTAGACCAGTGTCAGGCTCATGGCTGCTGGCTGTGCTTCTGAGGTCACAGCAACCTCAGTGCCTCTCAGGTCAGTATCAGGCTCCTGCCTGCTGGCTGTGCTTGTGAGGTCACAGCAGCCTGAATGCCTCCTAGGCCAGTGGCAGGCTCATGGCTGCTGGCTGTGCTTGTGACGTCACAGCAGCCTCAGTGCCTCTGAGGCCAGTGGCAGGCTCATGGCTGCTGGCTGTGCTTGTGAGGTCACAATAAACTCAGTTCCTCTCAGGCCAGTGTCAGGCTCATGGCTGCTGGCTGTGCTTCTGAGGTCACAGCAGCCTGAATGCCTCCTAGACCAGTGTCAGGCTCATGGCTGCTGGCTGTGCTTGTGAGGTCACACAAGCCTGAATGCCTCCAAGGCCAGTGGCAGGCTCATGGCTGCTGGCTGTGCTTGTGAGGTCACAGCAGCCTGAATGCCACCAAGGCTAGTGGCAGGCTCTTGGCTGCTGGTTGTGCTTGTGACGTCACAGCAGTCTCAGTGCCTCCGAGGCCAGTGGCAGGCTCCTGGCTGCTGGCTGTGCTTGTGAGGTCACAGCAGCCTCAGTGCCTCCTAGGTTAGTGTCCATCGCCCCCTAGTGGCTGTGCTTGTGAGGTCACAGCAGACTCAGTGCCTCACAGGCCAGTGTCAGGCTCATGGCTGCTGGCTGTGCTTATGACGTCACAGCAGCCTTAGTGCCTCCTAGGCCCGTGGCAGGCTCATGGCTGCTGGCTGTGCTTCTGAGGTCACAGCAGCCTCAGTGTCTCCGTGGATAGTGCCATGCTCATGGCTGCTGGCTGTGCTTGTGAGGTCACAGCAGCCTCAGTGCCTCTCAGGCTAGTGGCAGTCTCATGGCTGCTGGCTGTGCTTGTGAGGTCACAGCAGCCTGGAAGCCTCCTAACCCTGTGGCAGGCTCATGGCTGCTGGCTATGATTGTGAGGTCACAGCAGACTCAGTGCCTCAAAAGTTAGTGTCCATCGCCCCCTGCTGGCTGTGCTTGTGACGTCACAGCAGCCTCAGTGCCTCCTCTGCCAGTATCATGCTCATGGCTGCTGGCTGTGCTTGTGAGGTCACAGCAGCCTGAATGACTCCTAGCCCAGTGGCAGGCTCATGGCTGCT
Source organism: Dromaius novaehollandiae (assembly GCF_036370855.1). Taxonomy (NCBI): domain Eukaryota; kingdom Metazoa; phylum Chordata; class Aves; order Casuariiformes; family Dromaiidae; genus Dromaius; species Dromaius novaehollandiae. The sequence continues at coordinate 15,899,586 of NC_088116.1, forward strand.
GGCTATGATTGTGAGCTCACAGCAGCCTCAGTGCCTCATAGTTTAGTGTCCAGCGTCCCCTGCTGGCTCTGTTTGCAAGCTCACAGCAGACTAAGTGCCTCATAGTTTAGTGTGCAGCGTCCCCTGCTGGCTGTGCTTGTGAGGTCACAGCAGCCTCAATGCCTCCTAGGCCAGTGTCAGGCTCATGGCGGCTGGCTGTGCTTCTGAGGTCACAGCAGCCTCAGTGCCTCCTCTGCCAGTGGTAGTCTCATGGCTGCTGGCTGTGCTTCTGAGGTCACAGCAGCCTCAGTGCCTCCTAGGTTAGTGTCCATCACCCCTACTGGCTGTGTTTGTGAGGTCACAGCAGCCTCAGTGCCTCCGAGGCCAGTGGCAGGCTCCTGGCTGCTGGCTGTGCTTGTGAGGTCACAGCAGCCTCAGTGCCTCCTAGGTTAGTGTCCATCGCCCCCTAGTGGCTGTGCTTGTGAGGTCACACCAGCCTCAGTGCCTCACAGGCCAGTATGATGCTCAAGGCTGCTGGCTGTGCTTGTGAGGTCACAGCAGCCTCAGTGCCTCCTCTGCCAGTGCCATGCTCATGGCTGCTGGCTGTGCTTGTGAGGTCACAGCAGCCTCACTGCCTCCTAGGCCAGTATCAGGCTCATGGCTGCTGGCTGTGCTTCTGAGGTCACAGAAGCCTGAATGCCTCCTAGGCCAGTTGCAAGGTCATGGCTGCTGGCTGTGATTGTGAGGTCACAGCAGACTCAGTGCCTCATAGTTTAGTGTCCAGCGTCCCCTGCTGGCTGTGCTTGTGAGGTCACAGCAGCCTCAGTGCCTCACAGGCCAGTATCAGGCTTATGGCTGCTGCCTGTGCTTGTGACGTCACAGCAGCCTCAGTGCCTCCTCTGCCAGTGCCATGCTCGTGGCTGCTGGCTCTGCTTGTGAGGTCACAGCAGCCTCAGTGCCTCCTAGGCCAGTGGCAGGCTCATGGCTGCTGGCTGTGCTTGTGAGGTCACAGCAGCCTCAGTGCCTCATAGTTTAGTGTCCAGCGTCCCCTGCTGGCTCTGCTTCTGAGATCACAGCAGACTCAGTGCCTCAAAAGTTAGTGTGCAACGCCCCCTGCTGGCTGTGTTTGTGAGGTCATAGCAGCCTCAGTGCCTCATCGTTTAGTGCCCAGCGTCCCATGCTGGCTCTGCTTGTGAGGTCACAGCAGACTCAGTGCCTCAAAAGTTAGTGTCCATCGTCCCCTGCTGACTGTGCTTGTGAGGTCATAGCAGCCTCAGTGCCTCCTAGGCCAGTGTCAGGCTCATGGCTGCTGGCTGTGCTTCTGAGTTCACAGAAGCCTGAATGCCTCCTAGGCCAGTGGCAGTCTCATGGCGGCTGGCTATGATTGTGAGGTCACACCAGCCTCAGTGCCTCACAGGCCAGCATCAGGCTCATGGCTGCTGGCTGTGCTTGTGACGTCACAGCAGCCTCAGTGCCTCCCAGGCCAGTGCCATGCTCATGGCTGCTGGCTGTGCTTCTGAGATCACAGCAGCCTCAGTGCCTCCTAGGCCAGTGGCAGGCTCATGGCTGCTGGCTGTGCTTGTGAGGTCACAGCAGCCTCAGTGCCTCATAGTTTAGTGTCCAGCGTCCCCTGCTGGCTCTGCTTGTGAGGTCACAGCAGACTCAGTGCCTCATACGTAAGTGTCCAGCGCCCCCTGCTGGCTCTCCTTGTGAGGTCACAGCAGCCTGAATGCCTCCTAGACCAGTGTCAGGCTCATGGCTGCTGGCTGTGCTTCTGAGGTCACAGCAACCTCAGTGCCTCTCAGGTCAGTATCAGGCTCCTGCCTGCTGGCTGTGCTTGTGAGGTCACAGCAGCCTGAATGCCTCCTAGGCCAGTGGCAGGCTCATGGCTGCTGGCTGTGCTTGTGACGTCACAGCAGCCTCAGTGCCTCTGAGGCCAGTGGCAGGCTCATGGCTGCTGGCTGTGCTTGTGAGGTCACAGAAGCCTATGTGCCTCCTAGGCCAGTATCAGGCTCATGGCTGCTGGCTGTGCTTGTGAGGTCACAGCAGACTCTGTGCCTCAAAAGTTAGTGTCCAGCGCCACCTGCTGGCTGTGCTTGTGAGGTCACAGCAGCCTCAGTGCCTCACAGGCCAGTATCAGGCTTATGGCTGCTGCCTGTGCTTGTGACGTCACAGCAGCCTCAGTGCCTCCTCTGCCAGTGCCATGCTCGTGGCTGCTGGCTCTGCTTGTGAGGTCACAGCAGCCTCAGTGCCTCCTAGGCCAGTGGCAGGCTCATGGCTGCTGGCTGTGCTTGTGAGGTCACACAAGCCTGAATGCCTCCAAGGCCAGTGGCAGGCTCATGGCTGCTGGCTGTGCTTGTGAGGTCACAGAAGCCTGAATGCCACCAAGGCTAGTGGCAGGCTCTTGGCTGCTGGTTGTGCTTGTGAGGTCACAGCAGCCTCAGTGCCTCCGAGGCCAGTGGCAGGCTCCTGGCTGCTGGCTGTGCTTGTGAGGTCACAGCAGCCTCAGTGCCTCCTAGGTTAGTGTCCATCGCCCCCTAGTGGCTGTGCTTGTGAGGTCACAGCAGACTCAGTGCCTCACAGGCCAGTGTCAGGCTCATGGCTGCTGGCTGTGCTTATGACGTCACAGCAGCCTTAGTGCCTCCTAGGCCCGTGGCAGGCTCATGGCTGCTGGCTGTGCTTCTGAGGTCACAGCAGCCTCAGTGTCTCCGTGGATAGTGCCATGCTCATGGCTGCTGGCTGTGCTTGTGAGGTCACAGCAGCCTCAGTGCCTCTCAGGCTAGTGGCAGTCTCATGGCTGCTGGCTGTGCTTGTGAGGTCACAGCAGCCTGGAAGCCTCCTAACCCTGTGGCAGGCTCATGGCTGCTGGCTATGATTGTGAGGTCACAGCAGACTCAGTGCCTCAAAAGTTAGTGTCCATCGCCCCCTGCTGGCTGTGCTTGTGACGTCACAGCAGCCTCAGTGCCTCCTCTGCCAGTATCATGCTCATGGCTGCTGGCTGTGCTTGTGAGGTCACAGCAGCCTGAATGACTCCTAGCCCAGTGGCAGGCTCATGGCTGCTGGCTATGATTGTGAGCTCACAGCAGCCTCAGTGCCTCATAGTTTAGTGTCCAGCGTCCCCTGCTGGCTCTGTTTGCAAGCTCACAGCAGACTAAGTGCCTCATAGTTTAGTGTGCAGCGTCCCCTGCTGGCTGTGCTTGTGAGGTCACAGCAGCCTCAATGCCTCCTAGGCCAGTGTCAGGCTCATGGCGGCTGGCTGTGCTTCTGAGGTCACAGCAGCCTCAGTGCCTCCTAGGTTAGTGTCCATCACCCCTACTGGCTGTGTTTGTGAGGTCACAGCAGCCTCAGTGCCTCCGAGGCCAGTGGCAGGCTCCTGGCTGCTGGCTGTGCTTGTGAGGTCACAGCAGCCTCAGTGCCTCCTAGGTTAGTGTCCATCGCCCCCTAGTGGCTGTGCTTGTGAGGTCACACCAGCCTCAGTGCCTCACAGGCCAGTATGATGCTCAAGGCTGCTGGCTGTGCTTGTGAGGTCACAGCAGCCTCAGTGCCTCCTCTGCCAGTGCCATGCTCATGGCTGCTGGCTGTGCTTGTGAGGTCACAGCAGCCTCACTGCCTCCTAGGCCAGTATCAGGCTCATGGCTGCTGGCTGTGCTTCTGAGGTCACAGAAGCCTGAATGCCTCCTAGGCCAGTTGCAAGGTCATGGCTGCTGGCTGTGATTGTGAGGTCACAGCAGACTCAGTGCCTCATAGTTTAGTGTCCAGCGTCCCCTGCTGGCTGTGCTTGTGAGGTCACAGCAGACTCTGTGCCTCAAAAGTTAGTGTCCAGCGCCACCTGCTGGCTGTGCTTGTGAGGTCACAGCAGCCTCAGTGCCTCACAGGCCAGTATCAGGCTTATGGCTGCTGCCTGTGCTTGTGACGTCACAGCAGCCTCAGTGCCTCCTCTGCCAGTGCCATGCTCGTGGCTGCTGGCTCTGCTTGTGAGGTCACAGCAGCCTCAGTGCCTCCTAGGCCAGTGGCAGGCTCATGGCTGCTGGCTGTGCTTGTGAGGTCACAGCAGCCTCAGTGCCTCATAGTTTAGTGTCCAGCGTCCCCTGCTGGCTCTGCTTCTGAGATCACAGCAGACTCAGTGCCTCAAAAGTTAGTGTGCAACGCCCCCTGCTGGCTGTGTTTGTGAGGTCATAGCAGCCTCAGTGCCTCATCGTTTAGTGCCCAGCGTCCCATGCTGGCTCTGCTTGTGAGGTCACAGCAGACTCAGTGCCTCAAAAGTTAGTGTCCATCGTCCCCTGCTGACTGTGCTTGTGAGGTCATAGCAGCCTCAGTGCCTCCTAGGCCAGTGTCAGGCTCATGGCTGCTGGCTGTGCTTCTGAGTTCACAGAAGCCTGAATGCCTCCTAGGCCAGTGGCAGTCTCATGGCGGCTGGCTATGATTGTGAGGTCACACCAGCCTCAGTGCCTCACAGGCCAGCATCAGGCTCATGGCTGCTGGCTGTGCTTGTGACGTCACAGCAGCCTCAGTGCCTCCCAGGCCAGTGCCATGCTCATGGCTGCTGGCTGTGCTTCTGAGATCACAGCAGCCTCAGTGCCTCCTAGGCCAGTGGCAGGCTCATGGCTGCTGGCTGTGCTTGTGAGGTCACAGCAGCCTCAGTGCCTCATAGTTTAGTGTCCAGCGTCCCCTGCTGGCTCTGCTTGTGAGGTCACAGCAGACTCAGTGCCTCATACGTAAGTGTCCAGCGCCCCCTGCTGGCTCTCCTTGTGAGGTCACAGCAGCCTGAATGCCTCCTAGACCAGTGTCAGGCTCATGGCTGCTGGCTGTGCTTCTGAGGTCACAGCAACCTCAGTGCCTCTCAGGTCAGTATCAGCCTCCTGCCTGCTGGCTGTGCTTGTGAGGTCACAGCAGCCTGAATGCCTCCTAGGCCAGTGGCAGGCTCATGGCTGCTGGCTGTGCTTGTGACGTCACAGCAGCCTCAGTGCCTCTGAGGCCAGTGGCAGGCTCATGGCTGCTGGCTGTGCTTGTGAGGTCACAGAAGCCTATGTGCCTCCTAGGCCAGTATCAGGCTCATGGCTGCTGGCTGTGCTTGTGAGGTCACAGCAGACTCTGTGCCTCAAAAGTTAGTGTCCAGCGCCACCTGCTGGCTGTGCTTGTGAGGTCACAGCAGCCTCAGTGCCTCACAGGCCAGTATCAGGCTTATGGCTGCTGCCTGTGCTTGTGACGTCACAGCAGCCTCAGTGCCTCCTCTGCCAGTGCCATGCTCGTGGCTGCTGGCTCTGCTTGTGAGGTCACAGCAGCCTCAGTGCCTCCTAGGCCAGTGGCAGGCTCATGGCTGCTGGCTGTGCTTGTGAGGTCACAGCAGCCTCAGTGCCTCATAGTTTAGTGTCCAGTGTCCCCTGCTGGCTCTGCTTCTGAGATCACAGCAGACTCAGTGCCTCAAAAGTTAGTGTGCAACGCCCCCTGCTGGCTGTGTTTGTGAGGTCATAGCAGCCTCAGTGCCTCATCGTTTAGTGCCCAGCGTCCCATGCTGGCTCTGCTTGTGAGGTCACAGCAGACTCAGTGCCTCAAAAGTTAGTGTCCATCGTCCCCTGCTGACTGTGCTTGTGAGGTCATAGCAGCCTCAGTGCCTCCTAGGCCAGTGTCAGGCTCATGGCTGCTGGCTGTGCTTCTGAGTTCACAGAAGCCTGAATGCCTCCTAGGCCAGTGGCAGTCTCATGGCGGCTGGCTATGATTGTGAGGTCACACCAGCCTCAGTGCCTCACAGGCCAGCATCAGGCTCATGGCTGCTGGCTGTGCTTGTGACGTCACAGCAGCCTCAGTGCCTCCCAGGCCAGTGCCATGCTCATGGCTGCTGGCTGTGCTTCTGAGATCACAGCAGCCTCAGTGCCTCCTAGGCCAGTGGCAGGCTCATGGCTGCTGGCTGTGCTTGTGAGGTCACAGCAGCCTCAGTGCCTCATAGTTTAGTGTCCAGCGTCCCCTGCTGGCTCTGCTTGTGAGGTCACAGCAGACTCAGTGCCTCATACGTAAGTGTCCAGCGCCCCCTGCTGGCTCTCCTTGTGAGGTCACAGCAGCCTGAATGCCTCCTAGACCAGTGTCAGGCTCATGGCTGCTGGCTGTGCTTCTGAGGTCACAGCAGCCTCACTGTCTCCATGGATAGTGCCATGCTCATGGCTGCTGGCTGTGCTTTTGAGGTCACAGCAACCTCAGTGCCTCTCAGGTCAGTATCAGGCTCCTGCCTGCTGGCTGTGCTTGTGACGTCACAGCAGCCTCAGTGCCTCCTCTGCCAGTGCCATGCTCGTGGCTGCTGGCTCTGCTTGTGAGGTCACAGCAGCCTCACTGCCTCCTAGGCCAGTATCAGGCTCATGGCTGCTGGCTGTGCTTCTGAGGTCACAGAAGCCTGAATGCCTCCTAGGCCAGTTGCAAGGTCATGGCTGCTGGCTGTGATTGTGAGGTCACAGCAGACTCAGTGCCTCATAGTTTAGTGTCCAGCGTCCCCTGCTGGCTGTGCTTGTGAGGTCACAGCAGACTCTGTGCCTCAAAATTTAGTGTCCAGCGCCAACTGCTGGCTGTGCTTGTGAGGTCACAGCAGCCTCAGTGCCTCACAGGCCAGTATCAGGCTTATGGCTGCTGCCTGTGCTTGTGACGTCACAGCAGCCTCAGTGCCTCCTCTGCCAGTGCCATGCTCATGGCTGCTGGCTCTGCTTGTGAGGTCACAGCAGCCTCAGTGCCTCCTAGGCCAGTGGCAGGCTCATGGCTGCTGGCTGTGCTTGTGAGGTCACAGCAGCCTCAGTGCCTCATAGTTTAGTGTCCAGCGTCCCCTGCTGGCTCTGCTTCTGAGATCACAGCAGACTCAGTGCCTCAAAAGTTAGTGTGCAGCGCCCCCTGCTGGCTGTGCTTGTCAGGTCACAGCACACTCAGTGCCTCTCAGGCCAGTATCATGCTCATGGCTGCTGGCTGTGCTTGTGAGGTCACAGCAGCCTCAGTGCCTCAAAAGTTAGTGTCCAGCGCCCCCTGCTGGCTCTGCTTGTGAGGTCACAGCAGCCTCAGTGCCTCTGAGGCCAATATCAGGCACATGGCTGCTGGCTGTGCTTGTGAGGTTACAGCACCCTCAGTGCCTCTGAGTCCAGTGGCAGTCTCATGGCTGCTGGCTGTGCTTGTGAGGTCACAGCAGCCTGAATGCCTCCTAGCCTTGTGGCAGGCTCATGGCTGCTGGCTATGATTGTGAGGTCACAGCAGCCTCAGTGCCTCATAGTTTAGTGTCCAGCGACCCCTGCTGGCTCTGCTTGTGAGGTCACAGCAGACTCAGTGCCTCACAGGCCAGTGTCAGGCTCATGGCTGCTGGCTGTGCTTATGACGTCACAGCAGCCTTAGTGCCTCCTAGGCCCGTGGCAGGCTCATGGCTGCTGGCTGTGCTTGTGACGTCACAGCAGCCTCAGTGCCTCTGAGGCCAGTGGCAGGCTCATGGCTGCTGGCTGTGCTTGTGAGGTCACAGAAGCCTATGTGCCTCCAAGGCCAGTATCAGGCTCATGGCTGCTGGCTGTGCTTGTGAGGTCACAGCAGCCTCAGTGCCTCATAGTTTAGTGTCCAGCGTCCCCTGCTGGCTCTGCTTGTGAGGTCACAGCAGACTCAGTGCCTCTCAGGCCAGTATCATGCTCATGGCTGCTGGCTGTGCTTGTTAGGTCACAGCAGCCTGAATGCCTCCTGGACCAGAGTCAGGGTCATGGCTGCTGGCTCTGCTTGTGAGGTCAGAGCAGACTCAGTGCCTCAAAGGTTAGTGTCCAGCGCCCCCTGCTGGCTGTGCTTGTGAGGTCACAATAAACTCAGTTCCTCTCAGGCCAGTATCAGGCTCAGGGCTGCTGGCTGTGCTTCTGAGGTCACAGCAGCCTGAATGCCTCCTAGACCAGTGTCAGGCTCATGGCTGCTGGCTGTGCTTGTGAGGTCACACAAGCCTGAATGCCTCCAAGGCCAGTGGCAGGCTCATGGCTGCTGGCTGTGCTTGTGAGGTCACAGAAGCCTGAATGCCACCAAGGCTAGTGGCAGGCTCTTGGCTGCTGGTTGTGCTTGTGACGTCACAGCAGCCTCAGTGCCTCCTAGGCCAGTGGCAGGCTCCTGGCTGCTGGCTGTGCTTGTGAGGTCACAGCAGCCTCAGTGCCTCCTAGGTTAGTGTCCATCGCCCCCTAGTGGCTGTGCTTGTGAGGTCACACCAGCCTCAGTGCCTCTCAGGCCAGGATCATGCTCAAGGCTGCTGGCTGTGCTTGTGAGGTCACAGCAGCCACAGTGCCTCCTCTGCCAGTGCCATGCTCATGGCTGCTGGCTGTGCTTGTGAGGTCACAGCAGCCTCACTGCCTCCTAGGCCAGTATCAGGCTCATGGCTGCTGGCTGTGCTTCTGAGGTCACAGAAGCCTGAATGCCTCCTAGGCCAGTTGCAAGGTCATGGCTGCTGGCTGTGATTGTGAGGTCACAGCAGACTCAGTGCCTCATAGTTTAGTGTCCAGCGTCCCCTGCTGGCTGTGCTTGTGAGGTCACAGCAGACTCTGTGCCTCAAAATCTAGTGTCCAGCGCCACCTGCTGGCTGTGCTTGTGAGGTCACAGCAGCCTCAGTGCCTCACAGGCCAGTATCAGGCTTATGGCTGCTGCCTGTGCTTGTGACGTCACAGCAGCCTCAGTGCCTCCTCTGCCAGTGCCATGCTCATGGCTGCTGGCTCTGCTTGTGAGGTCACAGCAGCCTCAGTGCCTCCTAGGCCAGTGGCAGGCTCATGGCTGCTGGCTGTGCTTGTGAGGTCACAGCAGCCTCAGTGCCTCATAGTTTAGTGTCCAGCGTCCCCTGCTGGCTCTGCTTCTGAGATCACAGCAGACTCAGTGCCTCAAAAGTTAGTGTCCATCGCCCCCTGCTGGCTGTGTTTGTGATGTCACAGCAGACTCAGTGCCTCTCAGGCCAGTATCAGGCTTATGGCTGCTGGCTGTGCTTGTGAGGTCACAGCAGCCTCAGTGCCTCAAAAGTTAGTGTCCAGCGCCCCCTGCTGGCTGTGCTTGTGAGGTCACAGCAGCCTCAGTTCCTCTGAGGCCAATATCAGGCTCATGGCTGCTGGCTGTGCTTGTGAGGTTACAGCACCCTCAGTGCCTCTGAGTCCAGTGGCAGTCTCATGGCTGCTGGCTGTGCTTGTGAGGTCTCAGCAGCCTGAATGCCTCCTAGCCTTGTGGCAGGCTCATGGCTGCTGGCTATGATTGTGAGGTCACAGCAGCCTCAGTGCCTCATAGTTTAGTGTCCAGCGACCCCTGCTGGCTCTGCTTGTGAGGTCACAGCAGACTCAGTGCCTCACAGGCCAGTGTCAGGCTCATGGCTGCTGGCTGTGCTTTTGACGTCACAGCAGCCTTAGTGCCTCCTAGGCCCGTGGCAGGCTCATGGCTGCTGGCTGTGCTTCTGAGGTCACAGCAGCCTCAGTGTCTCCGTGGATAGTGCCATGCTCATGGCTGCTGGCTGTGCTTGTGAGGTCACAGCAGCCTCAGTGCCTCTCAGGCTAGTGGCAGTCTCATGGCTGCTGGCTGTGCTTGTGAGGTCACAGCAGCCTGGAAGCCTCCTAGCCCTGTGGCAGGCTCATGGCTGCTGGCTATGATTGTGAGGTCACAGCAGACTCAGTGCCTCAAAAATTAGTGTCCATCGCCCCCTGCTGGCTGTGCTTGTGACGTCACAGCAGCCTCAGTGCCTCCTCTGCCAGTATCATGCTCATGGCTGCTGGCTGTGCTTGTGAGGTCACAGCAGCCTGAATGACTCCTAGCCCAGTGGCAGGCTCATGGCTGCTGGCTATGATTGTGAGCTCACAGCAGCCTCAGTGCCTCATAGTTTAGTGTCCAGCGTCCCCTGATGGCTCTGTTTGCAAGCTCACAGCAGACTAAGTGCCTCATAGTTTAGTGTGCAGCGTCCCCTGCTGGCTGTGCTTGTGAGGTCACAGCAGCCTCAATGCCTCCTAGGCCAGTGTCAGGCTCATGGCGGCTGGCTGTGCTTCTGAGGTCACAGCAGCCTCAGTGCCTCTCAGACCAGTTGCAGTCTCATGGCTGCTGGCTGTGCTTGTGAGGTCACAGCAGCCTCAGTGCCTCCCAGGCCAATTTCAGGTTCCTGGCTGCTGGCTGTGCTTGTGACGTCACAGCAGCCTCAGTGCCTCCTAGGCCCGTGGCAGGCTCATGGCTGCTGCCTGTGCTTGTGACGTCACAGCAGCTTCAGTGCATCTGAGGCCAGTGGCAGTCTCATGGAGGCCGGCTGTGATTGTGAGGTCACACCAGCCTCAGTGTCTCACAGGCCAGCATCAGGCTCATGGCTGCTGGCTGTGCTTGTGACGTCACAGCAGACTCAGTGCCTCATAGTTTAGTGTCCAGCGTCCCCTGCTGTCTCTGCTTGTGAGGTCACAGCAGACAGTGCCTCAAAAGTTAGTGTCCATCGTCCCCTGCTGACTGTGCTTGTGAGGTCACAGCAGCCTCAGTGCCTCATCGTTTAGTGCCCAGCGTCCCATGCTGGCTCTGCTTGTGAGGTCACAGCAGACTCAGTGCCTCAAAAGTTAGTGTCCATCGTCCCCTGCTGACTGTGCTTGTGAGGTCATAGCAGCCTCAGTGCCTCCTAGGCCAGTGTCAGGCTCATGGCTGCTGGCTGTGCTTCTGAGTTCACAGAAGCCTGAATGCCTCCTAGGCCAGTGGCAGTCTCATGGCGGCTGGCTATGATTGTGAGGTCACACCAGCCTCTGTGCCTCACAGGCCAGCATCAGGCTCATGGCTGCTGGCTGTGCTTGTGACGTCACAGCAGCCTCAGTGCCTCCCAGGCCAGTGGCAGGCTCATGGCTGCTGGCTGTGCTTGTGAGGTCACAGCAGCCTCAGTGCCTCATAGTTTAGTGTCCAGCGTCCCCTGCTGGCTCTGCTTGTGAGGTCACAGCAGACTCAGTGCCTCATACGTAAGTGTCCAGCGCCCCCTGCTGGCTCTCCTTGCGAGGTCACAGCAGCCTCAGTGCCTCACAGGCCAGTATCAGGCTCATGGCTGCTGGCTGTGCTTGTGAGGTCACAGCAGCCTGAATGCCTCCTAGACCAGTGTCAGGCTCATGGCTGTTGGCTGTGCTTCTGAGGTCACAGCAGCCTCACTGTCTCCATGGATAGTGCCAAGCTCATGGCTGCTGGCTGTGCTTTTGAGGTCACAGCAACCTCAGTGCCTCTCAGGTTAGTATCAGGCTCATGGCTGCTGGCTGTGCTTGTGACGTCACAGAAGCCTGAATGCCTCCTAGGCCAGTGGCAGGCTCATGGCTGCTGGCTGTGCTTGTGACGTCACAGCAGCCTCAGTGCCTCTGAGGCCAGTGGCAGGCTCATGGCTGCTGGCTTTGCTTGTGAGGTCACATCAGCCTCAGTGCCTCATAGGTTAGTGTCCAGTGCCCCCTGCTGGCTGTGCTTGTGAGGTCACAGCAGACTCAGTGCCCCCTAGGCCAGTGGCAGGCTCCTGGCTGCTGGCTGTGCTTGTGACATCACAGCAGCCTCAGTGCCTCACAGGCCAGTATCAGGCTCTACTCTGCTGGCTGTGCTTGTGAGGTCACAGCAGACTCAGTGCCTCTGAGGCCAGCGGCAGGCTCATGACTGCTGGCTGTACTTGTGATGTCACAGAACCCACAGTGCCTCCTAGACCAGTGGCAGGCTCATGGCTGCTGACTGTGCTTGTGAGGTCACAGCAGACTCTGTGCCTCATAGGTTAGTCTACAGTGCCCCCTGCTGGCTGTGCTTGTGAGGTCACAGCAGACTCAGTGCCTCATAGGTTAGTATGCAGCGCCCCCTGCTGTCTGTGCTTGTGAGGTCACAGCAGCCTGAGTGCCTCCTACGCCAGTGGCAGGCTCCTGGCTTGGCTGAGACTTCCAAAGTGAAGTGGAAGTGGGCAATCAAAGCAGGGAGTCCCCTGCATCGTTGATGGGGAGCTCCAGAAGGCAGCTGCTGGAAGCTGCCTGGGACTGCACACGCCGGGTGAGCTGGTGTGAGCACCAGAGGGGTTTGGTCTCTGTGCCCTGCTGCCGAGCTGTGCGCCTGCCTGCGCCGCAGCAGGTGGTCCTGCAGGAGAGGGAGGTAGATGCGACTGCAGGCGTTGAAATCCACAAAGCAAGGGGCAGAGAGACAGAGGCACAAGAGGAGGCTCTAATTCCTCATCAGGAGAAAAACGCAACCGATGGCAGAGTCTCCCCAAACCCTGGCACACGCTTGCCCCTCCCAAGGAGACGTACCTCCCTGGGCCAGGTGCCCATCACTGTTGCCAGGTCACACAGCTGTTGTGTCCATGGGAATCACCTCACTCCCCCATGGAGCACACGGCCCCCCTTTTCCCTGGCCCAGACTCTCCCCTGGCAGGAGGCTCTTTGCCCACCCCTTTCTGCCTGTTGCTGCCTCCAGATGCATGGCAGTTATTGCAGGTGGAGGAGGCCCCCCTTGAAGGAGGAGGTGCAGCAAAGGGCGATTCCCTTTCTGACAAGGGAAAGCCCTTGGGACCTGTGTCTCAGGGACTCTATGAGCAAGGACGCCAGGCATCCCTGCTTGCACCAGGGGTAAAGGTGTCTGCAGTGGCCATCCGATTTTCCTGAGGCCAAAAGAAAGGAAGTTTGGGCACTTTCAGACTCCTCCAAGGAAAGAGCAGTTTGCAAGGCAGGCGAGGCAGTGGATTGCCATGGGAAAAGATCCCTTGGAGGCTAGGCTTCTCTAAGTATTTGTGCTTAAAGGTGACCTGATAGGCTTCTCCGTGGAGATGACTAGCTTGGTGCCTGAGGGGAGAGCAGTGGAGGTTGTTGCCCTGGACCTGAGTAAGGCTTGCGAACCTGGAGGCTTTCAGCTTGCACAAGATGGCCAGAAAGTGTGTGGAAAGAATCAGGGACCAGAGTGGAGTAAAAGAGTGACTGTTCCCCTTGGACAACCCTGTTATTTTTCATACATGTAGCACTCTTGAAACGGTTTTTTTAAAGAACAGGGTTCTCTTCTGTTCCTTGCTTTCCACAGGCTACTAGTCACATTACAGGAAGCAGCCACTCCCCTGCCCCAGCACAGGTTCCCCCCAAGGCAGCTGTCCCTCAGGCGTGTGCCTGCTCCAGCGTGGGTCCTCCCCGGGCGGTGGTCCCTCGGGGCTGTCCCTGCTGCAGCGTGGCTCCTCCCCGGGCCACAGTGCCCTCAGAGGAGGACCACCTCCTTGCAAGAGTGCGACTCCAGCCATTTGCCTGACAATGTCCCCTGCCATGTAGCTCCTGCCTTTTGTTTCTCCAAACATGGCTCATGACAGTTCTCCTCACGGGGGCCCTCTCGTGTCTCCCATGTCTCGTCCCTTGTGCCTCCTTGTTATGGAAACTAGGCTTGTTGGCCACCATAACAGGGCTCGACCCTAGGTTCCCGCAAGTAAAGTTCAGAGCCAAATCAAAACAAATTAAATTTTAATCACGCACGTGCCGTAATTACAGCTCGAGCTGGGTGCCTCCAAAGAGGTACCCTAACGTAAAAAATCCTGGGCAATTATAGTTTTTTCAACTTACATTTCCCACCCCTCACGTGGTAGTTCAGACCAATAGCAATTTTTTGGTCTGGGGTCTCCTGCTCCTCACTGGGTCTCATCGTCGTTCTTAGGTAAGCTGTTTTTCTCCTTATTCTTGTTTTTTGCGGTCTCTGATGAAGGTTGTACCTCTGTTTTTGTTGGGTCTGGCAGTTGTCTCCCAAGGTGTTGTTATTCAATTGTTTTGTCATCTTCCCTTTCGGAGTGGGTAACACAGGAACGCAGACTGCGTGTGGCTTCCTTATTTTCACAGCCTGAACGAGCTCTGAGGCACTATTTTTTACTAAACTAGGTAAAGGTTTATTACTTCTCTCAAATGCGGACTAAGGCTTCAGCAAATTTAGCTCCTCATGCTAAGCAAGTCTTATAGAAGTTGTGCTAAGCAGCTATTTCCAGACAGTTTCAATTCACTATTCTTTAACACTCCTCCTGTGTCTCCTGCCTGCAGCGTCTCCTGCCCGTTCTTCAGCACGTTGGAGCAGAGGCACCATGGGCTCCTCTGACTGCCTGAAGTCCTGCTGCGCAATGGGCTCTTGTCATCTGTGGCAGAGTTGGCTGGAAGGGGCTGAGCCTGGCCCAGGGCAGCTCGCACACTGGTCTCCTCGCACACAGGGCCCCTGCAGAGCCCTGCTCCCAAACCGAGCCATCTGTGCCCAGCACGGCCCTCACTCACACACACACACACACACGCGCACACACCCGCACTGTGGCTCCCTCCAAGAACTGCCCTTAGACACTCAGTCGGTCCTGTAGTTGGCCCTGGATCCCTGGTTTCCCAGTTGCCTCACGCACAAACCACACACACACACACACACACACACACACACATATTCAGCAAGGCCCTGCCCATGGGGGCCCCCTCCAGCCCCCAGGATCTCCCCATGGGGCAGAGCCCGGCAGGGTCCCCACAGGTGGGGACGGAACCAGGCATGCCGTCACCACGGCCCACCCATGTCATCATCAGTGACCTCAGCACCGCTGTTCCAGAGCCGTTGGGAGACCGTTGGTGGGAGAAGGGCCAGGAAGGTGCTCTCCGTTCCTGCCCGCCATGAGCCAGCCGGAGCGGCTGTGGATGAGGAGGAAGGCGGCGCTGCGCATCAGGAGGAAGGTGGGCCCGACCGTTTGGGACCGCCGCGCCGCCCTCCTGCCGAGTGCCGCAGCCGCCCCGGAGCCCGTGGAGGTGGAGCGCGTGGAGGAGGAGGAGGAGCCCATGCAGGTGGAGCCTGTGGAGGGGCAGCCCGCCCCGCAGCCCCTGGACCTGCCCCAGGGGCCAAAGAGGAGGAGGAGGCGCTAGCCCGGCAGAAGGCCCCCGCTGCCCACAAGCCAGGGCACGGCCCCCCAGCAAGACCAGGCTGGGGCTGGCACTCAGCCCGGGGCAGCCGAGCCCAAGGCGCCAGGCTTGGAGGCTGAGGAGCGCCGGGCTGCGCGGCACCTCCTGGCCCGCCCCTGACTGCCAGGCACCAACATCTGCCCGGCAGAGGCAGGGCTGACCACGGGGCACAGAAGGGAGGCAGAAGCCTGGAGGGACTAAGCTGGGCCGGCCTTCACAGAGCTGGTGCTTGCAAAAGCTCCTGTAGCAGGGAGGCAGCAGCACTGCCACCAAGGAGCATCTTGCACACACATGCATGGGGTGCCCGGGCACCTGGGCTCAGTCACCTGGGCTACAACTGGAGGCAAGAGTGCATCTGTGTGCAGCTGCTTGTAGGACTGGGCCCCCCCAAACCACCCTCTTGCCCTCTGCGGAAAAGCAGCTGGACTCTGGCATCTCCTGTACGGGGACGTGAGGTTAGAGAGTTTCATCAAAGAGGCCTCTAACGCCAGGATTTAGGAACAGGGGAAAGTCCCTTGCAAAGTGCCTGCGGCCACGAGGCTGTGGTTCATTTCTGCCTTCCTACAAAACCTGCTGAGGAGCCTTGGGGAAGCGCAAACAACAGGAACTTGACTCCCTGTCTCTCCTGAAACCTTGCATCTCCTGAACCGGAGGTTCTTCCCTGGGGCCCTCCGACGCTTGGATGCCCATCACCTGGCTGTCTCGTCGTCTGGGTCCCCTGACGCCTGGCTTCCTCATCGGACGCCTGAGTCCCTCCAAGGCTTGGGTCCCTCGATGCCTCCTTTGCTGGGACAGCTGCATTCTCTGACGCCTCCATTCCTGGGACACCTGTGATCCCTGATGGCTCCATTGCTCAGACACCTGCATAGGTGGGGTGGATGCCAGGGCTGGTCCAAAGAGAGGATCTCAAGGCAGGATCCCAGGGTGGATCCTAGGCACATCTCAGGGCAGGATCCCAGGGCAGATCCTGCGTTAGGGAAAATTTCCACTATACCCTCTTTCACAGAAAGGACACACAAGGTCACAGTAACCCTGCCAAAAGCAATTTCACCTTTGGAGGAGAAGGGACTCCTACAGCCCCTCCTGCTGCCCCACACTGCCCACGGTCAGAGCTCCTTCCCCTGCCATGCCCCACACCAAGCCTGCGGCTGAGATCTGCTTCATCCTGGCTGTCTCTGCACCCAGAGCAGTTGGGTCCCGGGGCACAGAGGTGATCACCCAGCTGCAAATGCCTTCTGGATAAAGATACTATCCTGCTGCAGGAGCTAGGGGGGTTGGCAGGATTTCCCTGTCCTGGGTCTAGTGTCACCCCGTGTGGCGGACAGATGAGTGAACTTTTGCCTTAAACATTTCTTGGTACATAAGGTGCAAGCAAACCATCACCCCAAACAAGCCATCTGTTCCCAGCGGAAACAAGACTGAGCTGCTGCGACCCCCGAAACGGTCTCCCTGTGACCACCTGGGACACACCGAGCCTGTGCCGAACCACGGCACGATCGGGCAGAGACTTTGGGACCTGGCCCTAGTTCAGTGAGAAAGGGCCCCAGAGCTGGTGCAGGCTGGAAAGATAAGGGAGTTACAAGCAGTCTGCATTCCTATGCATCACACTCCAGGAGGGAGGATGTGAAGGCTTTGAAATAAGGCCTGCTTGGGCGTCACGACCCTGGGAAACAAAGCCTCCTCTCACTGCTGAAACAGTGTTACTTAAGGGGGAGTCTGGATTATATCCTCTTCCTCAGGACCTTGGAAGATAACACCTACTGTCACTGCTGGGGCAGTGCTAATTGCTGGAACAACACCTCTTTGTGTTTGTGCCTTGAGAGACAAGGGTGGGACCCAAGGAATCAAAACACATCTGTCAGCAGAAACAGCAACAGTAAAGATAAGGGAGAAAAAGAGCCTGCCTAGGAACAAGGATGAGAGCCAATAAGGAGCAGGAGACCCCAGACCTAAAAATTACTCTTGGTCTGAACTACCGCGTGAGGGGTGGGAAACTTAATTTGAAAAAGCTATAATTGCCCAGGGATTTCTTTGCTCGGGGTCCCTCTTCGGAGGCACCCAGCTCGAGCTGTAACTACTGCACGTGTGTCATTACAATTTATTTATTTAATTTGCCTTGATTTGGCTCCGAACTTTTCAGTGGGAACCTAGGGTCGGACCCTGCTCAAGTTGCAATTACTGCACACGCTTCGCTAAAATTTACACCCAGGGTGAAGAGGACCAACAGGACGCTGCTGGATCCACTGGTGGTGATATCTCTTTCTCTCTCCCCCTTTTTCTCTCTCTCTCTCTCTTTCTCTCTCTCCTCCCCTTCGCCTTTCCCCACCTTTTCTCCCCACTCCGTGGAAAATAAAGTTAAAAGGTTGTACGATATTTGACCGGTTTTAGCATCTTAATCTCGTCCTTGGGATCGTAACGAAACCCCCCCGGTATTGGATCGGCACACCCCGGCCCTCTCCTGTGTCATTGCCCATCTCTGGGGATGGCAAAATGATGAGGACCCTGAAGCACAGCAGGCAGCAGCTGAGGTCCTGCGTGACAACTGGCCAGAAGAAACGCTGGGAAAGTAGGATAATAAAGCTCAGTGCAAGGCCCTAGGAAAGGGGAAAGCGATATCCATTTACAAACTCTCCAAACAAGGTGATCTCACCTGCTCACCCTCGGTCTCTCCGCGGTTCAGCCGCTCACATCTTTTTTTTTGTACCCCTCAGGTGTCATTAACTGTTAGGGGATGGCATTTTGCCTTGGGGTCTTGCTGACTTCAGGCCCCACCAGTCTGAGGCCCAGCTGCTGCCCTGGCTGGTTTCCCTCTTTTGTTTGAAATCAGCATGCATTTCCCTGCGGGATCAATGGGACAAGGCCTGGCAGAGTGGAGGCACCAGCCAGCCTACAAAGAAAGGAGGTTTCAAAAATTGGGCGGTGTTACTTGAAGGCGTCTTTTGGGAAAAAGATTTTCAGTTCTCAGCAGCAGCTCTTTGTTGTATCAAGGTTCAAGACTCAGATGCCTTTGCCCATTCAAACTACTGCAAGCATTCAGCACACACAAGACCAAAACTGTCGCTCGGGAAAATATTAAAGCAGCATCTTCCCTGCACAGGTGACCCCCAGAAAGGCTCTACATAAAGGGGGAGCTGGGGAGCAGGATGATGGTTTGCAGTGCTGACTGCATTCGGGCCCTTTGGAGCGAGACATATAAGCACCACACGTGTGCGCATCTGAGCACACGCATGCATGCTGGCCAGGATGTTTGTGCACGCGCTATATTGCACTGTGTGTTAGGATGCGCAGGTGGGGGGTATATGGACATATAGGGGCTTCCTCATGTCGGTCCCCTGTCTTTTGCACAGCCGCCATTCTTCATACCACCCCCTGCGGTGAGTACCAGCCTCTTCTCCGAGTGCTGGAGAGTTAAACCAAAAGAGGGACAGCTGCATGAGCAGGGAGAAGGCAGAGAAATAGTGCAGGCCTAACGCGGGCCAAATGGTATGGCATCTGCTTCTGGGGGAGTTGCAAGGTCTCTGCGATGAGACAGAGGCCCCTTGTGTCCAAGCCCATGACAGGGTCCCATATGCAGCTAATCAGCTGGGGCTGAGTCAGGTGGGGCTGAGACCTTGGCCTGAACAGGGAACCACCCTCACGGCAAGGCATCTTGGTGTCCCTGCTCTGCAAAGGAAGGACAGCGTATGCGGATTGGAAAAGGTTGAGCCACCTCTGGCGGGGCCCAACAACTGCCCCTTGGAGTTCAGAGACATCCAGGTCAAGGCCAGAGCCAACAACCTGCTCCTGTCCCCAGAGGGCTGCCAGAGAAAGAGCCCCTTTGCCCGGCTGCTGCTGCCAGGGGCAGCAGGGGCATTGCAGCAGGGGGAAGCCCCCTCCCTCCTTGCAGCTATTTAGCAGGGCAACTGCTGCTGCTCCTCTTGCTGTCGTCCCTTCCTCTTGGCAATGCACCTGAATGTTTCCCGCCGGGCTTGATAGGGCTCCAGTCTTTGGAGAATCTGGGCTGCTCGAGGGGAAAGGTGGCTGCAACAACAGGACAAAACTGTCTCAGTGGCTGGCTGGGCCCCTGCCTGCCTCTGCCCTGCTCCAGCCCCTGCACCCACCCAGGCCCCTGCACCCACAGCCCCTTTCAACCTGGGGGGAGTGTTCGGGCTTAGCTGTGGGCTGCAGAAAGGCCCCTGGGAGGAGGGAGATGTAACCCAGGTCATTCCTGTGTCACCAGAACGCCAAGGGTGTTGTACGCAACCCCAGGCCTCCGGGATTTGGAGCCATAACACCCTGCAGGGGCCACGGCCGCTCATCTGCCCCAGGCTGGGGCTGGGCTCAGCGCACACTTACCGGGGCTGGACTGTCTCCAGCTTGGCCGCTGCTTTCTTCTCCTCCACTGCGAGAGGCTTTTCAGGCCTTTTCCACCTCTGCCTGTGCTCCTTTCTCCTGGGCTGGGTGGGAGGGTGGGAAGCCCAAATCTCTTCATGGCCAGACTCCTGCTGAGGAGGAGACACTGTCTGCAAAGGAGATGAGCAAGAGAGGAGCCCTTTCCCAGAGGCCCTCTGGCAAGCACCCGGCAGCAGGAGCTGGGCAGCCAGGAACCTCTCCACCACAGGCCCCCAGGGCAAGGGCAGGGTGGGAGCCGGGCTTCGCTGCAATTCCCAGCTGGCCCTCTGCTTTCCTGCTGACATCACTGAGAGCATGGGAAATGGGGAGGAGGGAATTGCCATTTGCAGGTCAGTCTCTGCGCAAAAGCCTTGGAGGGGGTGTGCAAAGTAAGGAGGGGGAACAACTTGCACCCTAGACACTAAGTGCTGGGCAGGGAAGGGAGATGCAACTGTAATCCAGTACTAGCTGGGTGGGAGTCCGAAGACCACGGGTGGTAATTAGTTGTGCTGCAGTTGCAAAGTGTCCCATTGACTGAGCAGCAACACTGCCCCCAAGGCCAGAGGACCTCCCGCCCTCGGCTCCGTGACGGAGAGGATGGCTGTTGTTCTGAAGGGTGTCCAATGGGGCCGGTACCTGAGCCGGCTCGGGAGCCTCCCCTGCACACCAGGCTTCCCACGCAGCCCAGGCGGCCTCTGCTTGTTCCTGCCGCTCTCTGTACAAGGAGCCCAGGCTCTGCCTTCAGTCCCACTGCGTACACAGCTCGCTGCTTTCCTGCGGGGCCACAGAAACACCACAGCACACAGGATTAGTCTCAGCTGCCGCCAGGGCATGGCTTTCTGCAGGTCGTACCCTCCCTCCTGGGCTCTCTCTTCAGCCGGCCTATCGCCAGAGTTTGGCTCCGGAAAGCTGAGGAGGCCTGAAGTTACGCCCGGCTCCTCCCTCCACTGCACACACCATTGAGCGGTCTGGGAGGACCAATGACCTCAACTACCAAGGGTCTGCAAAAGACCTGCGCATTGCCACAGCCTCAGAATGCAGCAGGTCCTGCTGCTAGAGCCAACAGTGCCCCGGGGAAGTGTCCGTGGCTGCTTCCTGCAAGTACAGGAGGCAAAGACACACTGGAAAGGTAGAGCAGGCCTTCGGCCCTCAAGAAGATCTGAAGGAAGGAAGGGCAATGGTCAAAGGAAGAGCTCTTAAGGCATCTGGGCAGAACTGCTCTGCACACAATGGGGCTTTGGCAGCGTTTGCAACAGCACAGTCATTACAGCAACCCAGGGCAGGTACCTGCAATAGTCTCCGACAGCTTTCAGGAATAGAGAGTGCAGCCGTGGACCTGGCTGGAGGAGGTGGGTGCTGCTTGCCGGCCTCCTTGGTCCTGGGGGAGCTGCCTGGACACGGTGGGAGCAGACTACAAGGAGATAGCAGGAGGAGTTGGCATGAGCACAGCGGGAGGTTGTTCTGCGCCCCGTGTGCCCATGCTGGGCCCCTGCCTCTGCAGCGGGAGGCAGTTCTGCCAAAGACTAATGTGTCACTAATCGTGTGCACATCAACAAAAACAGAGATGACCCCCAGCTTCAACACTCAGCTCTGGCCCAAGGTGGCCTCAGCAATGCGCAGGGGGCCCCTGCAGAGGCCCCTCTTCTTCGGCTCCAAGGAGAGGAGCAGCATCTTTGGCAACAACAGGCTCCTACAGGTACTGCTCTACCCTGCCTGGCCACTGCTTCCACTGCTGCTCTGTGGGCCATAATGCGCTGTTTCTCGATGGAGAAGAGCTTCTTGCTGGGAAGCCAGTGTCAAAGAAGGAGCAGAGGCTTAACTCAGAAAAGCAGTCCTGCCATTTCCCTAGGCCTGGCCCTCTCTTGTGCCTGCCACAAAGATGGGATTTCTTAGGAAAGGGGAGGCTAAAAGGAGCTCCCTCCTCTGGTGTCAGTGCTTCCCAGGCTTGCAGAAGAAACGGGGCAGATGGGGCCGATTCCCATGGCAGGGTGGCGGGTGGCCGCTCTGCGGACCCTGAAGCTTTGAAGAGCCTTTGCTGTGCCATGTCGCCTAGACGGACAGGAGAAGCAACAGAGAGGACTGCACAGGACCCCCTGAAGATGATGCTGATGCCCCCTCCCTGCCCTCCCTGCTCCCCTCTGATGAGAGCAGCAAATGCCCCACCAGTGGCTCCAGACCTCAGTGCAGCCTTTGCTGGGATGTGTGTCAGGAAGCTTTCCCAGTCCCTGCCCGCAGCTGGCGTGGCCAAAGGGACATCTCTCCCGCAGGCTTACAAGGGTTCCCCTTAGGCCTTTGCCCAAGGGTCTCACCTGGCAGGAGTCTCCTTCTCCACGTCTTGCTGCCTGCTGCCTGCCCGCGACCTTGGCAGCATGGGCAGGGGAAGCTGCTGCCGGCTCTGCAGGAGCTGGCCAGGATGGCCCTCTGGAAGGAGGAAAGGAGGGTGCTCTTCAGAGCAGCCTCTTGGGCAGTGCCTTTGTGGCTGGCTGAAGTCCCCAGGCATGAAGGACAGCCAGTGGGGGCACAGCCTGCTCAGGAGGGAGCTGTTCCCTCACCACTGATGCTCGTGGTGCTCCGGAGCTCTCCCAGGGCCTTTACTTCCCAGCGGCACCATCGGGGGGCTGCCTCGCCCTTTGCTTTGCCTTCCAGGGTGAGCTGAAACCTGGGAAACAAATGACCACACCAAGCAGAGGAAAGGCCACCATCTACCCTTGCAGCTTGCCAGCACTAATCCTCCTCGCTGTCATCTGAGACCTTGCATGCCTTCCCCTTTGTGTTGCAGGCATGGGTGGTTTTGGCACTCTCCCCCAAAAGACACAAAACGTAGCCTCAACTGCTCTCTGCGTGCCATCAGTTCTCTCTCCCTGATGGCAGTGATGGCAGGCTGGGCATGAGAAATGCAGTCACCGTTCCCCAGCGCTCCAGCTGACACACACACACACGTAGCCCCAACTCAGCGTTGGTTAAGCAGGACCCAGTCCCTGCGGGAGGGAGTTTCTCCCACCTCCAGGCTGAGCGTCCAGCCCCAGCAGTGTGCGCTCCCCTGCAGGAGAGGAGCCGGGAAACCTCCCGCTGGGTGAGCCGAGGGCTGCAGAGGAACCCTGCTGACCTTGGGAAGACGTGGGCAGGGCTAGCCTGCAAGCCTGGACTGCTGGTTTCTCCTCCAGAGCTGTCTGCCTCCATCGGCCACGGTCTCTGCAATGCAACACACACCCGTTGGGAGGCTTACAAGGCAGTTTTCTCCTTGCGACCCAACAGCAGCACACTTGATCCTGCTCCAAGGGGAACCTGCCTCTCCAAAGCCCTCAGCTCTAAAGCCTCTGCCATGAGGAGCAGCCCCTAGTTCTGGTGCACAGCAGGGAAGGAAGAGGGGGCACTAATGGCGCCAGGCTTCTTCTTAGGAGCAAGAATCAAGCAACTCAGCAGAGGCTCTCTTTGCTAGTGCAGGAGTCAGTGGGGCAAGGCCTGGGGAAAGCATTGCATTAGCCCACCACGTTGCAGGGAGCCAACAGAGAGCAGATTGCTGGTCCTCTGAGAGCATTCCCAAAGAAAGCCAAGGAGCCCAGGAAAGCTGGGCAACTTACACTGTGCAGGGCTGCAAGAAGGCCTGCCTTGCTCTCCAGCCTGTGAATGAGGTAGGGACAGAACTGCATGCCCACTTGGTCTCCTTTGCAGGCCAGAACTCCCATGTCCTTGAAGACAAAGGTGACGTGCTCCTTGTTCAGCAGGTGGGATGAGAACAGGAGGACGGTCTCCTGCACGCAGCCCTCCACCACGCGCAGGGGGAAGCCTGTGTCCCATGACAAGCGCCGGTAGTTCAGCAGTTTGATCCTGACATTGCCTGCAAGGCAGGGCAACAACGTCACTGCCACAGCAGGCTACACTGCCAGTGCTGGGCCAGGTGGAGCCAGTTGTCTGGGTGGCTCCGAGAGAGCCCAACTTCATGCACTCTTTTTAAAAGCCTATTCCCAAAGCAGTTGCTTAGGGAAAGGGCTCTTTGGGCAGAGGTTTGTTCTGGGGGAGCTGAAGCTGTCCACCATCCTTTGGAAGGACCTTCTCAACAGGGAGAGTCACTCTGCGGACATTAAGCCCGAGGCATGGCTGCAGAGCTGGGCTTTGCCCCAGTTACAGACTGCCAGCCTTACTCCTAGGCCAGGGGACGTCCCGAGTGGAACTAGGGACATGGGAAGGCTTTTTGAGCTCTGCCAAACATGTTCTGCCAAGCTGGAGGCACAAGAGGACCCCTGCGGAAGGACCAGAGGCTGTGACCTCACAAGCATAGCCAGCAGCCATGAGCCTGGCACTGTCCTCGGAGGCACTGAGGCTGCTGTGACCTCACAAGCACAGCCAGTAGGGGGCGCTGGGCTCTAACCTATGAGGCAGTGAGGCTGCTGTGACCTCACAAGCACAGCCAGCAGGGTGCACTGGACACTAATCTATGAGGCACTGAGGCTGCTGTGAACTCAAAAGCACAGCCAGCAGCCAGGAGCCTGCCACTGGCCTCAGAGGCACGGGGGCTGCTGTGACCTCACAAGCACAGCCAGCAGCCAGCAGCCTGCCGCTGTCCTAGGGGACACTCAGGCTGCTGCGATGTCAAAAGCACAGCAAGCAGACATGAGCCTGCCATTGGCCTAGGAGGCATTCAGGCTGCTGTGACCTCACAAGCACCAGTAGCAGCCAGGAGCCTGCCACTGGCCTAGGAGGTAAAGAGGCTGCTCTGACGTCACAAGCACAGCCAGCAGCCATGAGCCTACCACTGGCCTCGGAGGCATGGAGGCTGCTGTGACATCACAAGCACAGCCAGCAGCTAGGAGCCTGCCACTAACCTATGAGGCACTGAGGCTGCTGTGACGTCAGAAGCACAGCCAGCAGCCAGGGGCCTGGCACTGGCCTAGAAGGCACTAAGCCTGTTGTGCCCTCACAAGCACAGTCAGCAGCCAGCAGCCTGCCACTGGCCTCGGAGGCGCTGAGGCTTCTGTGACCTCACAAGCACAGCCAGCAGCCATGAGCCTGCACTGGCCTAGGAGGCACTGAGGCTGCTGTGACGTCACAAGCACAGCCAGCAGCCAAGGGCCTGCAACTGTCTCAGGAGGCACTGTGGCTTCTGTGACGTCACAAGCACAGCCAGCAGCCACGAGCCTGCCACTGGCCTAGGAGGCAAAGAGGCTGCTGTGACCTCACAAGCACACCCAGCAGCCAGGAGCCTGCCACTGGCCTAGAAGGCAGTCAGGCTGCTCTGACCTCACAAGCACAGCCAGGAGCTATGAGCCTGCCACTGGCGTAGGAGGCACTGAGGCTGCTGTGAACTCAGAAGCACAGCCAGCAGCCATGAGCCTGCCACTGGCCTCAGAGGCACACAGGCTGCTGTGACCTCACAAGCACAGCCAGCGGCCACGAGACTTCCACTGGCAGAGGAGGCACAGAGGCTGCTGTGACCTCACAAGCACAGATTGCAGCCATGAGCCTGCCACTGGCCTCGGAGACAGTGAGGCTGCCGTGACATCACAAGCACAGCCAGCGGGGGGCACTGGACACTAACCCATGAGGCAGTGAGGCTGATGTTTCGTCACAAGCACAGCCAGCGGCCATGAGACTGCCACTGGCATCAGAGGTACTCAGGCTGCTGAGACCTCACAAGCACAGCCAGCAGCCATGAGCCTGCCACTGGCCTAGGAAGCATTCAGGCTGCTGTGACCTCAGAAGCACAGGCAGGAGCTATGAGGCTACCACTGGCCTATGAGGCACTGAGGCTACTGTGACCTCACAAGCACAGCCTGCAGCAATGAGCCTGCCACTGGCCTAGGGAGCACTGAGGCTGCTGTGACCTCACAAGCACAGACAGCAGGGGGCGTTCTAGACTAATCTAGGAGGCACAGAGGCTGATGTGACCTCAGAAGCACAGCCAGCAGCCATGAGCCTGCCACTGGCCTAGGAGGCATTCAGGCTGCTGTGACCTCACAAGCACACCCAGCAGCCAGGAGCCTGCCTCTGGCCTAGGAGTCACTGAGTCTGCTGTGTCCGCACAAGCACAGCCAGCAGCCATGAGCCTGCCACTGGCCTCGGAGGCACTCAGGCTGCTGTGACCTCAGAAGCACAGCCAGCAGCCATGAGCCTGCCACTGGCCTACGAGGCACTGAGGCTGCTGTGACCTCACAAGCACAGCCAGCAGCCATGAGCATGGCACTGGCAGAGGAGGCACTGAGGCTGCTGTGACGTCACAAGCACAGCCAGCAGCCATGAGCCTGCCACTGGGCTAGGAGGCACTGAGGCTACTGTGACCTCACAAGCACAGCCAGCAGCCATGAGACTGCCATTGGCAGAGGAGGCACTCAGGCTGCCATGACGTCACAAGCACAGCCAGCAGAGGGTGCTGTAGACTAACCTAGGAGGCACGGAGGCTGCTGTGACCTCACAAGCACAGCCAGCAGGCAGGAGCCTGCCAGTGGCCTAGGAGGCACTCTGGCTGCAGTGACCTCACAAGCACAGCCAGCAGCCATGAGCCTGCCACTGGCCTCGGAGGCACTGAGTCTGCTGTGACCTCACAAGCACAGCCAGCAGCCATGAGCCTGCCACTGGCAGAGGAGGCACTCAGGCTGCTGTGACCTCACAAGCACAGCCAGCAGCCAGGAGCCTGCCACTGGCAGAGGAGGCACTGAGGCTGCTGTGACCTCACAAGCAGAGCCAGCAGCCATGAGCCTGCCACTGGCCTCGGAGGCACGGAGGCTGCTGTGACCTCACAAGCACAGACAGGAGCCATGAGCCTGTCACTCATGAGCATCACATTCATCAACCCTGTTTTATTCATCTTCTTAGTTTACCATGAAGAATTAATAGATTCATAAGATAGAAATGACAATTACTTCTTATTCCGACTGCCTAATTTCTGCCATATTTTATTTATGTAGGGGAACATTTCTTGATGAAACTTAGAGGGTGATTCAGAATCCTATTTCTCAAGCACCACTTAATTCCTAAAGATGCCTAGAAACAATCAATGTATTTGTTTTGACTGCAGAGTTGCTTAGACACCCAAAGTCTTCTGAGTTCTCGGAAGAGCTAGGTTAGCTGTGATACAAACATGAGTAGGGAGATACCTATTCTCTGCCTCTGCCTTGCCTTTCCAATACCCCTCTAATCACATTTTACTTGAGTCCAACAATATTGTGATGGATTTATAATGGAATATTATGCTGTAATTATTTAGCAGTCTCACCCAGATTTTGATATTTACAGATTTTATTTTTGAATAGAAACATTAAAATAGAAAAAAAAGTTTAAAATATACGAGTAGGCTACTATTGATCACGATCACAGAAGAACTGGATACAAGACTGCATTGCTATTCATTGCAAAAATAGTTTAGAAGCTATTTGAATTTTTATCTAGTGGAATCTCTTCAGCTAACTCCTAATTTTGAAAACAATGGGAGTTTTATTGATACCTCCAGTGGACTGAGAACAATATCCAAAATATACAAGTTAATTTTGTTTCTTTCTGGAGCATCTTAGAGTTTTGGAGCTATTCACCTGTTTGTTTATTTTGGTGAAAATGCAGGTTTTTAAAATGTCAGTGCAGTTTTGTGCAGTTTTCTATTTGACCTCTCACAGCTATCAATATATCAATATATAAAATATCACAAAAGCAAGTATGTGATTTAAAATATAAGCAATACTTTTCATATTATAAAACAATTATTGCTAATGAAAGGTCAGGAAGTAGTACATAGGCATATAGTCACTACTGTGTTGATATTATATATAATATAGTCAAATGAATGCATTTAAAGGGAAATTATTAGAAAACACTGGTTTCATGCAAAGGCTACTGAAATCAGTTGGAGCTAATCTATTCACTTCTGTATGATTATTGATCAGTGCTAGTGACCTCTTTCAGGGCATTTTTAATAGAATACACATGCAAAATTAAATAATACTTCAGAACAGCGAGCAGTTGTAGGAATGAGGAGATTGTATAGATCACTGTCTGAGTTGCAAAGGATAGATGGAAAGAAAGTATTATATGGGTATGTTTTACACAGAAAATTTTAAAACCATAAATATTTACTAGGAAAACAAGAAGTGAAAAACAAAACATAAACACAGAATGGATTCTGAAAGAATTTAAGCAATGGATATGTCATGGAAAATAATCTCATCTTCTCAGACCTGAATATTATGTTTGGGTTAGAAATGAATTAAACTGATGAACTCGTAAAATCTATGACAAGATATTAAAGAGGAAATTTAGAAAGACTAATAGAAGAGAAGATGTCAAAAATACCCAGGACTAGATACTCAATCAGAGATAGTCCATCAAGCAAAACAGGAAAGAGAAACAAAGCTGAGGAAAGGATATTGTATAAAACATTTCTTTAAAATTATTACTTGACTTGATCATCCTGAAGAACATTCAGTGGATAGAGGGAAATGCTAAAGTCTGGAATAAGAAGATAACGAACTCAGGATACTTTGAGATAAGTTAATTTCAGCTCTGTGATCTTTCATAACTGTGGAACATTGCTTATGATCACAGAGCAAAAACAGGGATTGGCAGGACACACCAGCATTGAAAAGTAATTCATCGCTGCTGACAAAACAGAAAAGGAATTGATTAATTGCATTTGTTTTAACTATTCTTGTTTCTTTTTTAGGAAATTTAATTTCTAAAAAATTAAATATTAAAATAGTGTTTTATCAGCATAATATTTCTGAAATGAAAATTGAAAGCTTCCCACTGCATTTATGGTCCTTATTCAAAAGAAAGAAGTCTTATGGACAAATGAACCTACAGGTGACAACCTTTAATTTTCTGGATGCTGAAATGTCAGTCCCCTTTATGTGGCTAGAAATATTCTGCGTAACATTAAATTGCAGACTTCATTCATGCTAGTCCTGATATCCTTCTGAAAAGATGGACATGAAAAGCAGCATTTATTTTTTGAGGTAAGAAAGGAAATAGTGGAATCAGAAAGATTTTTCACTGCTGGAGAGTGACCACAACACTTTGTACCCTACTGGCATAGTGGTTTATAGCAAACTTGAATGTATGAAACTGACTGACAGAAAACTAAGATATGGGAATACACACACAGGAATTTATGCATTGCAACCAGATTTTTAATCTAATGCCTCAGCTGGAGTCTTCAGATAGGCTGAACCATGACTGGAAGAAATATTAATATCTTTTGTGCTATACTGGGCTAGCAGATTCTTGAATTCAAATGACAAAGATCATTGCACAAGTGAATAATTGTCCCTTAATTTTGAGATTGTTAGAATGTAACAGAACATCAGGTTTTGAGATTTAACAATAAACACTTCACAATGTCATATAAGACAAAATAATGTCTTTTAAATCAGTTACCAAATAATTTGATCCCCACCCTTCTTACACTTTAATTCTGTATTATCTCTTTTTTATATGGATGATGGATAAGATAATTACGTGGTTGGTCAAGTGGAT
Source organism: Dromaius novaehollandiae (assembly GCF_036370855.1). Lineage (NCBI taxonomy): Eukaryota > Metazoa > Chordata > Aves > Casuariiformes > Dromaiidae > Dromaius > Dromaius novaehollandiae. Next base: position 15,928,250 of record NC_088116.1, read on the forward strand.
TCATCACTATTTCTTGAAGAGTTTGCGTGAGAAAATCCTTTATGCATTACTAATCCCTCCCTGAAACCTAGCAATTTTTCAGGAAGAATCACATTTTTTCTGAAGGACTGCATTCCTTCTCAGAAGTGCACGAACAACAACATTGCCATTACAAAATCTTTTTTGTTACCCTATCAGTCCAAAGAGATTATTAAAACTCTTCTAAGTGAACATGCAGAAATCTCCTGGGAATTCCAAATATACATAAACGTAGAAAAGCTGGTTCAACAGTCTTGCTGGGACTCCCGCTCCTTGCAAGCTGTGCTAATGCAATACCATGATCCAGTGTGCTTTGGCTAGCATAAACATCTTTAGGAGGCCCCTGCAAACTAGCACACACCAGCTCAAGCTTGCATTTGTGCTAAAATGTGTAAATAGATTTTGAAATAGAGAAGGCTTATACTCTTAACCCATACATTCACGTACTACTCATCCAGTTCAGTTGGGAGTACAGATATAGATGTTCAGCAATAACTTCCTTATGTATAGCAATGGTATATAGTATAAATATGCTGTAAGTTACAACTTAACTCAAAATCAATAGAACTGCTTTGTCTTCATACCACAAAATACCTCCTTTAGGATAAAATATCTGCTTTAGGATAAGCACAATCATTCTCTGGGTTCCATTCACTAACTCTCATGGGAGCTTAGACACCACAAGGCTAATAGGCACCCACTTGTAGATAACTGTATGAGGAATCTGCATCTTAAATTTCATATCACCTAATGGGAAATGTATTCTCTGGTCTGTGAAAAGAATAGCTTGAGAGAATTTTACTATTCAGTAAAGAGTGATAGAGTGATATGACAAAATTTGTTCTCACAATGATTTTACAATGATTTTTCAAATTCTTCCAATGTTAATAAAGTCATTCCTAAATTACAATTAACAACGTAAGAGCAAAATACTTCTTTCTTTGTTCTTTGAAAATAGAACTATTATGCAAAATACAATAAATTTATATTATGCAAGTGGAAAATAAGCTTTATGGAGGACACTGTTTAAGGTGTCCTGAAGAAACTCCACAGAAATTTTTTTCCAGTTGCAGAATGTATCAATTTCCAGTTTATTGTAATCAAAGTAAATTTATACATTACTACTTCTAATTTTCAAACTGTCATAATATACTCATACAGTGTTATCACACAGTCATAGACAGATAAATATTTATGTGATGATGAAGCTTTCAGAAGCCTTTGGTGTATTAAAGTATACTCAGATCTTTACTCACAGTGCATATTAATCTGAAACAATTATTAAACATATGCAGTAACTTTGCTAAAATTTGTTACAGAATATTTTACTGATGAAATGGCTCCAGGATTCAAATTATTCATTACTTACCCCTGTTCTTTGAACTTCCAAGAAAATTGCTCTTTGAAAAGATTTCTCCCACACTGCCAACTCACTGCCAAGCTCTACATTGAAATAATGACTCTTGCCATGTCCAACCATAACACTGAAACAATATGGCCTCTGGTCTTCAAGATCATAGTCTTGATGAATACCTAAATACAAGTTTGCTTGTAGCCAGCAATCATCAGCAAGCCAGAGCTGAAAGACATGTTTCAGTATGTGACTCTTCATCTAGCAAAAACAAGCAGTTACGGCAACATTGTCTTCTGTAAATGACAGGTACTCACTTATTTATGTTGTTATATTAACAATTATCTTGAAGCAATGTTTTGAGAATTAAGGAATATTTGCAAAGACAACTTCTCTTTTACTTTTTATTCACTTTAACCTGTATATACAATCTGAGCTACTTCTGTACTTCCAAAATACTGTCAAAGTAATCTAAGCAATACATACATTGTAATTTAAAAGGATTTTATAGTAATGAAGTTGAGGAGGAAGGGATGATTAGGAGGGTGACCAGAAGGAAGTTCTCTGACTGAGGTTAGAGAACAAGCCTACCAACGAAAGAGGGAAAGAAGGATTTTGGAGAGATACTGGGGATAAATTTGGGAGACAGCATATGGGAGTGCATCAGAACTTCTAAGAAAGCCAATGGCTGTAGAGCAGATAGCATACTATTGTTTCTCCAGAGGATGGTGGGAGAAGTTTCTTAAAAATTCATCCATGATTCCAGGTGATGACTAAAACGTCTGCACTATCATGCTGAAGAGAGAGAGGAACACCTATTAGCAGGTGTGTTGATAATATATGGAACTATATTTTATATCCTTCCAGTTCTGTTTCTCCCCTTTTCCAGCTATCCTGTGATCAACCATTTGGAAGTGAATTGCTATTTTTTGTTTTATATGTGAACTTGAATTCAAACTTCTATAAGCAAAATGGTGTCTTACCTACTTTATAAAAATGGACCGTTTAAAATAGCAAAAATTATGACTATGATGTCAGATACCAGTTCCAAGTAAAGCAATTCCCTCTAATTTAAATATTTTAGCTTTTGAATTTATAATCTATTATAAAAGTAAATATATAAATATATATAAATACATATTATATAATATATATTCTTTTATGTTTTTTCATCATAGGTTTTTCAAATGTCTTCATAATAGCACCCCTTTGAACTAACATATTTATGAAAAAATCGGCAGGAAATAGCCCCTCGCAGTCAGTGGAGTTGTATCTGAGATAAATTTAGCTGACCACATACCTAGTTTAAGTTGCACAGTTAATCAAGGAACTGATTAGTGTGATTTTGTGAAACAAGAAAAAAAAAACCTTTTAAAGATGAAATAAAACAAAAGACTCCCCCATATAATGATAAATGCTTCTACGAAAGAAATTACTTTTGAAACAGACTTAAATGAATGGTATCTTATTTAAAGTGTTTCCCAAACACTAAACTCAGATTTGTAAGATTGAAAGATTGAGTTTCTTTTTCTTGAAGCACTTTTAATGAGCCCATTTCATTTTACAGTTTTGGTCCAGTCATAGATTACTCAGAGGTGACACTGAAAAGAACTTCTTATAAGCTCAAAGAAATGATATTTTGTTTACAATCAAGTGGAGGGAAATTCCTGACTTGCTTGAATGCAGTTGAAGAGCTCTGCACCAGTCTTACAGCAGAGTACAAGTACTCCACGCTAGTTGGATTCCAGTCTGCTAATGCAGTAATTTATTAACAATCTAATGGTTATTCTGGAAATGACAACATGAGCTTACACAGGTCCTTTAGTAGCTGCCAGTGTGCCCTGCAACTACAAGGGCAGTGAAGTGAGACCCTGCCATCAACTTCAGGACAAACCAGAACTTCCACATTACTCTTTTATAATCAAAATACATCCCTGTAACACAAGGTTTTGTAAATGAAAACACACTCTTACAAGAAACTTCCTTTATGTTTCAGTTTATCATTGATTAGCACGAAAACTGAGAAAAACAAAACTAAATTAAAAAGCCAGTCTTTCCAGCTGCTTATAGATTTAAATATTTTCACCAGTTGAATTTTCAAGTTATATATGTTTTAGTTTCTATATATTAGATAGGGCTCTTTCCCACCTCCCTTTCTCTTTGACGGCACAGGGAAGAGAACAGTGAAAGAACAAAAGGGACTTTGCAAAGAGAATCCCATTCGTTACGCTCTAATGTCACCTGTAAAGAGCGTTTTGTTTCTGGGTTTAGGAGAGGTCTCTAGTCAGCCAGATATGGGATAAAAGCAGATGCTGGACTGGACATAGGTGGCTTTGAAAAGATCAGAATGCAGCTTTGTACCCAAGTCCTAGAATCCTGTAGTCAGAATAAGCACTTTAAAGATTTTGCATTCATTTTTCCAGGACCTATAGTAGTCTATCATAACCTACCAAAGTCTGGACCTGCAACCCATGTACATAAAAACAAACAAATAAGCAAACAACTGGGATCTGAACATCTAAATGTAACCTACAATCATGTGTATAAAATAAATGCTTACAAGTTTAGGGTCCTGTGTCCTTCCTGTTCTAGATGAACACACAACCACCTTCACAGGAGAGCAGTGAAGGTTCCCTTTTCAGTAATAAAAAGCAGAAGAAAAAACTGCTCTGCTAGCACATTCTCCTCCAGGTACTGCCCCATATTCACAAACAGCACCAAACTTCTCATGTGGGAACTGAGAATTTTGCTTGTGCTCGTGAACTACTGAGTAACATAAAGCTGGCATATCTAACTTTATGCCATTTACTCAAACCTAAGCTGTGATGTGTGCTGTGGGTGTTTTAGGGGGCACCTTGGACGTGGCATGTAATACCACCAGGGTACACTGCACTTCATTGTCCAAAATGGCCCTGCAGCTATTCTAGGAGAGAATGGTCTTGAGGCAGTTCAAACCGATTTTCCCATGCTTTTTTGGACTGATGAAATGGAAGCTGAGCAGAGATTCTCCTATGTTCCCAAGTGTCACCTCTTTTTCAGCAGCCATGGACTAATAGGTATTAAGCCTACTTCTGCTTTGAGACTCAGTAATGCTTACCCTGGCTCTTAGACTAATACATATATATTTTTTTACTTTGACTGAATGTGAAAATGTGATGTGTGGAAACACTACGTATTAGAAGAAAATGAAATTTTTTAAGGCAGATTGATTTTTAAAAAGTATCTAATGTTCTTGCCTCTGAACTATACAGATTTTCAGTAACAGTTCCAGTAAATATGGAGTATGAGTTAAGATGTAGGGGGAAAAATGAGATAAATGAGATCAGATTTTCAATCATCTGGTTGTTACCACTGAATGTTCATGTATATTCAAGTGTGAGAATGTGAAATATGAATATTCATTCACATATTTGCATATGTATGTTTATGTTTGCATGTGTGTGTGTATATATGTACATATGTAAACACACACAAACCTAAAATATAGCAAGTGTTTTGTGTTAAAATCTAATTTCCATATTGAATTCTTATTTTCCATTTTTAACTTATGTTATAATCAACACGAGAAGCTTACAATCTGATGTGTAACAACTGACCTTGCCTTAAGAACCATCTTTCCTAAGAACCAAAATGATACAATATTCTCCACTACACCCTTACAGTAGTTCTAACTAGCTTCGGAAAATCTTTAAAAACGCTCTCCCAAAACTGCAGTCTTTACAACATGAATTCCACCTTTGAGTCTGCCATGCAGAAGCTTTAATCTCTTAAGAATTTTGTCCATGTTTGTTGATTCACACAATTTCCTTCATTTGTCATGTATACTAAAGAACCAACAGAAAAGAAACTTAAGTGTTGAGTTTAAGCTTTTGTAATTTAGTTAATTTAATCACTAAGATTTGGAATTAAGCATTCATCTATTAAAATGTCAAGGACATTACGAGTTGAATTGTGGGTAGTTTATTTCCCACTTTTTCTTAATGAAAATTAAGAATTTTCATTTTTTTCATTTTTTTCAGAATTTACTTCAAGCAAATTCTTGTGATGTCCTTGAAATTAACCTTACCAGAATATTCAAGGAAGGACTGAGTATGAAATCAGTAGTAACATTTATAGGAGAGAAAACAAAAACAATGCCTACTATACAGCAAACCCTTCTCAAAAGGCTTGACGAGTATCTACTTTGTCGCTGCCCAATTTATTTATCTGGAAAATATAAGGTTTAATAAAATTTTAAGGAAATAGAATCAATAACCTGGGACAGAGCCTCTGCCCTTTGCTGCAGTGATAGGCAGTGAAGGAATCTCCTCACTCTGGCTGAAGGGCTGGAACTGCTGAACTTTTCATTTACAACAGCAAAATTGGCCACTGAAATCAGTAGAGGCTCCTTTAGCTGTCAGCTAAAGCGAATGACACCTCTGTAAAATGCAGATGTCAGCACATGTTTAAGAACTATTTTTGTAGTTTCTGTCATCTCACATATTCTTTGCTCTGTGGTTATAACTTGATCATATTTTCAAGTTTGTTCTTCTTTTCTATTTTTTTTTTTTTTTAGTCATTATCAGCAAAACAAGCATAGGAAGTATGCCCGTGTTGTTGAAAGCTAGTTTGGAACAAATAGTTTGAGTGGTCGAGATGTTGTACCTATCCATACCTGTCACCCCATTCTTTAAAGAATTTGGTCATTTACTGCAACAGGGAACTCCATGCTGAGCCAGACAGAAAAGGGGGATCGAATGTTATTGTCAGCTCTCTGAAAGATATATTTTTTGATCTTCTCCTTCTGTAACTTGTCCTGAATAATAACTGTGTTGCATCAGAGAAGCATCCGTAACTAGCACTCCCTTACAGTAATGGAACTTCAGTCGGCGAGCTACTGTTCTTCTGCAGTTACGTACAGACAGCAGACCAACCCATCTTCTTTAGAACACTAGCACGTGGTCAAAGGAATAACAGTAAGGAAAGGGTCAGCAGCTGGTCAGAATTGTTTTCAGTTGGTTTGGAATTTTTCAATGAAATAGCATTTCATGAAAAAAGACTGAATTATTGAAAACCTTTTTTTCTGGGAATTCACTCATTTTTATTTTCTTCGAAATATCTCTTATTTAGGATGGCATTTCTTGATGTAATTCTAACAGCAAGTAGTCTAGTAGTTAAAGCACTCATACAGAACGTGAGAGAGATAAGTACAAGTTTTTTCCAGCTAACTTCCCATTTGGATGGCTGCAAACTGGTACCTGTACCTGTCTTTCTGGACATCATCCTGTGTAAACTTCATAGCTTGCAAATATAGTGAAGGAAAGTATAATTTCACAGTTAGAGTGCAGTCCGGGGACTCAGGTGAATTACAGTCTTCTTATGGCTCTACTTTCAGTCTTCTGCGACTCTACAAGCATACTTTTAATATACCTATGCTTGGGTTTCCCTGTCCAAAATGATGATGATCAAGTTATTTCCCTCACCTGCAAAGCAGTTTCCGATTAGCTGGTAAAGAACTAACTTAATCTATCTGATGGAACTTATCACAAAAATATCTTTCACAAATCAATTCTATAAACAGACTGCTAATGTTTGGCCAAAAAGTCATTCCTCAGGACAAGCTAAAGAGATAAAACATGACAACGTCTCTAGACTATGCAAAAAAGAAAAGAAAAAAACCCTACAATACATGAATGCACCATGTTGTCCTTTCTAAGGTAAAACCAATTATAGTGTTAGTAAGTTACTCACAATCTAACAAGGACAGAATTTTGTATTCCTTATTATGCAAATTAAATAAAAGTACCTTACATAGATCAAAATTACAAAGAAAGCATTTTTTGTCACAGTCATGTAAAAATCTGACTCATTAAAGAGAAATGCAATATCAAGCTTCATTATGATTAGCTGTTTGTTTCATTCATAATTGACATGGCTGGCTGTAATACTGAAAAATGTCTTCAATTTGGAAGTATTTTAGTAAGTTGCTCGCTTGGAACCTAATCCATTTGCTGTAGTCTCTTATACTTACATAGACAATGCAGCTGCTGCAAAGAATAGGCTTTATAACAACAGATAAACTACTTGAATGTTAGCTACTACCAGTTAATCTTAACTTGAGATCATCATTAACCTGAAGAGGTAAACTCTTTTTACTAAATAGCATAATCGTAATTTTTGGGAAACCTACCTTGTGAATTTTAAACAGAACCTCACAGAGGTTATAGATTTTTTCAGCTCGTACCCAGTCTAGTGTGCTTACCTATAATATCAAAAGAAAATATTAAAAAACATATTTCTTTTTACATATTTCTATTAAAATTATGAAAAGATGAAAAATTAAAAAGATTTCACCAATGATTATTCTACTGGATACTATAAAAAAATTCAAACGTTACTACACTTAATATCCAGGATTTAAAAAAGACTGCCAAATAGCATTTCATTTTTAAAGAAACAGAACCTAGAGGGTTCTTACTAAAATTAAAACATATTTAATTACATTTTTTCTATTATTACTTCAGTATGATGGAAACCTCTTTGTAATCTCTGTGGTGAGGTACATAACCATATTTATTTTACAAAATGCTAACAGACAGAACTTTCTCAAATTCGGAGTCATTCAAATGCACTCCCCAATTTAATAAAAATTTTAAATCAATAAACCAAGATGTGATCCTAAATTCAGCTTTGAATTCACATACACTAGAACACGAGGACCTTAATTTTATATTAAAAATGAAAAAGGACTATATATTTACAATATCTGACATTAGAAAGAATGTCAGCTGTGTGCCTATATTTCTTAATACTAAAAAGAAATGGAATTTTTTGTTTTCTTTTGATTTTGTTAGAGTATCCTGTTGACATTAATGGCTGCTATAGCTTGACAGTTGGAATGATATTTGAAGTTTTTCTCTCTAATGTCTAGGTCATGGTATCATGTGATAATCATCTGCTTTATTTTAAAAACAGGATCTAGCCTATGCAGTTCAAGAAAAAAACCATGAACCTCTAAGTATAAAAAATACAAGGCGAATACACATTATTTTCTTTATATTATTTACAGCAAAGTCATGTTTTTTTCTTGGTGAATGCACAGGTATGACTGTTCAGATACATGGAGAATGTGACTAAACCGAACTCTGAAAAGCACCACAAAACTCAGGAGCAGACTGTGGTGATTTTTGTCAGTAACTAAAAGTTATTTCACCTGAATGCTGTTTGAAGAGTAATGTGAACTCAGTGTTAATTTCTGTCTAATCTTATATGCTCTTGTGTCCACTCCAACAGGAACTAATGGGCATTATTGCCACATATCTGTCACAGCTATGAGTTTAAAAGCAGTGTTCCAGAATTTACCTAAAATCTTTCTTCCCAGCATGCAAAACATCTCACTTAAATTTAGATATCAGAAGTGTGTAATATTAACAATCTAATCTAATTCTTCATAAATCTAATTTTAATTCCCTCATGTTTGGGAAAGAAAAAAAAAAAGACAAGACAGTGGTTCCTCCAAGTTGTCTTACATCCTTGCCATAGGGTTTATGAACAGACTGTGCAAATGCTTTTTCTTTTTCTGTCACTGGATATAGAAGTTGGTAACTACTTTAGATTAGATATGTAGCTTTCAGAAAACCAAACTTAGTTGAGATGAATCACATATTACAAACGAGACTGAAGACCCCTGGAAGTGAAAGCTGTATCACCACATCTTTTCAGGATGTAAAGGGACTCATATTCCATGGTTGTCCATTTGACAGTTTTTATATTTTAAAAATTAAATTAAAAAATCACCTAAATACAATGTAATACAATTCTTTCTGTAATATTATAAGCATTGTTTCATCATAAATTAAAGCTCAAGACATTACTTAATGATAACTTTAAAAGTACTTAATACTTTGTCAAATTTAAATCTAATGTCAGCTGCTTTAGAAAACCAATTTAAAGCAATTTTAAATATTACACTTGTCCTCCCATTACTTTATAAAGTGCAGTAATTTTTGGAGTCATACATTACTGATTTTAAATATTCTGTTACTATTTTCTTTCTAGTGAGGTGCAATCAGTATTTTATTTGAATTTTGATTTTAATTATTGTTAGGAGTTGGCAATAACACAAGATTAGAAGCAACTGGAACTGAGGAATTATGGCAGATTCATAAGGGAATGCCGTACATTCAAACATGCTGACATCGGGCTAAGTACTGCAGGTCTTTCCTTGATTCTTATTTAAAGGGAAGTCTTTTTTACTTTGATAGTCGTTTTGAAAATAAACTAATTAAAGATAACAGGTTCTGGCCCATTATTGTTGACTCTCAAAAGATCTCAATGCTTCTTGCAAAATAAGATTTATAGCAGAGTGATATCTAGTTCATTATTTGGTCTTGAGTTTCTGGAAGGAAAAAATTTCTTTTCATTCTCAGTTAAAAGTATGAGAATCCTCCATCCCTATTAGTGGCTAGACAAGACATAAAAGCAGAAGCACCTGCTTAATTTGCTGTTTATGAAAGTGAACTTAATGACAGAGGGTATAACTTAAAAGTTGTCCAGACAACTGAATTTTCATTTGCTCCTACCTTCTGTTTTGATTCCTGAAGATTAATTTAAACTGCTAGGGTTTTTTGCTACTATTAATGATGCTGCCATGGACACTGGTAACACTGCTGTGCCATTAAATTCACTGTGAATACTTCAGAATTCTCCCCATTATCCTGTGGATCTCTCTCATGCTTTGACTCTCTGTAACCTCTTATGACCTTTTGTGCAGAGATAGCAAGGGATGATAGATCACAATCAACAGCTATATAAGCCAAGTCTTTATTTTACTGTGTGTATCAAGGAAAAACTACCATACTTACAGCCAAGAGTGAAACAGCCTGAATATCACAGTGTGCAAGGTCATCAGGAGAACACAAATGACATTTGGAGGGATTTTAAGGAAGGGAAATAAACATAATGCAAAGAGATGTTGGAATCCAAAGGGGCAGTTGACATTATTTATAGTTTTCTCCTTAGAACTATCCTAGAATGTCTAAGTTTAAAATGTTGTTGTTATAGTCTGCATTGCTTTAAAAATATCGCAAGTGATCATATACTTCTAGTCAATGAGAAAAGCTGCAAAGAATCAGAAGAGTTCACAAAAAGTGCAATACACTTCATTTGTTTTAAAAGATGTCTCAATTTATCATGAGCATATCCATCATAACACAGTTAATAAATAGGTCTAAGATAAATGAGACACTGAAATATATTCCTTAAGCAATAAAGAAGTTTTCCTCATTATTGTCTTTTGGAATTGTTCCTCTAAATATTCCATACATTGCAATATTTTGGAATTGTTCTAAAATGACAACATATTTACTTTTTAATAAAGCATTTGACAAAATATCTCAGAAAGTTATATTCAGAATGGGTCAATTAAGACTGAGACACACTTTCGTTCATGTGAATTTAGGTCTCACAAAGAGTAAAAACTAGTGTGAAAATATATGAGAATACCTAGTAGCATTCAGTCAGCTTCCACCTAACTCTTGTCTAATACATGAATTTATAACCAAATTTAACTGAATGCTATTATTCACAACAATATGGTGAAAGTCTAATTACACAGTATTAGAAAGAATTGCATTGTTTAGCATTTTTCAGGTGTATAGCCAACTCCTAGCTAACTCAATGCACTACCTGGTGAAAAATTGTAAAAGTTATTGAATACTGTTTTTGTAGATATTTGGTTATATTTATTCCTTCAGAAAGAGTGTAAAATAACACATTCATAAACTGGCAGATGATGCTGAGCTCAGATGAAAGGCCACATGAACACCCATGAGGACACAGGGATAATACAAATGAACAAAGATAAAACCTGAAGTGACAATTCTAAATCCATAAAGAGATACTGGAATAACAGACCTGATTTTCAAAAGTGCTAAGTGTTTAACAGGTACTTTTTTCTTCAGTGTGAGTTTCTGTGAGCTCCTCATTTTTAAAAAAGGCATTCTAATGGATTTAAGAAACTAAACTACACTGTTCAAGCCTTCTCGTTTTAAGTATTTAGACCAAGTAATCTGAACATCAGTTCAGAAGAATGCTCAAATTCAAAATATACTTAGCTCTAAATGGGCACATAATTCATTGATTTTTCTTAAAAACACTGTTAAGATTTTAGAACAGGAGAGAGAAAACAACAAAATTAAAATCATTTTGACACGTGCATACAGGACATATGTATCCATGTGTTAGACAACAAACTGAACAACAGTTATTCCTTAGAAGAGAATTCTGCAATGATACCCAACAAAACATACTAAAGGATTACACTACAGATATAGAACATAAAGAAGGAGATACAGTCAATATAATTTTGGGGCATATATAAGGGAGCATCACACTTAATTAAAAATTGTAGCATGACTATACCTAGACCTAATCTAAAACTCACTGAAGGCAAAAGGAACATACTCTTTGGCTTCTGTGAACACTGAACCTGATTCTGGAAATTTACAGTACCTAAATAATATTAACAAATTTTAATATATTTAAAGAATAAAACTTAGGGGGAAAATGAAAAAGATTTTAATACCTGGACTACAGAGGAGCTTCACTATCTGACAACTAAGCAGAATTATCCAATCAATCTAAAAATATTTACAAAGGTAAAGACAAAAAGATGAAATACTTCCAGGTCAATAGTATTCACTTCACTGGCTTCTTCATGAAAGGGGAAAAAATCATCCAAGAAAAAATTTCAAAAATTATATATAAACTTTAAAAAGAAAAAGATATATCAAGAGATGTTCCTGATGTGAACTATGATATAACAGTAGGAACCTAAAGATGTCTAAAACAACCTGAACTAGATGCTACAAAACACACAATAAAGAGTAGTCAGATCCAAGCAAAGATGTGAACTAAAGAAATAAGGATTTATATGTAGAGTTAGAAAGTCCACTGAAAGCATCCATGGCTACGCACTGCAGCTCAATTCCTATTATGTTACATTGGCAATATACACAACGTACAATTACAATTACAATTGCCAATACTTACTGTGGAGGACTGGCTTGAGGGCAGAGGTCATGTGAAGATTGAACAAATAAAGGAAGCAGAACTAAGTACATATCGCACACAGTTGATGTGAGCCAAGTCCCGTACGAGAGTAAAAACAGCTAGAGCCAAGGACACATTGTCCTTGGCTTCAATGTGTTACCAATGATTAGTCCTGGGAACTTGCGGGTGATGTAATGCAGAAGGCGTTGGGGTAAACAAAATTGCTATTACCAATAAGGAGCTCAGCTTTTGCAATATGTATGAGCCTGATTAGTCCTGTGCTATATAAAGGAAGATCACGCCTAATAAAGATGAAGTATACTGATCACTCATATTGAGCGTCTGGGTCTTCCCTCCGTCGGCTCCTCCCGTGCAAGTTTCCAACAACTTACCACTTAAATAGCGGTACTCTTTCATATCAAAGTACTGTTCATGTACCAATTAAATTACCTGTACTTTTCTTCTCTGTAATTTTTTGTCCAAGGTAAAAGACTGATAAAATAGAGTATATTAGCTTCATAACTATTTCTATTGCTTTCATAGTACTGTTGCATTTATTCCTTTTGTTAAAAATAAAAGTAGGATAGACGGTCAACTGTCTTCACTTGAGTCACTTCAGTGCTATTTATCTAATCATCTCAAAAAACACATTAAAGACTACCACAACAGCTTCAAAGATATGATTACTTTAAAACTGGAACCTAAAAATGATATTAAACTACGAGGAAGAAGAAGATAGGAAAAACAAAACAGTACAACTTCCCCACAATTACAGCACTTATTCTGTGAATACAAAATATTTTTTTCTGGAAATTTTCAAGTAAATCTCAACTACTTTGTTATTAAATGAATGTTTTTGCAAATTTTGTTCACTGAATAATGTCTTCCCAATTTCTTCTAGGATATGAATTCAGAACTTTTTCAAGATTTGAAAATAGACAGAAATTTATCAGATGCTTTCGGAATGTAATAAAATAAAGCTTGCATAGTAACATAGCCCTAAAAATAATTTTTTATTTGTGATACGGTGTTTTTCATATTTGATAGTTTCAAAAGTGTGTCATAATTTTAAACTGTAAATACGGTATCTGTGAATTAAATCTGTAAATCTGTTAAATGCAGTCAGATAAGCTACTTTAGGGATGCAGGAAGAACATTCTTTGACAAACAGCCTTATTGTTTCAGCTTCTTTAAGTGAATTATGATCAATGATGTGATCTAGGAGGTTTTTTGGATCTTGGGAAGGTCAAAAAAGAGTGTATGTCCTGTTTCAGGCACATCTCTGTTGGCTGTAAAAAGGAAAAAAAGAAAGAAAAAAGAAAAATCTTTCCTTGGCATTCCTCTTGGCTTTTATAAAAAGTTCAGAAAACTCCTTTCTCACTACCTCACAAATACATCCACTCCATTTCTCTTCACCACTAACACTCTACACTACTTCATGTAGTTTCTATTTGTAGACTACTCACAAATTTTATACCAATACTTTTGTGAACTTGGGTTGTGGGTTATTACCAATACTGTCCTTTTATATCCCCCTGTCTTTCTCTATCTACCCCATATCTGTTCTCTCATAGTTACATTTCAGGTTTTCTGGAGAAGAGACCTTTTTGTTGAACCTTCTCTGAACAGCAACAAAACTCTGAAATATTGGTCCAGGACTATAATTACTAAGAACTACAGTAACAAAATAAGCAATAATATATTCTGCTTCAGCTATTTTGCCAATTTCAAGTTACAAGTCACTGAAATTTCCATACAAAACTGAATATGTGCCTCAGTTTTGCAATTTAGCATTATTTTACCAAGCTTTTCCAATCAGTCATTAATGCCCTGAAAGTTGTTAAATATTTCTAATAAGAAAAAAATTCTCACAGGCAGCAACTATCAGTGATACTTATTCAGGAAAATCACATGCAAATTAAAGGGAAATCCAGTGACCAGTGATGAGCAGAGCCTGAAATAACAGGTTAATGGCAGATAACAAAGATGATCACAGAATCAGTAATCTAACACAGGATATGGTTCTAGATGTGCTATTATATATAATAGTCAGTGATTAATGCACTTATCTGAATGAGAGATGGAGAATCTGCTTCCTCTAGACAAACATAACTCTTTCTAAAACAACTGGCAGTTTGTCTCCTGAGGGCCATCACTGTTGTCATTTCACGTAATATTCATATTCACTTTCCACTTTCCTAGTTGTTTCAGCAGAGGTGATCATCTGCCAAACTCAAACTGACTGTTTTTTTGCCTTGAAGAATTTCTTGTCTTGAAGTTAATGAACATCTACATCGTGCAGCAAATTTGGTTTTCAGACGGATTTGAGAACAGGCTGTAGGTTGCTGATTATGCATTAGTTCTTAGATGTCTAGTATATTGCCTTAAGATCAAAATGAACTCTACAGAGAAGGAATTGTTTTAATTTATACATGCCTATTGTAACCACTACATTTTTTTCATTTGTATATCTATATAACCGAAACATAAATTTTGAGGATGGAGTCTTCATAATAATTTCAAAATAAAGACTCGATTTTTCATATCTTTATTTAAGAATTTTTAATTTTTTAATCAAATTATGTATACGATGAGATAACAAGAGCTTCTCTTCACTGTCGGTCATGTTTATATTCTTGGATAAATTTCCACTCTTTTAAAAAATTAGCTTCTTCAGAAATAAAGTATTATCTTGCAAAAAAGAAAATCTCCCAGAATTCCTTGGATATAACTGAACTAAAATATTTTTACAGTAAATACAATTATAAGTGGAAACAGCATAATAACAGCTTATAGAAAGCACTTTGTAATCACATCTGTTTGCTGTTTTATTTATATATGGTAACATCTAGAGGGCAATAATTCAGACTCCATCAGCTGCAATAAAAATGCATGCATTTTTAGCCCTTAATTATCCCCTAGAGCCAGCCACGATTACAGAATAATTGACAAATCTTACACTGGTAATGACTCGAAGAGTTGTTTCCCCTTGAGTTATCTATTCTGTAATATTTACGGCACCTACCATATCTTTATCCATTTTCCATAAGGGCAATCTAAAATCTAGTTTCGCTAAATCTGCCAAGTTTTGTCCTGATACTGTTGCATAAAACAGGAACCCCAATAAAACACTTCTTAGGCAGAGCAGACCTCAATACAGATATTATAGATATTCTAGTCTCAGCATTAAGCTGCAACTTCACCATAAACTCATTGGCTTTATTCAGGAATGATCTTGATCCAGAAAGATTCACATATTGTAAAGTGGGTGGATAAGAATTCTGTTACAGAGTGTATAATTAACTAACCAGACTGACATAAAAACAACAGGAAGAAATTTTTGAAATGAATGGAGTAAACACAGGCAGTAGATCCATGCTTATGCCTTATAAACACAAATTACACATTCTTCAGTTCAGTCTCAATTATAGGTCAGTGCCTGCTGCAGCCATTCCCAAGCATCTGCTTTTTGAACTTTCACAGCCCAAGCTATTTAAACTCTGAGAACATCATCTCAGTCTATTTGTCTCTATAAACTACAGAAAAGATGCACTTCTAGGGCCAGTGAAGATTCTGGGGAAGAAAGTGTGCAGATGTCATGTATATTTTACTTCTACTTAAAACAGGAAAACATGAGAATATACAGCATCTGATGACACAAAAAAATGACTTTGCTAAATCTGATATGAAACCTAATTATCTCTTTTCCAAGGCCTTTGTGGATATTAAATCTATGATAGGAAGTGTCATAAGTTATGACCTATAAGTCATAGGCGTATTTACCTAAAAGACATTTTGATTACTATCATTAGGTCTAAATGTAAAAGCGTTTCAGCACATCACCAATTTCTGCATATAAAACTCTCCTGCATACAGCTACAGCTATGCACACCATGCCAAACATATGTGACAATGTTTCACTCCATCATGAACAGGTGCTGGGTTTTGTATCTGTACATGCATATCTCTGTGTACATGTAGAACCTCTCATCAATTCATAGTGACAAACCATGCAAATGAAATTATATGCACAACTGAAAACAGAAAAAGTTGAAAATGCGCCCATTACAGTCAAACAAGAATAAGCCTATGAGCTTTTTCCAGCATGGAAGATGTTAAATAACACTTCTTCTTGGAGAGGACAGAAGATATCATACAGCCTTTTAGAAAATGGCTTGTTCCTCATCATGGAGCTAGAAAACTCCCTGGTCTACACATCACAGCTGAGTTTTCTAGCCCATTTCTGTTACTGTGGTAAGCAACTCTGTTCTTGATATCTGTTCTTACTGGGAAGCGTCTACATTTTTGAAAGCACCATCTGAGAAACTGTTTAAGCAGAGTATATATAGAACACTACTCTCTATAGTAGCTTCTCTGAAATTACAAAATCCGTACTTGATCTGTACTTTTCTTGAATTTTGCTCATTGGTAGCTGTATTTTGTTTATTCTTTTGAAAGTTAGAAACTGTATTTGCCCCCTTATGATCTCTTATACACAAAGAAATAGAGTAAAAATTGTATTAGATGTTTTTATAAGCAGTTATAAATTATGGATAAGGTCATTACAACTAACTATATGACTTGTACATCATCTACTTCATGTACACTACAGTGTGGCATTGTCAATAGCATAGCATCAGAGAAACATGTCTGAAATAAAACATAATGGCAAACATTTAAAGATCAGGCAAGATAACAGTATTAATATTTTTGTAGTAGAACAGTCCATTTCTTATATTTCACTTAATGTAGTAAAAAAAAAATCAGTGGGGATAATAAGAGCAGCATAATTAAATATCACTAAAAGTAGTGTAAGGCTTCTTGTGGGGATTTATGTTTGAAGCTACAAAGTTACTCGTGCTTGGACATGCAATACAGAACCAGTTTCAGGATGCAACATGGGCCAGGGCCTCCCCAGGGCTGGTACTGGCAAGGGCTGCTGGTGGGACAGGGCTGGGCTTGGCCTGGCTGCTGGGGCCCGTCCCCCTGCTCTGAGGGAGCAAGGTCCTGGTGACAGCTGGGGCAGCCCCAGCCAGCTTGTGGCTCGAGATCCAGGTTTGAATTCTAAACGGAAACTGCCAATTTCCTTTCTTTTATTTTTTTTTTAATTCCCTGATATAAAACATCTGTGGTGTGATTACAGATCAGGAAAACTGGTCAATGGGTTTTGGGATTTATGCATTCTGTCACTGACATTGTACACCTAAGTGCATCTGATTACTGCGATGACGTAACACCATGACCAAAGGGGTCGCCTTTGTTCCTTTTTTTTGAAAAGCCATTGTTTCTACAAATATGTTGCACAGAAACACTGTAGAGTGTAGTAGATAGTGACAAATAAGATGGTAAAAATGCTAACAAACATTTATCCTGACTTGCCTGTTCTTAGTAGAATATGATAAATGAGTATGCTGAATATGATAAATGAAGTAGTTTATTCTCAATTAGTATCATGTAGATAGATAGTTTAATTATATCAAAAATTTTCCTTCCAAAATAGGTCTGAACATCATAATTGAAATTCATGAAGTTAAAGACACATGAATATTTGGTGTGCTATTTATTTACTTTTTTGTTTTGTTTTGTTTTTCACTATAATTGGATTCTAGTAACTGAATAAGATTTTAGTTCCTCAACATATAAACATGAATATTCTTTTGCAGAAAGAAAAAAAAAACTTTTTCCAGATGTGTTCTCTCATTTTAAGAAAAGTACTATTAATTTGCCATTTATAAATGTTAGAAGTTTATAGGAATCACTGGGTTTAGAATTTCAGTCTAGAGAAAGAGACTGTTATTAATTGCTTCTGTTCATAAATAAGGTTCAAAGAGTAAGTACTTCACAAAGGTATGCTGGTGGTACACATAAAAAATCAGATTTGCTTTTGCTTCTGCTGAAGAAATCAGGAGACTGACCACTTTCTGATCAAGAATTAAGAAAGCTATTTAGCTGCAAATGTATTTTAATTCTACATTTTGTTCTTTGTGATGTATTTAAAGCAATGGCTCTCTGAAGGGAGAAAGAAAGCATAAAAAAGTTTCCATGTGGTATTTATGGGTCACTTTTAGGAGCCGAGAATTTTCCAGTTCATTTCTGTTCCCTTCTTTTAAATTAATTTTTAGTGTTTTACAGTGGTATTAGGTAAGTCATCTGTTATGAAATACGATTCTAGTTTTTAGCTATGGAAATAATCAAAGCAGGATGTTGTCACTTATTCAAACTGCACATTTAGGATTGGATTCTCTGTAATAGTTCAATCCCTAGCCTGTATGTAAAATTCACAACTTTAGTATCGGTGGTGTATTTCATGATGTGACTATCTTTAAGAAAACAGAGTAACTACCAAGTCATTACACCTGGAAAAATGCCTCAGAATAAATGTAAGATATGAAATTTTGACTATAACCAACTAGAAAAGAATCTGAACACAACAACTTAAAAAAGTAACACAAATGTTCTCTATTAAGAATTTATTGAGATATCCAGATATGGTAGGATTTTCAGAGGACTTTGAAAAAGGTTAGATATCTAAAGCTTACTGAAACATAGTGGCATCTATGGCTTTAACTGTTTTTGAAATCTCAGCTGACAACTCTACTTGGTAGGAAAAAATAAACCCAGACATATCAAACAGGTTTCCATCTACAGTTAAATCCTCCCCCAAAGTATATATATATGTGTATATATTTTTACCGGTGGAGTGCTGAAAATGTAGAAGGATGAACCCTTCAGTGCCAGAAACTTGAATTTGTAGAGCTGAGATGAATGAGTTCCTGCAAGTTTCTCATTTACCCATCCCATATGTATGACCTGTAAAACAAAGTCATTGAAAATTAAAGCTCATTTTTCTAGCGAGGCATAAGATAGACCTGAATAGGTCAAATCTTTCCACAGGGAAGAGTGTCTTAGATTTGGATGCATCATTCCCTGCTTCTAAACTGCCCTTCCATTGCTATCACACTCTTAACCTTTTAATCATTTCAGTGTGTCAAAAGTCCTTGAAGAGACATAATCCATATTGAACAGGTTTTCTGAATCCTGATTCTATTCCAGGCAGCAAAGTTGTATCCATGCTGGTATGCTGTGTGCCAGCCATGGAGGAAAGGGGAAATTTAATATGTAAAAATTAAGCATAGTTATTATCGTAAAATTAGGTGTTCTAATATGATTAATACAACCATATTAGAAGGTTCCAAAGATAATCTCCTTTTAAAAAGTCACCTACATATGTTTCAGCAGACTCTCATTTTAGCCAGCAGAAAAGCTGGGTGTACAGCTTTAGTACAGCCCGTACTCTAGATTCTACTTTACCTTTAGGACAGTAAAAAGCTGGACAACCTAGAACCTCTGTGACACATACCTCTTAAGAGAGACATCTGAATAAGTCACAAGATTTATCTGAAAAAACTTTCTGTACGCTCACCTTTGTTGTTGCTAATAAAGTGCCTTTGTCACATTGATTCTTTCTTTATATACCTTTTTTGGATTAACTTTATCACATAAGAAGGATATGTGCTTTATGTTGTAGTAAAATTAAATGTCAGTTTCACTCATCACATAACTTTGCTCTAACAGTATTATAATATGTCCCTTTACATTATAGATTACATTTTCTGATCAGCTGCAGACATATATTTTGGGCTTGTGCTCTAAGTGTTTTACTAAAATGGAAATGTACTATTACTATTTTTATTGTAGCCACATGATGCTGTGACCAGACTACTTGTGGTAGGTCAGAATCAAAAGTCTTGGTTTCAAGTATATCCTTTTCCACACTGCAAACAGATTTTTATAACTATTAGCACCTATAAACTCAGTGATAATCTGCCTTGGTATGATGGAATCTCTTTCAACCCCAGACCAAAAAACCCAAAATTATACAAAAACATATTCACTGGACTAGATTTTGGGGGGACTGTGAAACCTTTTTGGAGAGTATGGTCTTTCTATTAACTGATTGCAACTTTGTAATATCGCTCATTTAATTTCTTATAGAAACAAGTATATGGATCATCATGAGGTCATTTATTTGCTCTATTTCTTCAAAGACTACAGAAAAAAAGAGCAATACTTCAGTTACACTTTGAATACACTGGACAGCTTATTACTCTGCTTGACTGAAATGAGTAGCCAAATTAAAAAGTCCAGTTCCAGAAACACAGGATCTAAATCAAAAAACCCAAATAATATAACATCATCAAAGCAAACAGTCTTAGAACCCTGAAAATTTTTTTTGTTTTTTTGGATGATTGATTTAATGATAATTGCCAAGAAATGTCAAAACTGATTAACAGCTTTTTCGGTTTCCATTTTTTTAAAAGCCACTACTTAGCTTCAGATTGTCAACATAGTTTCTTGAATAAGGAAGCAATTTTTGTGCCTAGCAGTAGAAATAAGAAAAAATGCTTTGCTGATTTCTATCTTACAAAAGAAAATAAAAACTCACCCAGAAAAACTAGCTAGTATGTTATAGTTCAATGTGAATTTAAAGAAAAGAATCCCCCTTCAAAAGCTTTGAAAGCCTTTCAAATCACAAGGTTATGGTTTCTATATTTACACTATGAGACTCTTACCTAAGTATTAAAGGTGCCAGTAAAAAAAAAAAAAAAAAAAAATCTATTGGCAAGTCTTGCCTTTTCTAAAAGGTATCTATTCTTACATCATCTTGGTCCATTCTTTTCTTAATGAAAATGTGAAAAAAATCAACAAGGAGCCATTGGTAGATTGATCTAAAAGTCAAAGAAGAATACCCCTGTAGAAAATTTACTGAATGTATGAAGTCTCAGTACATACATATATTTAGGGAAAGAAATATAATATGGCTAGAAGACATGAAAAGTTTTAGCGGTTGTTTGGTTTAGAGTTTTCGTATATTTATGAGAAAGCAATATTTGAGCTGATTCAAATGCAGATTGCTGAAATGAGATACTGTCTACAAGAAGAAATAAAGTTAAGCTACGTGTTTGAAGAATGATTGCTACTGGAAGATTTGGAGTGAGCTCAGTGGGTTTAGAGCTGCATTACTGTTATTTGAATTAACTGAGGATAATAAAAGGGGAAACTAGAAAGTAAGTGCTAATGAGTATAAAAGAGAAAGAGGAAAGGCAAATGCAAACCAGAGAGACAAGGGAAAGGACATTCAGGAGGAGAAAGACACCAATATTGTAAGATGGAAAATAATGAAACAAAATAAACATGAAATTAAAATGAGAAGAACAAAACAGAAGACACTATACAGGCATGCGAAGAAGGAAAAATCAGGGAGAAAAATAAATCTGAGAGGAAAAAAAAGCCATAAAGAAAAGAGTGTAACAAATTTATAATCAACTATAAAGACAAAAAATGCCTAAAAAGTAAAGAAAATAGAAGAATTTTATCAGAATCAGTGTTTAATTAACATAAGAATAATTATTCAGTTCAACAGAAGTCTGTATGGAAAAAAACACCAACCAAATATTGGCACTCAATAATAAGCTGCTTGTGGTTGATAAGTATGCTAGGGAGATTTTGACTAGACCAAAACCTTCCATTTGAAATTTTAAGGAGTGCTGATTTGGCATAACACTACAAACTACCCCATTTTCAGCACTGCTTTTAGCACTCCTTTCTTGATCAATCTCAGACTGCTATTTGAAACTGCATGGAAAAGTACCCATTCACCATTGCTGTGTTATTAATTTCCTAAAGTGTTCCAATATACTTTACAAAAGTTCCTGTAGGAACAAAATGAGCAATGGCACTCATTATGGGGTGATAATATGTCACTAACAAAATGTAATCCGATGATAGCAGATGAGTGAACATTCTTATTTGCACTTACTGTTTTGCTATAGGAATAGAGCATCTAGATGACTGGAAACGTAACATGTGTTACATTTAATAAAGTTATCTGTACATTTTGTGTGTAGTACTGTTAGTTAAATAGCTATGAAAAGTAAATGAAGCAAAACACTGAAGGGGAAAATAGTTAAAGAAAATCAAGTAGATCTCTGACATATGAAAGGTCAGAACAGATGCGATAGAATGCTCATTTAGTTAAAGGAGGAGAAGAATCTACAACAGAAACCAGCTTTGACTGCAAGTCAAAAACTAATGTTGTATCATAAAGCATCATTTAATTTTAGCTTTAGTTCTTTTTCTGGTCTTTTCCAAAGCAAGTGGCAGACTTTATATTCTAACTAGTACTTGGTGGGGGGGGGGGGGGAGAGAGGGACTAATAGATTTTTCTGTATCTTTGTGACCTGCAGGCCTCTCACATACATAATTATCATGAAAATAATAAATTTTCAAAAAAAAAAAATTGGCATGCCAGAAGATCTGATGCATTACATTGATGTTTTCCATTGTATTTAACTTAATCCATTTCTGTCAGAATGACATATTTAACATTTATTTAAAATAACATGTTTTAGGGATGAAACTACAGAGGAATTTAGAAATGACGATACCCTATTTTTACATGCTTCAACCCCAGAGGGAATTTTTTAAGTCCAAGCTAGGCACAACTTGAACACCACAAAAAGCAACATGTCCACATTAACAGATAGGAAACCATGAAGATGGGTATGCATCTGACTTCATTCATTTTCCCAGGAGCTGGCTGCCTATGTCAAATTTGGATTCAGAGTCCTTTGGGTAGTGACTACTGTTTCCATTACAGGGCTGCTGGTAAAACTGGGGATGATGTCACCCACTTTTTTTCATAATAACCTACTGGTTATTTCATAATAGCCTTCTCTTTCAAGATAGGATCTAAAACCTAAAGCTTTCTCTTGAGAACAGCTATCAATAAGTTGCCTTTGAAAAAAATCCTTTTCTGAATGCAGCAGGAAGTGATACACCTGTGTTTGCCTTTTATACAATAGCTCAGTGTAATGCCAAACCTACTGGCCAAAGTTTGAATTCTGTGGCACAGTTGCCCGCTATGTGATATGAGCGCCTGATGAGTAGTGTACATGTAGGTCAGTGTCCATGGCTAAATATCAGATATATTTCGCCGGAGTAGGTGTGACTAAAATTAACGAAGGGTGCACACCTGTACTAAAGTCAAGACTATCCAGCTCTCAGCTTCTTGTCCAGAAATGGTATGTGAAAACAGTTATTACAGCCCATATTGCTCTCTTTGATGACATCTGGGAGCCTTTCAGAAAAAAAGATCCAAACAGAATCATAGAATAATTTAGGTTGACAGAGACCTCTGGAGCTCATCTTGTCCAACCTCCTGCTTGAAGCAGTACCAATGTAGATCAGGTTACTCAGGGACTTATCCAAATGAGTTTTTAGTATCAACACAAATAATATAACATAACATAATATGTATTTTTTTGAATATCTGTCAAAGATGAAGATTCCACAACCTGTCTGGGTAATTTGCTCCGGTGTTTGACCAAATTACCAAAAGTTCCAATATTTGAACATATTCAGATGTTCTTCTTTTGGGAGACCATATGTGGTGTAATGATTAGTGAGCTGGGCAGTTGTTCCTCTTCTCTCTCCCAAAGCAGCATTCATATCTCAACAGCTGATGGTCAAGCCTTATTTAACTATTGTGATTCTTGTTCTTCCCTATTAGTAGATGCCCTGTTCTTCTACATATTCTTGTATTTTTTTAAAAAATCAGTGGGACTACTTGTGCAGCAGGAACCCAGTCCAAGTAACAGTGGAGAACTCAGGTCCTTAGTTACTCTTTTCTTAAATTTCTGTTTAGCTTTTTATCAAAATTACAACCACCGTAAAGTGAGCTTAAAAAACAACTCCTCACCTAATAAGGACTCAAATTGTTTCTTCTGCTGTTCTGGAAAATTTTTAAAAAAATCAATCTATAGCTGCTGCAAAAAGATCCTCAAAAATAAAATTCAGTCTGAAAATTTACTCCCAGCTTCCTTCTGCATGTTATCCCCTAATCAATCACATGGTAATTCTGCTTAAAAATGCGTCAACATAATTTTAACTGGAGAATCATCCTGAAGGAGAAGGACTGATCTTATAGTGTGAATCCAGTGAAATCACTGTTCTATAAAACTGAGTAGAAAAGCAATTAGTTCTAAAAGCTGTGAAGAGGAGCTCCCTGTGCAGAAGACTATATCTTCCAGATTCTTTCTCACAATCATAAAGCAGAAATAAACAAATCAAATTGAGAGATAAAATAGAACTAGAAAACTACAGAAAATGGCAATACGGATGTCCAGACATAAAGACAGGAAATCTATACAGTAGGTCAGCACTCAGCCTGGAGAGCAGAAATTGAAAAGAGAGTAGGGAGAGGTCAGAATGGTATGGAAACAGAGAATAAAGAACAATTGTTAACAATTTTTTATATTCTAGGAGCTTATGGAAGCTCGATGAAATTATCAGGAAGACAGCTTTAATCAGAGAACATGATTTTTCACAAAAAACAGAATTACATTGTTCCAGTCACTGTCAGAGTATCTGTAAACCCAGCTGACAGCTGGAAGCTATGGTCAACATATTAGGGTAAGAAATGCTGTTTAAATACTGTGTTTCATATACTTAGTTCTTCAATAGGAACTATTGGTCAGTCTTTGAGACAGAATTCTTTAGTCTGACCCATTCTAGAGTTTCTAGAATCAAATGTTTCGAAGTCTTCCAACTTTAAAAGAGTAAGCTAATACAAGCTATTTCACTAACACAAATATGTTCCATTCTAAAGAGAGAAAAGCGGAACATACAAACACCATGACACACTGTGAAATGTGTTAGTTTTAGAGGGCACAGTGAGATTTTTGAAATATGTTCAGAAATGCAACAAGGATAATCAGAATATATTGATTTGTTCCATCAAGTTTGACAAATTTCTTAACCTTAGTATCTACAGTTTCTCCATCTTCAAAATTGGTATAATAGTAATATTACATCACAGAGGAATTACATTGTAACTATCTGACTAGAGGTTCAACTGTTTATGTGCTTTGAAGTGGTGTTTATTTGTTCCAATAACTTTTATTTTATAAGTGAAAGTGTTGAGGTCCCAGAAAAATCTCTGAAACAGATCAAGAGAATTTCATTAAGAAGTGCATAACTGACCTTCCATATAAATAAAGTAAGAACAATTACAAAGGAATATCTCAATTCTATCTTTAAGTGGTTGCATTATGTTCAAAGGAGTTTACTCTTGCTCTGTTTCCAGATGTGTGAGTCCTAAAACTATAGTCTGCAAGAATCTAACTTTTGAAGACTAACTTTTGAAGTTTGGAGAAACTAAATTTATCATGTATATGATATAATTGTAAAATGTTTTTCTCTAATTTATGAAAATGAAAAAAGAGAAATTGATCTTGTAAGAGTATGTGCAGTGTCTGAATCTGCAGCATGAAGCCAGAGTTCATGGCATGCCTGAGACAGCAGTTCTACTATGAAGAACAGTGGGAAAACCCCTCATATTTGAAAACTTATTCACAATTAGGTTCATATAATCATCAAAAACAGAGACGAAAAGAGGCTTCTCAGAAATTGTTTAAAACCCGCTCTGAAATGCAGGACCCATGATACATATTTTATTTCTAAAAGATGTTTTCTTAACCTCTTAAGGACCTCCAGTAATGGAGACTCTGTAATTTCTTCCAACAATCTATTCCAGCACTTTATCAGCTTTACCAGAGATGAAGAAGTCTATTCCTCATGTCTAACATGAGTCATCTGTGCTATAATTACAATTCAAGACATTTTTTGCCCTCTCCATTAAAGTCTCAAATTGCTTCACCCTCAAGAGTAGAGGAAATAGAAACTCCTTCAATCCATAACTGGAGCAAAAATTCCATGAATCATAACATGTAGTTTGTGTAGCATCATTCCTTGCTTCTTTCCACATGTCATTCTCTGATCAACCACATAAGAACATTTATTTTCTTCCATTCTGCAAGATCAGGTTACCATTTCTGAAGACTTCTTTCATACCTCCCTGTCTTCTCTTCTTTAATTTACACAACTCCATTTCTTTCAATCTTTCCACAGAGACCATGGAAAGCCTTTCGTCAAAATCTTTTCTGCAGCACAGTGCACAAAATTAGCTGGAACACTTTGCACTTATGTTTTGCAAGGTACTCTCACCTATACATTAACATATAGGCCAGAATGCTTGCCTCTTTATCAAAAGTCACAAAGGAGACATTGTAGTTATGGTATGCAGCTCTGGCCTGAGGTTAAACAAACAAGGTAACAATGTAAGAAACTGCTGGACATTGCACACAATGTACAGGAAAAAGTGGTTGGCCAACTCCAGTCTAGCACTGCTGAACTAATAAAACATTAACGGGATAAACTGGCAGGCTAAATATATGACAGGGAAGCATCAGGAAGTCCCCTTGGGTTAAGAATATCAGAAGAAAGAGAGGTGCTGGCTTTTTGAGGATGTTGAGGATCAGTGACTAAGGCCAAAATAACCAAAAAAGAATATAAAAATGAGAAAAACAGGGATGATGAAAGATTAAAAAGTCTGTGGGTTGCTTATTTGGAAGGGAGAAAAAGAGAGAAAAGGGAATTTAAGGTCAACCATGTGACTGGGACTTTTGAAAGGTCCCTGCTAATCAGCCCTGTGCCTGACTACCACAGCCTGATATAATAATAAACCTCTTGTTTTTCTGATGACACCATGTGTGTCCAACTGGCTTCTGTGGTCAGTAGCACTACGATGACCTCCCTAATGCTAGCAAGGGGACAGAGGCTGGACTGAACTGCCCAACAGAATTTATGTCCCCAAATACTTTTTGGAAGAATGAGTTGTTCCTACAACCTCTCACAAATATTTGTTGATTATTTTTGCTTACGTGCTGTATCATAACTGGCTTCCATCCTGTTTTTCAGACTCATTCTTCAATACATCAAGATCATTCTTATGTCTAATGCTGACTTTTACAGCTTCATGTCTACAAAACTAGTACACATACTTTTGCTAATGCATCGTAGGGAAAATATTCAAGTGAATTGGATCTGGGAGATACCTTTTCAGGACTCCATCAATATATCATTTAGTTTTAAAAGTGAACCATTTACACCTATTCTTGGATTATCCAACAAAGTTTGTACCAGGAAATCTGGACAAAATTTGTTTAGAATACTCTCATGTCAAGAAGTGTCAAAAGCTTTACTGAAGTCAAGATATGTCAGCAACTACTTCTCACCCATCCACAAGATGTGTTATCCTACCACAGAAGGAAATTAGATTAGATATTAACTACTTATTCTTGACAAATCCTTCATGGCTGCCACTCATCTGCTTGTTATCTTTCATCTGTATACAAATGTTCTGCTTATTTATTTCAGATTTCTTTCAAGGGTTTGAAGTTAATTGACTAGTCTCTAATTCTCCAGTTTCTCTTTCTTTTCAGTAACAGGCACTGTGTTTACCCTTTCCCAGTCTTTTGATCTGTCAGCTGGCAGTCACAAATCCTCTGAGATATCTTGATAACAGCTCTGAGATTACTTTGACCATTTTTTCACATCACAAGGCATTGAAAGCATAAGTACCACCAAAATTTTCCTTCATTTTGTAATCTGAGATCTTGCCATATTTTTCTAGTATTACTTGCAATAACCATCTGCTGCAGTTGACCTTTTTATTGAAGGCTGATCTCTGATAAACTGAGTAATGGCAAATATTTTCCTTTGTCATCTCCCTGCTATTAATGAATTCACAGCATAATTTTTTGTTACCTATATATCTCTTGCTGGTTACATCTTAATCTGTGTCCTGGCCTTTCAGGTACATGCTCTTCTTTTATAATCACTGTATCTAGAATTTAATTTCTGTATGATTTCCTCTAGCAGTCAATGAAAAGCTCATGATTTAGGCAAGCAAGTGACTGTTTACTGAAGTTATATGTCAGAAGAAAAACAAAAGAATGATTCAAGCCCCAGTTAATTCAATTAGTATGTTACTGTGCCCTTTGTAGGCCTTGACTCAGGTTGCAAAGGTCAGTGAACAGTTCTGGAATAGTATTGTCAGCAAATTCAAAAGCATGTAATGAATTGGTGATACTTAGCAGGAACACAAATGTAAAACTTTGGTATAACATCGTGGAAGATTCACAGTTGCAGGGCTGCAGATGAGAATACCTGTGCACTACCATGCACAAGTCTGGTAAAGGACACAACTAAAGCAAGGCTCCAAATTCATGAAATTCCTCTCATGTTCTAAATCACTGATTGTTATAAATACTGAAATCCATACAATCACTACAAAAGAGCAAATGGAATATACATATGCAAACAATTACAGGGAGAGAGTTCACCTTTTCCTCCAGCTGCAAAAAATCAAAACAAACAAGGAAAGAGACATTGCAGGAAACACTGAAAATCTGTTTTATAGCATATAAAGTAAAATTATACATAGTGTTTATCAAGATCCGATGAACATTTTCTTCATACTGAGAAGAAAAGGTATTGCTTCAGTGGGGGATGGGAAATGCTCATATAGTCTTAGAAAGCCAACAACTCCGCAAGTTTTTTTTTCTGTACAGAGGGAATCACCTAATTTACTGTTTCATAAAAAAATATGCAGCAATCCAGTGGTGCATATCTTTTTGAAAATTGAGTCACAAATCTAACTGCTTACAGATAAGAGAATTAAGTGCTTCCAAGTCTCTAGAGCACTGCAACAAATTATATCAAGCAGAATCAAAAGTTACAGTGTTTGGAAAATGGCAGCTCTCCACACTCAATAAAATATTGTACAACCTAGCTCAATCTCCCTGTCTTCTTGCAGAGCACCAATCTGCTCTAAAAGTACCCAGTGCTTAGGTGCCTCATGCTTCCAATCCTCTGCGGTCTACACAGGTTACGTATAGTGTCAGGGCTTCAGCAGTGGTACTTATTTATATACACCTGTCAAATTTTTATAATTAGTCCTTGACAGAGACTAACTAGCATGACATGGTCTGGGATAACTAGTACTCTTCAAAAAATTCCCAAGAACAATTTGGGATTTAAGCACTGGCAAAAATGAAATTCCAATAGTTTAAATGCCTCCCAGTTTAAATGCCTCCTTTGGAGGGAGAAGAGACATTAATAGTATGAACGTAGCGAGACTGTGCCAATTAGCTTGTTGACCTGGTACTGTTTAATTTAACATTATAAATATAGTCATAATAATTACAACTGTTGCTACCACTACCTCTAGGAACCTCTTCCTAACTTTGGATCTTATATGCAGGACAAAATGCAAACTCTTTGTTTAATGTCTTCTTTGGGCAAAGAGACCCAGAAATACAGCTGTTTTAGATCTGAGAACCATTAGTTGCATCCCTTCCCTCTACAGTTTTCTTAGCTATATGCCCTTGGAATTCATCTTGTTCTGGATTTCCAGAATAATATTTCCAGTTAAACCAGTCAAGGACAATATGAAAGAAAAGCGAGAAACCCAGGTTTAGTGAACTAATTTTGCATTTATTGATGCCAAATCCTAGTTTGTTACACACCTATGAAAAACAGAATCTGAATGGAACCTGTCCTGATCTGATCTCACCCCTTTTCGAAAGATTGGTTTGGATTCTGAAGGCAATGAAGAAAACTCATGGCAACTGACACGATAATGAAACTCAAAGGCTCTATCTAATTCTTCAGGAATGTCCATACTCAACAGGAAGGATAAATCTGCAACTATCACAAAATTTACTTAAGGAAGCTCTTCAAACCACCTCCAGTCTCTCAAACTTCTCTTTTCTCTGTCTTTTAAATCAATTATATTAACAAGAGCAGTTCAGGTTTGTACACACATTATGTAAGTGACATCAGTCTTGCCTTAAATTTTCCATTCCAGAAATTCACGTTCTAATTGCATCTTTCCTTCCTTTCATATTCTGAAGGTAAAAAGGGTAATGGATTTGTACTGCTTAACATTAGACACCTACCTTAGATAGTAAGTTAAGAGGCTACTGGGGTCTTCTTAGGACCCCAGTACAGTCAAAGCAGAAGGAGAGGCTATATATATAATCCGTATAAAGGATTATTTAAAATACTGATTGATATTAATTTCCACATTTGAATGACGCTCTGGAAAAGAATATCTTTCTGCCCTGACTAAATGGATAGTTTATAGACACTAGCCTGTTAACCTGGGAAATCAAATTAGGCATCTAATGTTGGGTCGTATGACTGTCCTCAATATTTATTTACAAATTCAGGAAGAATACTTCTTCCTTTTTTTGAAGTATCATATTACATGCACAAAAATTGAGATGAATAAAGTTTAAAAGAATAGAGTCAATCATTTGCAGTTATCCATTAATACCAAAAAGCTCATTCTTATATCATCTTCATTCGCCTTCTAACTCTCAGCAGCTTGAACCAAAGTCTTTAAATCCAACTCTACAAGCTGTCTGTATCAACAAAGACTGCTTCTAATGTTCCTGTACTTAGTTTAAGAAAGAGCTTCTTAAAAGCAGACATTTTAATGTCAATTAGTACTTCTGTCTTTAATAAAATAGAAGTTGGAATTCCCTTTTGAGCTTTTCATGGGAATGCTACAGTATAGCAGATTTGGCATTTCTTTGATTTCAGTACTCCTGCAGCTCCAAAAAAGTGACAGACCCAAGAACATTAAATAAATTTTGGAACATATTATTAATTACATTAGTAGTTATACCATACTGCAGGTAGGTAAGCAGGTTACAGGCAGCAATTCTCATTTATCATTATTCTTCATTTCTTTAACTTACAGATAATTAAATGTATCATTAAATTTAAAATGGGATTCAGATGTTATGAAAATAGTTACTAAAATATTTGTAGTAGGGAGTTCATCCAACAACATATATCCAAATTCAATATCTTTCCTCCTACCATTTATAATCACCTGTTTTTCATATCAGTTTGATTAATAATGAGAAGGAATAATTAAATGCTCCCTTCTTACATAGGTATTCATTTTGTTTTAGGGATAACTTTTGGGTATCTACTACACACAGAATTAAAGTTTATAGTAGTTCTTCAGGTGTACTTTTTTTTTTTCCAAAATGCAGGCACAAGTATAACAAAATAAAGCAGTTTCCTGGGTAAGAAAATATAAATGGTTAGATATTTTTAATGACTTCTAGAACAGTCTACAAATGTCCAACTACGTTTTTTTAGATAAGATGACAAAATGGTGACACATGAAAGAATATACAAGCTGTCTAATTAATAACAAATATTTTAAACATTTATTTGATGTCCATACAAAATACTTCTAGACTCAGTCTTTTAATTCTGTAGTAAATTTCTACAATAAATTTCTATAGTAAAGCAGTAAGTAGCAAAAGACAACCTGGCTAATTTTCACTTTTTTAATCTGCAAACACAGCTTTCTTGGAAACAGACAAGGATTGGGCTCTTTTTTC
This sequence comes from Dromaius novaehollandiae, assembly GCF_036370855.1. Classification (NCBI taxonomy): domain Eukaryota; kingdom Metazoa; phylum Chordata; class Aves; order Casuariiformes; family Dromaiidae; genus Dromaius; species Dromaius novaehollandiae. Next base: position 15,959,981 of record NC_088116.1, read on the forward strand.
CTGAGTTCAGCACCAGATTGATGCAAGGATAGCAAATAAGTGTGAAGCTCATTAGTTTTATGATATAAAATTCAATTTATTTCCCAGAATTATAGAATTAGCCTGGAAAAAGAAAATTTACAAAGTAAATGGAAAAAAAAAAAAAAAAAAAAAAAACTTTGCAATCCCACAGTAAGTAAGAAGGCTTTCCAGTGTAGTAAATTCATTGGGTCTTTTTGACTAGCTAGAGGTGCAGCAATATTGCATCAGGCTCCCTAAGCTCCAAAAGCTCTAGACAAATGGTCACTGCAAACATGTATTCTGCACAGCATGACACATCCAAAGGATACTATTTGCAATATATTCCTGAGCTATCTATGCATAATAATGTGATGTAGATATAAAGTCACACCAATTTGTCAGACTCGCTGAAGCTATAGGCATGCAAGCATAAAGTATGTTTTCCAAGACATATTTGTAAGTTACACTGTCTCCCTCTTTCACTTATATCATGGCTCCATCTAATCCAGTGATATAGCCTTCTTTTTTAATTTTCCTTTATTTTTATTTTTTAATAAACAAGTGCAATTGGGGATTCTACTAGTTACTGTTGATTAGTGAGAATCTGCTGTGTAAACTATGACATCTCAACATTTAAAACAGATTTTGCAAATGTGGTTTTAGAATTTGCAAACTGACTAAATGTCTGTATGTAGGCTCTACAAATTTTGCAACTTAAAGCAATGAGAAGAATTAGAAAAATTAATAATTTTTGTTCTGGCATGATGAATACATTTCATTAATACAATTAAAGTCTTACCTGGTCTGAGGGAGAACAGCATTTATTTGTCATTTTCATCTATAGAACAGAGATTGAAAAATACTCAGTTATTAATATTCTGATGCTAAAAGTTACTGTGAGGCAATTAGCACTGACATAGTTAATGCACACTGGTATTAGTACTTCGAAATTATAAGAAATTTTTATATTTTCAGTGCAGAAATACTAGATTATAATTATCCTAAGCCTAGAAAACAAAGGACTCAAAAGACAGGAAACCTTTCATCACAGTTTTCAGGAAATCCTTCATAAAGAACTGGCTGTATGAATTTACTTTGCCACTGTGAAAATATTATACTGTACTATAGATATCTCTTTTAGATCTCAGTTAACAATTGTTTAAGCAGATCTGTAAATTAGGCATGTGCTCAAGTACTTTGTGAAATGAAGGACGCAGCATATAAAACAGATTAAGGGAATTGTTTAGGATTTCCTTTTGTTCAATATAAAGTAACATATCTTCCTTTTTGCTCACAGTTTAGTCAATGAAGAGGTGTGCTGATTTTGGCTTTTCTTTGACAGTCATAATTGGCATAGGTGACTGCTGAACAAACCTTGACAAACCCTTCTTTAAAGTGAAACACTTCTTAATGCGAAATATTAGTAACAGTGAACTAAAGATATGGGATTTAGACATGAAAAGACTGAATGACTACAAGAAAAGACTCCCCTATATCTAGGGATAGAACCTGCAAACAGTCACACAGCTGATGAGTCCTTCCAAACAATCTTATCATCACAAAGCATTTCCCCTCATTTTATAAAAAAATGAAAAGCTTGTGATAACAGACCAAAAGCTACAATTGCACACAGGAAAAGATACAGTCACTGGAAAAGAGCAGAAGAAATCCAAGGCTATTACCAGTATCCTAGCAAGAGCAAGAGATTTGCAAGACGAAATCTGTGGATAAACCTCAAAGGCAGAGCATGACAGTAAGAGGCCAACAGGCCTTGCATTATTCCAACAACACCAGCCTCAGCTCTTGTTGGGCTTGGTCTGGATCTGTCTTGGTATGTCTGGAGCTGTGTTACAGCTTGTTTAGCTATAACAATTATCTAAAGAGCATGAGACTCTTTTTTTTTTTGAGAAAAGTGCAGTTGTGGGGTGTAATGTTATATATATACATATGCAGATATTTGTAACTAATTGATAGCAATAACAAGTGCTTATTCTGTATGGAACCACCCTAAACAAAATGACCCTAGAATAAAACGCAACACAGAGGAATACAGGATGATAGCAAGGGCCTTGAATGTACACATGGAGGATGACACAAAGGCCCCAGGGCTATAAGAACTTGTCAGTCATAGGCCATAAGGGATCGTTCCCCCCACTCAGCTTTGCAACCCACTTGAACTGAACTGTGTATTTGAACCGTGCAGGTGTGCCAACTGAGGCCCTGCGTGATGAGGTGGCCAAAGCTGACCTGCCGGCTGCCTGGGGCAGCTGCCAGGCCTGGCTATCACCCTGGCAGGGCATCTGATGGTGCGCAGGGAGGGCCCGCCAGCCCCTTGGAGGGGTCATGCTACCCCAGAGGAGGAGTGGGGCCACCACAACAGAGGCAGGCCACAGACGTCTGCACCATAGCTCAGGCAAAGACCAAGGATGAGCATTCCCAACATGCAGCTTCCAAGCAAAAGGGGAGCCTCCAGCAAGGCTTCTCCCAGCTCTCTCCCACAGCTCTTCTCACAGCAGCCTCATCCCCGGCTGCATGTCAGCACTGGCCTTGAGCACATGCAGCCAAATCCCTGGGATGGGGCGGGGGGTGGCAGAGGTTGTTGGCCACTCTCAGGGCCTTGACAGTAGCAAACTGGTGGGAACCCAAGAAACCTTATCTGTAACCTGCGTGCTACAAATTAGTGAAAAGCCCGGTGTTACAGAAGGAAGCAGTCCTCACCAGTCTGATCTGGGGGATTGGTAGCAGGCTTAATCTTGGGCATTTGAGAAGACATAACAAAAAGGTATCTTAAATACTTTAACATCACCAGGAATACCATCACCCCCTGCCTATCTTCAGCTCCAGCAATTCTCCAGTGCTTTAGAGAAAAATATACACAAGAAGTAACTACTCAGAAACCAAGCCACGCACACAGAAAATACTATTTCCCTGCAGGTGACCACAGACACACTAAATTATGAGATCACTATAATATAATACAGTGCAAATAAACAGAATAAGCAGTGATCCTGTCTCCTTTCACCTTGCTTTCCAGTTAAATCAAACTATTTTAAGTTCTCTTTATAAAAGGAAGAAATTCTGTTATCTGACTTTCTACCTTACTATGTTCAGATGTGCCTGTGAAAATGTGCGTGAGACTGGCCATGCAGATTCTCTGGAGAATGAGAGAAGAGTAATGTGAAGAGCATCCTCACAAACAGCATCGCTTCCAGTTATTAAGGGCAATATGGAAGGATGCTTTGGATTCCACAGCTATTCACCACATAGGCTTAACTCATTCTTTATTCAAAGCAGGGATGGTTGCAGCCCTGATGTAAGCGGGGCAAGGGGAAAGATCTCCTTCTACATCACATTGTGCCCCTGTGTCACTGGACTGAGGAGAGGGAAGTATGCACTCTCCATACTGCACAGCACCATATGTTCCCTACATCCCTCCACAGCTGGTGCATTGTGGCAGGAATACAAATGGAATTTGCTACACCTTGTTGGGAATGTATGTGTTTTAAACACTGTAGTACAGTAATGGGTGTTTGGAAGAGCAGGGAAGCTAAAACCAAAAATCTGGATCTGCAAAGAGTGCGGTGGCTGAGTCAGACAACTAGAACTGTTAAACAATCATAATTACTATACTGTGTTTAAATGAATGCATAGGAATCTGCAGGGGGCAGGAAGAGAATGGGGCTGCCATGACTCAGCTCCCAGGCTGGGATTTACCTCACTTAGCTTTGGCAATTCAAAAAAAAAAAAAAAAAAAGTTATACATTTAATATATCAATATTCTCTTTCTAATCAGCAGAGACATATGAGGATCTTGACAGCTGTCTCTTTCTCTTTTCGCACAGCAAGAGGATCCTATTTGATTGGCTAAATTTAGCTGACATGATTCCTACCCTTACTGACTACCCTTTACAATCTCAGTGGTTTGATCTGATGTACTTCCAAATAGGAATTCCTGCATTGAAAAACAAAAAGAAGCGGCAGAAAAGATACATTATCTTGTGCTACTACCCCTAGACAGCAATAGAATGGTTTGTATAATCACTGAGCAATAAGATTTGTATACCGCTTCCTACAGGTTATGGACACATAATGGATTTTGTTTTGATCTACATGCTCATATTTCATAAGCCTCTCTCTAATCAAACTGAAATTTCACTCCACTGTTGTAGATATACATGTACATGTAAGCATAAGAGAAAATGTTTAAGTCCTACAACACATGGAAATTAAATCCACTGTCAAAAGCATATATATGATTTAAGATTAATATCCTTGTTTTGAAGCCAAATTTTAAGTTTCTATCATCCTCCAATGAGCTGCTGGAATGATTTAAAAAGATCATAAATAATGGTTAAAGTGGAACAACTGCATCTTTTTATTCCTTATCTGCTTATGAACTGTTCATTTATTAAATTCGTTATTAAATTTGAAAAACACAACACCTTGAGAACACACTGCAAAAAAGAGAAAACCTTGAGAGATCTATAAATATAAGAAATAAGTTTCTATGATGCAAATGAACCGGCAACATCAACTTCAGGTGTTTCTACCTATCATGTCTGTATTAATGTTTGGTGTTATGTATGAAAGAAAATAATTAAAGCCCATGACAAAAGCTAAAAACGTTTAATAGATAGCTATCTGAATGGTGCACAACAGAGGGGGGATTCTAAATTATTCCAAAGAACTGTCTCCTAAAAACATCTCCTGCACAGCGCTGTCACTTCCCTGCAAAGAACCCTCTAACTAAACAAACCAAACAGTAGCAGCGAGAAGCACATGCAGATCAAGTTGCTGCCTATGCTTTTTGATTCATTATGGCAGCTTCACTGCCAGCTTCTGTTCCTTTTCTTCCCTCAGTGTCTTTAACTGTACCTCCTTTTGTGAGAAAAGGGTTGTAAGAAGAAATAGATGGGAGGTGCTTACTCATCTCTGTTTTCTTCCTCCTCCAAAAGGTAAATGTGAAGATCTTGGAACACACTGAGGAGACTAAGGATTGAATCATAAAGGAAGAGGATAGGGAAGTTTCCCTTTGGTAGAAAAGTATGCAAAAAACAAGGGTATGGACAGAATGGTGAATAGTGGGGGGCATGGATCTTTAGAAAAAAATCTGTATTGCTTGTAAAGATGACAGTTACTGGCAGGTTTTCCTAACTCAGCATACAAGGGAAATATCAGGAAGGCAGGCTGAAAAGACACGCTTACATCTTTCTTGCCATATTCTCTCTGCTTTTCTGTCTTGTAAGAACTAACTGTCTCCAGGCTAATACCAGAATCATTATTTCTCATCTACAGAGTAACACTTTCTAGCTATGCTAACATTCAGTGGTAGCATCCTTAGGCAGTGACAACCCCTCACATCTTCACTATTGAAAGACAACTCCTCCCTTTCACTTGATCCCCTGAGAGCTTGCCTTTGCATAGAAGTTAGATGTTTCAGTACTTCAAAAGAGTAGTCTGACATTAGCAGAAGTGTCAGATTGTGGCAGAATTATTTTTGTATTGCCTACATTAGGACTGTCTTCTGGCATCAGCAGGGAATCTGGCAGAGAGCTGCCAACTGCTGAAAGGGCAAAGTGGCAAAGCATTACGATGCAGGAAAGACAGCGTGCATTGTAAGAGATCAATTCACCTCCATCAGGATCTCTTTAAGAACTAAAAAGTCAAAAATAGATGATTCGAATGGTATGCAAA